>NC_056726.1:1777430435-1777785435 GCF_019279795.1 Protopterus annectens | reverse complement strand
CACAACTGCCCTATCAGTCTTTACTAACACCATAAATACTCATCGTAACAATAACCATATCTCTTCAGCTTTATTCTTGGACCTGTCCAAAGCTTTTGATATGGTGGATCACAAACTATTAATCCACACCCTACAGTCATTCTGTCTAGATCCCAAATCACTGCAATGGTTTGATTCCTACCTAAGTGGCAGACAACAAGCTGTACGATGGCAGTCTAAACTCTCCACCCTATTACCTAACACCCTGGGAGTTCCACAAGGCTCTATATTAGGCCCTCTGTTATTCTCCATCTTCATCAATGATTTGCACACTGTCATACCTAAAGTCAACTGTATCCAATATGCAGATGACTCTACACTAATTTGCTCAGCTACATCCCCCACGGAGCTGCAGCTAACTACCCAGACTACCTTTAACACAATAGAAAACTGGCTATCTAACCGCCGCCTGATATTAAATCCCAAAAAGACTAAAATGTTAATATTCCTCCCAACACAAAGGTCCTGCCCCGTAAACATCACAATTAAATCAAAGGATGGCACAGTTATCTCTACTGACCTATCTACTAAACTCCTAGGTGGTACCATCGACAACCACTTAAAGTTTGACCTACACGTAAACCAAATTATCAAAACCATCAACAAAAAACTAGGATCACTATATAGAATAAAAAGGTTCCTGACTCCCCAAGCCAAAGTAGCCATTGCTCGATCTCACTTTCTCTCTACTCTCCTGTACGCATCCCCTCTTCTTCTTAATATTAGTAAGACAACCCTAAACAAGATTGCTACCTGTTACAATCACATCACCAGATTTGCTACAGGGCTCCTCTACAGGACACATCATTGCAGCAACCTATCCCAACTCGGCTGGCTCCAATTACCTAGTCTACTGCTATATAATCAGCTGATCATGGCCCATAAAATCATATATCACGCTGAAAATACCCCTGCACTCACAAACCTAATCACCCTGCATAACAACCCAAGACCTCTGCGCTCTTCCAACAGAGTCCTCATTCAAACCCACAAAACTAATAACCAAGCCGGTGACTCTCTCCTTGCCAACTCCGTAGCCAGAACATGGAGTCTTTTACCTTCTGATATTACCTCACTTCCTTCTATAAGTCATTTCAAAACCAAGCTCAAACAATGTCTGGGGTCAAATTGGACCTGTTATTGTATCAAGCCTGGTTAATCCTCTCTCTTCACAATTAAATTCGTAAATGTCTCCTTCTAGTTAATACAACACCCACACGCCTTGATTCTCCTTATACGAAATTTGACACTCTTAGAATTGGCAGCTTCTAACCCTAAAAAAAAAAAAATGATGCCCTGTTGTAACCTCTCTATCTTACTGTAAATATTATATCACAAAATCATACTATGTATGGTTACTAATTGATACCTTGCTTGCTTTGTATTGTTATGTTTCTATTGTAAGGAGCTTTTCTCCCTGGGCCTCCGCTGAAAATGGACATATATCCAGTCGGATTATCCCGGTTAACAAATGTAAAATAAATATATATATATATATATATATATATATATATATATATATATATATATATATAGGTTCATAGGTTGGTACTAGGCTATTGGCCCTAGGGCCTATACAAGCCTAGCCATAACAATTCCCTGGATATTTCTTCCCACAATAATTACTTCCCTGGACCCCTGTCTAGCAGGGTGACTGATGTGATCCCCGAGGTGAATTTCCTATCTCCCATCCAATTGTCAAGGCTCATTTTGAAGAGGGCCAAGGAGGCTCTCTGCTTGTCATGTAAGGACAGTCTATTCCAAAGTACGGGGAGTCTCTGGGTCAGGAACGTATCCCTCTAGCATGTTTTGTTCATTGTGATGACAAGGTTTAGATCCCTGGAGCGTGTGGCTCTGAGGAATTTTGATTTCTTTAAGTGGAGCATGTCCAACAGCTTAGGGTTTGATATGGCCTTGTATGTTAAGCAGAGATCACCTCTAAGTAGATGATATGCCACAGAGTATAGCTGGAGTTTTTTTTAGATGGTCAGCATAGGGCATCTGCTTTAGGCCTGTTATTCTTTTAGTGAGGTATTTCTGTGGCCTTTCCAGCTGTTGCAGATGTCTTTTGAAGTACATACTAAAGGGGCATTGTACTTTATAATGAGTCTAATGAGGGATGAGTACAGAGGGACAATAACCTCCTTTTTTCTGGATGAAAAGCCCTTAGTGAGGAGGTGTGCCACATAGAAGGATTCCCTGACTGTTGTGGCAATGTGATTATCAAAGGTGAGACCACTGTCCACCTGTGTCCCTAAGTCTCTCATCACACTTTTGGTGTGTATTATACTGCCACCTATGTGATAATTCATGGGTACATGTTTTTTCCCAAAGGGAATAACTATACATTTCTTGGCATTAAGCTTCAGCCCATGGCTCTGGTACCAAGCATTTGTTTCCCCTTTTGTTGAATAGCCACATCATTTGGGGATTCAATAATGTCTCTCAGTTTGCAGTCATCTGCGAACTTTGTTAGCCAGAGTCCCTTAGTGTGGGCCTGTACTTCAGAGAAGTAGATGCTAAACAAGATCAGTCCCAGGACTAAACCCTGAGGTACTCCACTTGTCACCTGTCTGGAGCTGGATTTGGAGTCGGCTACTTTTACAGTCTGGGTTCTGTCAGTAAGCCACTTGACAACCCATCGAGTGATATAGGGATTTATGCCCAGCTTAGTAAGTTTATCTATGATTCCAGAGTGGGGGATGGTGTCAAAGGCCTTGTCAAGGTCCAGATAGGCTGTGTGGACCTCCTTACCCTCGTCCACAGCTCTGGAGACTGATTCGAAGAAGTCAATCAGGTTCAGGAGACAATATCGGCCCTTCACAAACCCAAACTGGGTGGGGTCCAGCATTTGAAGGTTGCCAATGTCTTTGTTTATAAGTTCCATGATAATGCGTTCCATACCCCTGCAGATCAGGCTCATCAGACTGATGGGATGGTAGTTCCCTGGATCCAAGATGGATCCCCCTTTGTGGAGTGGGATAACTGTAGCTGTGTGCCACTCAGTGGGCACGAAGCCTGAGGTGAGGCTATGATTAAACATGACACTTAGGTGAGGTGCCAGTTCATTTTGTAGTATATGTAGTACACAGCCCAATATGTCATCTGGTCCCATGGATGCTATATTCTTAGTTTTGGAGAGTGCGGTTTCTACCTGTGTGGCCCTGATTACCAGAATTTGGCAGTCTTTTGGTATTGAGATGGGCCCTTTAGGGGGTGAGAGGGAGGTGAAGTTGGCACTAAATCGATCTACCAGGATATTGGCAATATCCTTGGGATCAGTATATTCAATGCCATTCTGTTGTAGCTCAGAGCAGATCTGAGCATTGCCATTTAGATTCTTGACATAACTATAGAATGCCTTGTGGTTGTCTTTGGAATCTTTAGCAATTTTATTTTTGTAACTTGCTTTGGAGGATTTTATGAGGGATCTCAGCTTCTTACTGAGGCTGGTAAGGAAGTTTTTTGAATCCTGGGATTTTCCTCTTTTCTGCAACAGTTTCTTCCGTCTATAGTGTAGTTTGTTTATGGCAGGGGACCACCAGATTGGCTTCCTTTTTTTGGAAGAGAGGGTCTTGGTTCTATTTGGGATGGCACGATTCATGCACTAGTGGATGTGCTCGCACAGTGCCTTAGTGTAGGATTCAGCAGTCGAACGTTCAGCTCCCATCTGCATGGGTGTCATGAAGTTTGTCACTTCTGACTTGAGTAGCATGAGGTTGGCTTTGGAGAAGTTTTTTTACAGAGGTTTCCTTACTGGGGGGTGGGGGTGGGATGTGGATGTCAAGGGTGATTAGCTTATGGTCAGACCTGACCAATGAGGGGGTGACCACTGGTGTGGAGCATCTATCTCCCATGTTGGTAATGACCAGGTCTAGGATATTGGAGCCCCTGGTGGGACAATGGATTAGTTGATCCAGGGCATTGGAATTTATGAATTCCAAGAACCGTTGGGAAAAGGTGTTGGTTCCCGAGTAGTTTTCCCAGTTAATGGCAGGGTAGTTGAAATCACCCAGTATTAGGGTGTTTGGTTGTATCTTAATATTTTCCAGTATGTTTAGAAAGGTGTAGTGAGAATCTTGGGGCATAGTGGGGAATCTGTAGCAAGCTACAATTTGGATTGTAGTCTTACCTAGTGTTAGTTGCACCTAGAGAGTTTCAGATGCATTGTGTTGGGCAACTAGCCTGGAGGTGTGAATATCCTTGGTGAATATGGACACTCCTCCACCTTTAGTGTTTTGGTCTTGGTTTGGTGGCCGAAAAGTGTGGTAAGAGTTGTAGCCTGGTATTGCAGGGGTGCTCTCAGGAGCCTTGAACCAGGTCTCAGTTACTGCACAGATATCGATGTTCTCCATTTTTAGGAGTGCCTCGAGAAAGTGTATTTTGAGGTTTAGACTTCTGGCATTGAGTAGCATTACCTTCAGATTTTGCACGCTTCTATCTGTTATGGTGGTGGTTTTGTCCTTTGAACCTTGCCTAAAAAAAGTCACTATAGGGGTGGCAAGACTTTTGCCAGTAACCTGAATCCCAGGGGTGACAGATGCAGACCATCTCTGGCAAAGCATCGTGGTTTGTCAGTCATGTCGTCCCAGGCAGACAGATACTGAATCCCCTTTGAATGACACCAGAAGCTTAGCCAGTTGTTGAAGTCAATCATTTTGTCCTTATACTGTGGTATCTTTCTGGGCGAAGGCAGGATGCTACTCATGGCTAGGGTCATACCTGTCTGGGCCTCATGAGCCAAGAGCTCTTTCATGTCTCTTTTCATGTAGTCCAGGGCGGTATGTCGCAAGTCATTCACTCCAACATGGACAATGACAGATTCGTATTTGTACTTGTTGTGGAGTGACTTGAGTGCATGCGTTATGTGGCGGATCCTGGCACCCAACAGGCAGCTGACTGTAATTTTCTCCTTGTTCAGCCTGGTGAGTGGGACATCAGTGTGCCTGACTATAGAGTTGCCTATGACTAAAGTGTTGGGCACATTTTCTTGCCTTAGGGGCTGATGTTGGGTGGCACACTGGTGTTGTGAGCTATGTGTCACTTTGGTTGTGACTGGTGTTTGTTTGCATTTCAGCTTCGGAGGTCCTTGTTGCTTGGGCCGGTTAATGTTAAGGGCCTCCGCATATGTGGATTTAGTATTGCTATGTGTGGGTGTTGATGGTATGGGTTTTGAAGGGCTGTGTGTTGCTTGAGGTGTAGTGCAGTTATTAATATTCTCCTTTTGACTGTCTAGCACAATCTTGGCTAGAGAGAGCTTTGCTTCCAGTTTGGCTATGTAAGTGCATCTCTCGCAGGTTGTAGTGTTGGGTGGTAAGAGGAGAGGGTTGTCTGTGTACATGAGGCAGTTGCTGCATTGCCCTAGCATGCCCAGATTCACCAGGTGGACAGGAGAAATCACCGGAAGCTGACCCTTGGACATGCCTGTTTAGGTGCTTTGAGCTGTTTTCCCTTACCTTTGCAATTATAGGCTGTTTAGTGCCTATGATTAATTTCTCCTTATTAACAAGGAGAGTTGGGTGCTTGTATCAGTTTAAGGCTTCCTAGTGCTTTCTAGCAGGTTCTAGAGCAAGTGCTAGTCACAGAGGTTCAGATGTTAATGCTACTACTGAGAAACCAGCTAGTTCTAAGGGAAAATTTCAAGAGCAGACTTTCTGGCACCTGGAATAGTTTAACCATAGCCCCGCAGTGCTGCGCAATGCGAAAAACACACAAACACACATGTTTTTATAGGTTCATAGGTTCATAGGTTCATACTAGGCTATCTGCCCAAGGGCATTTATAAGCCTAGCTCATAGTTATGTGGCTTACGCCACCCCTTTAGTTTGAATAAAAACTATGCCTATCATTTTTCTGTGCCTCTGTCAAGCAGTGACACTGAAGTAATCCCTGGGGTATATCTGCAATCTCCCATCCATTGGTCAAGATTCCTCTTGAACAAGGCCAGCGAGGTGCTCTGCCTCACATGTACCGGGATTTTGTTCCACAGCATAGGGAGTCTCTGGGTGATGAATCTGTCCCTCCAGCACGTTCTATTTATAACCGTGTCAAGGTTTAAGTCTCCGCCCTTGTGGTTCTGAGGGATCTAGATTTTTTGAGGTGAAGTATATTCATCAAATCTGGGTTTGACATGGCCTTATATGTCAGGTACAGGTCACCTCTGAGCAAGCGGTATGAGACTGAATAGAGCTGGAGTTCTTTCAGTCGGGCAGCATAAGACATATTTTTGAGACCCTTTATCCTTTTGGTGAGGAACTTTTGGGGCCTTTCAAGCTGCATCAGGTGTCTGGTCAGATACATTCTGAACGGGCATTGTACTCAATCATAGCTCTAATGAGTGATGAGTACATGGGGACGATGACCTCCCTTGATCTAGATGTGAATCCCTTCATGATCAGGTGGGTGATATAGAAGGTTTTCCTAACTACTTTAGCAACATGAGTGTCAAGCGAAGGCTACTGTCAACTTGGATCCCCAGATCACTGATGACTTTTTCTGTGCTCAGTGGATTGCCACCTATATGGTAGCTAGGGGTAACCTTGTTTTTCCCGAAGGGTATGACTATGCATTTTTTGGCGTTTAACTTCAGGCCATGGCTCTGGCACCAGTTATCCGTTTCTGTGAGGCCCTTCTGGAGGATATCTGTGTCAGATGTGTTTTCGACTATGGTGCCCAGTTTGCAGTCATCTGCAAACTTTGTCAGCCATAACCCTCCTGTGTTTGCCTGTACTTCAGAAAAGTAGATGCCGAACAAGAGTGGACCCAGGACTGAGCCCTGTGGGACACCACTTGTGACAGGCTTTGAGTCTGATATGGCTCCAGCAACTCTGACCCTGTGGGTTCTGTCACTTAGCCAGTTTGCAACCCATCTTGTGATGTATGGGTTTACATTCAAGCTGATGAGTTTTTCGATGATACCTGAGTGGGGTATTGTGTCGAAGGCCTTTGCCAGGTCGAGGTAGGCTGTATGGACTGCCTTTCCCTCATCAATGGCCTTGGTGACTGTCTCGAAAAAGTCAACCAAGTTTAAGAGGCAGGATCTGCCTTTGACAAAGCCAAACTGGGTTGGATCCAAAGTCTGCAAGTTCCCTATGTCTTTATTTATGAGTTCCATTATGATCCTCTCCATGGCTTTGCAGATAAGGCTTGTCAAGCTAATGGGGCGGTAATTTCCAGGGTCTGTGGAGGCACCGCCCTTATGAAGTGGGACCACAGACGCCGTGCGCCACTCCTTGGGTACGTATCCTGAGGTGAGGCTAAGATTAAACAGCTGTCCTAACTGTGGGTTTAATTCCTCGTTGAGTTCATGAAGCACACAGCCGGGGACACCATCCGGTCCCATGGATGCTGTGTTTTTGCCTTAGTGAGGGCAGTTCTCACCTGGGCGTTGGAGATGTTTGGGGGCTACAATCCTCTGGAATAGATATCTCTCCTTTGGGGAAGTTTGCACAGAACCTGTCAGCCAGTATGTTAGCAATGTGTGTAGGTTCAGTAATTTTCACATCATTTTGAACTAATTCTGAGCATATCTGGGAGTTTCCTCCTAGGTTTCTAACATAGCTAAAGAAGGCCTTATGATTGTCTTTAGAGTCCTTGGCGATTTTTCTCTCAAAATTTGCCTTGGATGATTTTATGAGAGCTCTTAGTTTTTACTTATAATGATCAAAGGTGTCTTACCTTTCAAGGATTTTGCTCTATCTTGTAGTAGCTTCCTCCTTTTGTTGTAGAGCTTGTTTATGGCTGGGGTCCACCAGACTGGACGCTTGCCTTTGGTACAGAGAGTCTTAGTTTTGTTTGGGATTGCCTGATCCATGCAGTCCTGTAGGTGCTGGTAGAAGGCATTTGTAAGTGATTCAGCGGTTTGAGTAATGTTTACCACTGGCTCAGGGGCCTTAAAGGAGACCACACTAGTTTTTAGAAGTGTGAAATCGGCTTTTGAGAAGTTTTTCACTGTGGTCTTTTTTGTTTCAGGTGGGGGCGGGATGAGAACCTCCAGCGAGATTAGTTTATGATCTGATCTCACCAGTGAGGGGTATACTTCGGTGTTGAACATTTTGATCCCATGTTCGTGATGATGAGATCAAGTATGTTTTCTCCTCTTGTGGGGATGGTGACTAGTTGTTCCATGGCATTTGAGTTTATGAACTCCAGGAATCTTTGGGTTAGAGTGTTCGGGCTTGAGTAGTGTTCCCAGTCTATATTAGGGTAGTTGAAGTCACCTAGTATGATGGTGTTTGGAGATACATTTATCCCTCCAATGTTTTCAGGAAGGCCATGTGAGTTTCCTGAGTTTGAGAGGGTGGCCTGTAACATGCTACAAATTGCAGAGCAGTCTTGCCTATGGTTAATTGCACCTGGATGGTCTCCGATGCATCGTGCGTTGCCACCAACCTTGAGGTGTGGGTGTCCTTTATGAATATGGACACCCTCCTTTCTTGGTGTTGTCCGGATTTTGGGGCAGAACGCATGATATGAGGTGAAACCTGTTAGTGCTGGGGTGCCCTCAGGAGCCTTGAACCAGGTTTCTGTCACAGCACAGACATCGATGTTCTCCATATTGAGAAGGGCCTCGAGTGCGTGCATCTTGAGATTGAGACTTCTGGCATTGAGCAGCATTACCCTTAGTTTTTTCCTTTTGGTGTTCTAGGGTGGTAGGTTTAGAATTTGAGCCTTGCCTAAAAAGGCACTATGGGGTGGCAAGAGCCTTTGCCAATATCCGAAGCCCAGGGTGACAGGTGCAAGCCGTCCCTTGAAGCAGCGTGGCTTGTCCAGCATGTCATCCCAGGCAGACAGACATTGGATCCCCTTTGAATGACACCAGAATTTAAGCCAATTATTAAAGCTGATCATCTTATCACTGTATTGTGGCATCATTCTAGGTGAAGGTAGGATACTGCTCAAGGTCAGGGTCATACCTGCCTGGGCTACATAATCAGAGAGCTCCTCGATGTCCCTTTTCATGTAGTCCAAGGAGGTGCGTCTCAGGTCGTTGACACCAGCGTGGACAATGACTGAGTCGTACTTGTACCTGCTGTTGAGAGACCTGAGTGCTTGCGTTATGTGGTGGATTCTAGCGCCCGACAGGCAGCTTACTGTGACCTTCTCCTTACTCAGTCTGGTGAGCGGACGTCAGTGTGTCTGACTATGGAATCACCAATGACAAGTGTGTCTGGCATTTTGTTTGGCCTTAAGGGCTGTGACTGTTTGACACTCTGACTGTGTGGTCTATGTGTTGCATGTGTTGGGTCGTGAGGTGGTAGTTGTTTGGGTGTCTGCTTTGGTGGCCTCTGCTGTTTTGGTAAAATTTTGATCAGAGCCTCCGAGTATGTCTTTGTGTGAGTATGTGTATGATTTGAAGTTGTGATGGTGCCATGTGTGACTGGGTATGTATTGTGTGTGGTTACCTTCTCCTCCTGTCTGGTCTTGCCAGTCCTATGTTGAGAGAGCTCAGCCTCCAGTTTGGCCGTATAGTTGCATCTCTCGCATGTATTTGTGTTTTGTGGGAGAAGGAGAGGTTTGTCTGTGTACATGAGGCAATTGTAACATTGCCTCAATATTCCCAGGTTCACCAGTTGAGCTGGAGAGGACACTAGCAACTGATCCCTCGACATACTAGAAGTAGTAGATAAAGAGACTTTCAAAGGACTCTGGGGGAAGTGGATTTTAGGCTGGTGGGGTACTATCTATAATAAGAGTGCTTTATCAAGGTGCAAGTACTGTAGGAGTAAGTGCTAGGCTTTACAGATAGAGAATAGTCTACTTGGGAATCAAGTAGAGATGAACTTTTCAGTTGTAGGATATGCTGGTTAGATCAGCAGTACAGTTTAGCGTGTTTTATAGCAGGGGGATGAAGGGAGCTAGGAATTGGCCCAAAACGACCAATGGACTACTAGTTTCTGTCTGAAACTTCACCAAATCGGACAAAAAGGCAGCTCAGTGCTTCCCACTCCCACTGGTAAGCAAAGAAACTTCCCTCCTTCCTAATAAGGCAATGGATCAGTAACAGGAACTAAAAACAAAGCCCAGGGATCAGCAACTCTGAAACTGGACTACTCTAGTTCAGTAAGGCGGGAAAACAAGAGATTTTTTTGTTTTATTAGAGAGATAAGGAAAAAAACAGACAGTAAATGCTATAAATGCTGTAAATTGGCTAGTGCACTTTAATGTGTAGCCTACAGAAACAATCTGCAACAATTAGTAACTTAAAGTGCAATAAACAGTGTAAAATGCAGAAATCACTTAAAGTAGCAGTAAAACAGGTGAAATGCAGTCGCTAGCTTAATAACAGTGGGAAAGCCACAAAAATACTTATATCTGGTAGAAAGTCACTCTTTTAGCTCTCTGCTGCTTGGATCACTCTGCAGGCCACCACGAGGATCTGTGCTGAGTTGGTACAAGCTGGAAAACGTGTGTTTAGCGTGTTTTATAGCAGGGGGCTGAAAGGAGCTAGGAATTGGCCCAAAACGACCAATAGACTACTAGTTTCTGGCTGAAACTTCACCAATTCGGACAAAAAGGCTGCTCAGTGCTTCCCACTCCCACTGGTAAGCAAAGAAACTTCCCTCCTTCCTAATAAGGCAATGGATCAGTAACAGGAACTAAAAACAAAGCCCAGGGATCAGCAACTCTGAAACTGGACTACTCTAGTTCAGTAAGGTGGGAAAACAAGAGATTTTTTTGTTGTTTTTTACAGAGACAAGGAAAAAAACAGACAGTAAATGCTATAAATGCTTTTAAGCGGCTAGCACACTTGAGTGTGTTAGCCTACTGGTAAAATTAAGCAACAAATAACTTTTTAAGAGTGCAAAACAGTTAATCAACACAAAAACAGTTTAAATAGAATGCAGAGCTGTATAAACAGGCTAAGATGCAGTCGCTAAGCAGTAAATATTTAAAAAGCTAGAAAAAAATACTTAAATCAGTTATAGCAAATACAGTTATAACAAATGCTCTGAAATATACTGTATATTTCCAATATGTTTGAGAAGGACAGTCAGAACACAAGAAGGTTCAGGAAAAGAAAAAAAAAGTTTTGTTTTACTTTTTGAAAAGGGAAAAAGGAGGAACAGAAGGCCTTATCAAATGTTCTCTCTGTATTAAGAAGAATGAGCTAATGACACTAGACTGGGAGGTATGTCACAGTAGGGGTGGGCAACTGCAAAGCCACCAAGTATAAGAGCAAGACACCAACAGGGAGGGAGGGTGGGACAAAATAGCCGACAGCAAGCACTACAGATTCAAATGAAAGTTTTTAAACAGATAAGGATTTGTGAAGATTCTGAATAGAAAAAGTGCTTTATATATATTAAATTATAAAACAGTAATCTGTAAAAATAATCAAAAGATACTTATATTTTGTAGCTCAGTTGCAGTCAAACAACTTCTCCAGCCTGCACTGTGTGCAAAGACAGAGATCCTACCAAGGTTAGGGCAAGACCAGAACAACAACTTTTTTTTACAAGAACACAAAAGAACCAGCCCCCACTAGCCAAGAGATAATTACACAGAGAAAATGTTTCAGTTTATACAATAGCCTAAGACAGCAAGCACTACAGATTCAAATGAAAGTTTTTAAACAGATAAGGATTTGTGAAGATTCTGAATAGACAAAGTGCTTTATATATATTAAATTATAAAAACAGTAATCTGTAAAAATAATCAAAAGATACTTATATTTTGTAGCTCAGTTGCAGTCAAACAACTTCTCCAGCCTGCACTGTGTGCAAAGACAGAGATCCTACCAAGGTTAGGGCAAGACCAGAACAACAACTTTTTTTTTTACAAGAACACAAAAGAACCAGCCCCAACTAGCCAAGAGATAATTACACAGAGAAAATGTTTCAGTTTATACAATAGCCTAAGACAACAAGCACTACAGATTCAAATGAAAGTTTTTAAACAGATAAGGATTTGTGAAGATTCTGAATAGACAAAGTGCTTTATATATATTAAATTATAAAAACAGTAATCTGTAAAAATAATCAAAAGATACTTATATTTTGTAGCTCAGTTGCAGTCAAACAACTTCTCCAGCCTGCACTGTGTGCAAAGACAGAGATCCTACCAAGGTTAGGGCAAGACCAGAACAACAACTTTTATTTTACAAGAACACAAAAGAACCAGCCCCACTAGCCAAGAGATAATTACACAGAGTAAATGTTTCAGTTTATACAATAGCCTAAGACAACAAGCACTACAGATTCAAATGAAAGTTTTTAAACAGATAAGGATTTGTGAAGATTCTGAATAGACAAAGTGCTTTATATATATTAAATTATAAAAACAGTAATCTGTAAAAATAATCAAAAGATACTTATATTTTGTAGCTCAGTTGCGGTCAAACAACTTCTCCAGCCTGCACTGTGTGCAAAGACAGAGATCCTACCAAGGTTAGGGCAAGACCAGAACAACAACTTTTTTTTTTTACAAGAACACAAAAGAACCAGCCCCCACTAGCCAAGAGATAATTACACAGAGAAAATGTTTCAGTTTATACAATAGCCTAAGACAGCAAGCACTACAGATTCAAATGAAAGTTTTAAACAGATAAGGATTTGTGAAGATTCTGAATAGACAAAGTGCTTTATATATATTAAATTATAAAAACAGTAATCTGTAAAAATAATCAAAAGATACTTATATTTTGTAGCTCAGTTGCAGTCAAACAACTTCTCCAGCCTGCACTGTGTGCAAAGACAGAGATCCTACCAAGGTTAGGGCAAGACCAGAACAACAACTTTTTTTTTTACAAGAACACAAAAGAACCAGCCCTCACTAGCCAAGAGATAATTACACAGAGAAAATGTTTCAGTTTATACAATAGCCTAAGACAGCAAGCACTACAGATTCAAATGAAAGTTTTTAAACAGATAAGGATTTGTGAAGATTCTGAATAGACAAAGTGCTTTATATATATTAAATTATAAAAACAGTAATCTGTAAAAATAATCAAAAGATACTTATATTTTGTAGCTCAGTTGCGGTCAAACAACTTCTCCAGCCTGCACTGTGTGCAAAGACAGAGATCCTACCAAGGTTAGGGCAAGACCAGAACAACAACTTTTTTTTTTACAAGAACACAAAAGAACCAGCCCCCACTAGCCAAGAGATAATTACACAGAGTAAATGTTTCAGTTTATACAATAGCCTAAGACAACAAGCACTATAGATTCAAATGAAAGTTTTTAAACAGATAAGGATTTGTGAAGATTCTGAATATACAAAGTGCTTTATATATATTAAATTATAAAAACAGTAATCTGTAAAAATAATCAAAAGATACTTATATTTTGTAGCTCAGTTGCGGTCAAACAACTTCTCCAGCCTGCACTGTGTGCACAGACAGAGATCCTACCAAGGTTAGCCCAAAATGGCTAATAAAATTACAATTTCAGAGGTGGAAACCACTCCTCTAGTGTCAGATAGGCAGTACAATGCTCACCAATCCCAATGGTAAGCAGTAGGACTTCCCTCTATCACAGCAAGGTCTGTATAGTTCTGAACACAGAAAATAAAGTCCTAAAACCAGCAAAGCCTGGGATCTGTACTATACTAGCTAGGAAAGGCAGGAAACGAGCAAACAAGATATTATTTTTTTTGTTCATTAAAACAGGCTAAACAATGCAATAATACAGAATATAAACATAGAAAAGGCTAACACACTTGAGTGTGTAGCCCCAAACAGTAAATGCAATTAAAACTCTACATAATTAGCAATTTAAAACTTTTTAAATGAAGCAAGGCAAGTGCACAACTGAAAAACGATTTAAGATGCAGTAATACAGTAGAATATGTAGCTAGTTTACATATACAGAAAAGTCTATATATACAGAATAGCAGCTAAAACAACACTAAAACAATTCAGATGCAGTACAACCTAGAGCAGTTGAGCAGTAGCAATATTAAGGCAAATACAGTTTTAATAAATGCACTAAAATATACTCTATATTTCCAAAATGTTTGAGAAGCACAGTCAGAACACTAGGAGCTTCAGGCATTTTTTTTTTCTGTGTTCTGGCCTTTAGTTTTGGTTTGATAGGAACTCTATCATTCAGGCCATGCCCATAATCTCCCCTTAACCTAACTATCCATTTCACCTCTAATTGTCCTGTTACATTTCTGATGTCACTCTTTCTAATGTTCTCAAATACTCTCCCTATAACTAAGAACATAAAAGTATGCGTGCTATCAGTATCTTGTATATGCTTGGATAAAGCCCTAACAGTACATCTTTTATTAATATGGTAGTAGTGTTCTTTAATTCTGTCCCTTAAGGACCTATCAGTCTTTCCTATATAGAACTTAAAATGCATTTTACAATAACCTAAATAAACCACATGAGAAGTATTACATTAAATGTATATAGCTTATCCTGGTCAGGGTGTTTGAGATAGTGCCTTTTGTTCTCTCATCTAAATTTCTGTCTTTCGGATAACAAAGGCGTCTCTTTAACGACTTCATATTTTTATAAATAAACTTTGGTCTAAAGTCGACTAATTTTGCAATCTCATCATCTCTTGTTAAAATATTCCACTGTTTGTCTATAATGTCCCTGTATTGTTTTATATCATTTGAATAAAACAAAGGAAATTTTAACTTAACTCATTTCTTTTGAGTTGAATTTGCCTTTTTGGCAAACATAACTCCATAATACAGTTTAGCTTTGGTCATTCTTAGACTACTAACTTCTTTAATATATTTCTTAACTTCATCTTCATCATGACCTCTTTCAGAGAATGTCTTTGTTAATTTTGTAGTTTTCTGTATGCAGTTCTGGTCCTGTGCACTCAATCTAGAGGCCCTAAACACCTGACTATGTATGACATTTTTAAATACATAAGATGGGTGCATACTTTCCCTGGATAGGAGATGATTGCAGTGATATGGCTTCCTAAATAATTGTGCACAGATATTGCCTTGACTATCCAGCTTCACTGTAACATCTAAATAATAAAGACTAATATCAGAAATTTCTGATGAAAATTTTAAAAAGAAGTAGTTATACCAATATATTCCTTAAATTCATAAAACATTTCAATACATCCCTCCCACATGAGAAACAAGTCATCCACAAATCTGCGGTAGAAAACTATATGCTCACTATAAATTCCATTCGATACATATTTTTGCTCCCATACGGCCATAACTGCATTGGCATAGCTGTTGGCACATGATGTGCCCATAGCTACACCATTCTTCTGCCAATAAAATGTCTCACCAAATACAAAGACATTCCCCTGGATTCTCAAAAGCTTGCACGGCATGCATGCTTAGTGTAACAGGTAATGTTAGCAATATGGCAGCCGAGCGATCCACATACGTGCTCATTTAACATACGCGAGCGCTCTATCACTAGCGCTGCACGTTCCCAGCCCCGTATTCAAATTACCCCATTTGCAGGTGAAAACAATGCAAATGAGGTAAATCTGCCATCCAGGAAGCAGGAATCAGGTCGTGCAGGACTAGCGTAATATGCAGAAATGTACTTGGTTTGTAAAATCCAAAATGGGGACATGATAGCTCCAAATAAAGGCTGCATATCATTGAGGAAGCATGCCAATGGCCAAGTATAAGGCCATTGGCATTGCAAACAAGGCAAAATGTACAAAATACACCTTTTATTATATGTCTGCCGTTCACGGTTGTTGAAGCATAGGGCAGTGGTGCGCAAACGGGATCGGTGGGGAAATAAGAAAATAAACCTAAAAAAAGCAGTCTAACTAAAATCAGTATTCCGCCATGCAAGTCAATGGCAGGCAAAAGACAACCTGGCTAGTGAATAGTGGTTGCTAAGGGGTGAGGCACAGTGTGACACACATAACTATGCATTAGCAATCAATCCTATGCAAATG
Organism: Protopterus annectens; assembly: GCF_019279795.1. Classification (NCBI taxonomy): domain Eukaryota; kingdom Metazoa; phylum Chordata; order Ceratodontiformes; family Protopteridae; genus Protopterus; species Protopterus annectens. The sequence goes on along the minus strand of NC_056726.1, from coordinate 1,777,769,545 downwards.
AGGGGAAGGATAGTGAATCCCAGTTTACCCCAGCATGTGAGGCAGGTCCCAACAGGGTAAGAGTATAAATAGCTGAGTGCAAGACTAGGAGGTAGGAGACATCATGGGTGGGTGTGTCAGGCATACTGTAAACAGATTGGAACCCTATGTCTCAGATATGCTCCCAGCTTAGCACAGCCAAGCTAGAGGGTGTGTCTAAACCTGCCCAGCACTCTTTACAAACTGTAAGTGGGTGTGCGCACTGCGCACTGGGATCTACAGGAAGAAAAAAGAAGTTAAACCAGGAAACAGCAGCAGTGTGCACATCCGAGTACTCTGTTTGCATGACATGGCCCCAGGTCCAAACAGAAGTGCAATGGGAAGGGAAATCAGCATTAGGAAGGTAATCAAGGAGAACTAACATATCTGGCAGGTGAAATGTATCAGAAGCAGCCAATTACACAGGCAGCATCCCAGCCCAGAACACTACTATAAACTAAGCAAACACCTTCCCCGCTGGTGTTTCCCACACTTTACACCACTGGTGTATACAAGTGGAGAAATTTTAACAAACAAATCTACAAAATGAGAAGGGCTGCAGCAGGCAACATAGAACAACATGTGCAAGAGGCTTGGGGGTGGTGAGGATGTGCATGCTGCCGAACAACCCACAGTGAGGAGATGGAGAAGAGTGTACAGACCCAGGGTAACCTACCAGGGGCTACATGAGCTGGAGATAGTGGAGCACTATAGGGTAGACAGAGACCTCCTACAGCAAGTAGTTGAGCTGTGCCAGCCACACCTGACACCAACCCGAATGAGGGTATGTGTAGGCCTAGGTATACTAGCCACAGGTACCTTCCAAAGCACAACTGAGGATAACATGCGGATCTCACAGGCATCAGCATCCAGTATTCCACCAGTTCCTAGATGCCATGTCAGCACATGCCAGTGAGCAGGTATATTTCCTCAACAAATGTGAGGTGTTGACTGGCAATATATGTCTCTTCCACCAAATAGCAGAATACCCTGGGGTAGTGGGTGCTATAGACTGCATGCACATATGCATAAAAGCACCACCTGGTGAGAAGGGTAGGGTCTACATCAACCGCATGAGCATCCCCTCCATCAACTGCCAGGTCGTATGTGATGCCCAGGGCATTATAATGAATGTGTGAGCTGGCTGCCCTGGAAGCTATGACGATTTCCACATATGGCATCTGATGCAGCTGTACCAGAGATTTGCCATTGGGGGCATCCCCTACGGTCACCTAGTGGGAGATACTGGGTACACGCTGGAGCCGTGGCTGATGACATCCATCAGAAATGCACACACACCTGAACATCAATGCCATAATGAGGCACACGCATGGGCAAGGCATATAATAGAGCATGTGTTTGGGATGCTCAGGTCAAGGTTCTAGTGTCTGGACACATCCAGTGGAGCCTTGCAGTATGCACCAGCTACATGTACTCAAATTGTTATGGTATGTGCGATACTAAACAATATAATCATGCAGAAACAGCTGCAGCAGGAACAGCATGAGTCAGGGCCACACAGCTCCCCAACAATGCCAAGGCCTGCACAGGCACAGAGTGACCTGGAGGAGGAAGAACCTGAGCCTGCCCCAGTAGGCAGAAGGAGGCATGCCCAGTATGCCCTGGCCTTGGCAAAGAGGCAACGCATAGCACATGCACTGACACAGTAGGGTCCCAGGGAATTACACCTCTCTCCGACTCACACATACAGTAAAAGGGATGCCAAATATGACACCACCTGTGCTCAGCCATGTATAGGGAGTGTACTATGTGCATCCAACATAGGCAGCCCTCCAGCACCATCCACAAGTCTGGCACACCCACAAGGTAAGTCAATCAACCTACCAATTGCCAAATGGAGTAGAATGTGTTGTCACCTGTAGCTATGGTATGGATGTGAGCATGCAAGGGAATTGCGTGGCTGAATGTTATGGCAGCAGACAGTAGACACCCATAGTGCCACCCTGACATGTGTAACACATAGTGGAGTCACCATAGTAGCCAGTACTACACAGGGAGACAGAATCAACTGCAGGAAATGTGCTGTACAAAATGTGTGTCCATATGACCCGCACTTGCCAGTCAGGATGGTTCACATACCCAACAACAGTCGCAGCCGGCAGGACAGGTGGACACAAACCCAAACAGGGCCTGTGCCATGGCCCCAGAATGATGGCTAGGGTTAACCCCACCCCCAAGCCTACACAGACAGACCACAGCATGGAAGGCAGTGGGATGCCAGTTCTGAAGGGTAGGACATCAGACAATAATATGTAGGGCAACCAAAGCCACGATCTGTAGTACACTGTGTGCCTCTAGACAGCATGATAGTTAGCAATACAGAATGAAATGGAGTACATTACATACCAGTACAGTCATAGCAAATGTGTACAAGCGTCACTTGTGCTCCCATCCTACATAGCAATGTAATGACAGTCAGGTGTGCCCCCCCCACTCCCATGTAGACATGTAGAAACAGTCAGGTGTGCCCCTACCCCCACTGCAGTGTAGAAATGTAGTAATAGTCAGGTTTGCCCCCCCCAATCCTGTGTAGAAATGTAGTAACATGCATGAGTAGGTATAATACGAGTGGAGCAGAGATGCCCAGATGTGCCCAAGGTAGCAGGATAGGTTGTAGCATGTGCACAATATGCATGTCTGTGTGTGATAGGATGGTGTGTGTTCCATATTGTGTGAGAGTGGTCAGTATGTATGCATGTTGAGGTAAGACCTGGTGGCCATAGCCCAGTACTGCTGATGACAGGGACAAGCCCTCACAACTGCAATGCCAAGGACAATCCCCACCAGTATACCACCTGCTAGCAGTAAGCTAATGTAAATGTATGGTGGTAATATGTGTCACCATCTAAAAGACTGAAATGGCATGGCTGTTGGGCTAGATATACAAGCAGTACACAGGGGAAGGTACCCCAGACATACAGTATACATTGCATCACTGTGAAATGGAGACTACTTTGGAATTGTACATACAGGTATGTATCACAGCAACTGATCCTGTAGTAGGATATACTGGTGATGTCTGGCCGAACACCTGCAGATCACAAAGGAGGTAGAACTGATGTATTGGGAAACAGCTGGTGTACCTGCATATGCCAGCATACCAGAAATTCCCCATGCATATCTGTGTGTTAGATGTAAGTACTGTATATAACACACATGCACCCAGCTCACGCAAACACCACCCACAGGTAGCTCTCTGGCCATATCCCTGCTGTGGGGAATGGGTACAGTATGACCCCTCCTGTACATGGCAATAGTGGAAGAATGCAGCATGCAGTGCAGGTGTCCCATGCATGTGTGTCCCTAGCTGTACGTGGCACCCTGCCAGCATCCACACCACCTGGTCAAGACTGATAGAAGGAATTTGCATGAACACCTATCACACCTACCCTGTCACCCCAGGGGAATATACTGTCTGGTGGTCTGCGACTGTAGGCCTGACAGAATGCAACGGCCTGCCACATGTGGCCCACAGCAATACCTAATGCCATACAGGCCTCTGCCAAAGGCCTGTGTCTCACAAGTACTGACAATGCATGTGAAGTCATGGACACCCAAATAACAACATAACACACTCCACATAAGCCATATGCAAGGCCATGTGGACAAACCACAGTAACATGTCCACCATATCCCACTGCATGAACTGCGGACCAACACTAACACACACCTGTGATGGGGTGATACCCTTAGGGAAAGTATCAGAGAATGTATGCATATTGTCTGGAAGAGGTTAGAATAACAGATGGGGGTGGGTGCATGGGCAGCATGGAATGTGCAGGGTCTGACAGCAAGCTGTGTGCCCACACTATCCCTGGCTACAAACACATAAATGGGTGGCTACACACCTGTCCATACACTACAATAGGGTTAATGTCCTGACCCATGGCCCCTGCCTCTGGGCAACCTCTGCAAATCTGTACAGCTGCGAGGCATTGCCACAGCAAGATAAGCCCAGACTGTTTTGTCAATGGGTGTACAAGTATGGGATCCCCCGCCAGCACTCTACCAAGGTACTGAACCGGATACACAGACTCAGCAGCAGGTGTCTGCAGCTCCCCCTCCAGAATGGCATAACTTACCATGAATATGTAGGTGTCTACCCACAATACCGGACACAGCTGCAGTCACCCTTCTCCCCCAAGACAGCACTGTGAGCAAGAATGTCCACCTGGCAGTACATGGAGACAGACAACATCACTGTGTATAACAGTACACATGTCTGAATAGCTCTGCTAACAGCGATACCATGCGGCTGAAGCAGCACAGACACAATCACCTACAGTACACACTATCCCCATATTGCCAAATGATCGACAGATACCCAGCAGAAACACCTTGCTACCTGTAGGTGTACAACACAAAGGTCTGCACTGGAGTACAAACTACCTAGTATTGATCCACACATTCTTTACAGAAGGGCATACTGGGCATGCTCATACACGTAATCAAACGAAGCCCATGTCTGCAAAGAACAGTGGACCAGACATATCTGGCAGTCGCAGATGTTAGTGCAGACACTCCCCAGTATGCACCACCCATGCTTTGCACACACACACACAGTGGATAGAAATACATGCATATATCCAAGGACAATACACTATAATAAGCCAAACGTACACATACATAGATGTGTGGGAGAGAGTGACTGTGACAAGGAGCCAACCATTATGAGGCTTGTCCCACCCAGCACACAGCCAAATTACTACAACCACATGATGCTCAAATGTCACTCACTGTAGACATTAGCCACCGGTATCTATCAGTATTACGGACTATGTGGTGCAAGTGCTAGCTGTGCAACATGACTGTACAAGGAAGTAATCATCTAGCAGCTGTATACATGTACCTGTGGAATATAACCCTGCGTGTGCCCGCATGTGGTGTGTCAACCTCTAGATGAATGGGTTATGGCCCATGCACACACATACTGCCTTCCCCATAGCCCTACTATGACAAACCCACTGAGGTCATCCACTTTAAAATACACCCTTGGGAAAAGTGTAGCCCAGTAATCTCCATAGCGTGTCCCATAACTGTGTACTGCTATAGTGTGATAAAGTAGCTAGGTAGGTCTTGTAACCCCAGACGTGGCAAGTGTGTGTGTGTGTGTGTGTGTGTGTGTGTGTGTGTGTGTGTGTGTGTGTGTGTGTGTGTGTGTGTATGTTTGTGTGTGTGTCTGCCTGCATAGACAGCAATGCTTTTTATGGTAGCCACACTCCTTACAACTCCCATACTCAACTTTGGCAAGGCTGCTGATTTCACCCACCTAAAAATACACCTCCAGGAAGGTTTTAGCCCAGTAATCACTGTAGCGCATCCCATAACTGCGTACTACTGTAGAGTGATAAAGTAGCTTGGTAGGTGTTCTAACCCCAGATGTGGCAAGTGTGTGTGGGTGTGTGTATGTGTGTGTGTGTTTGTCTGTGTAGAGAGCAATTCATTTTAGTGTAGCCACACAAATTACAATTCCTATACTCAACTTTGGCAAGGCTGCTGATGTCACCCACCTAGAAATACACCTCCGGGAAGGTTTTAGCCCAGTAATCACTGTAGCGCATCCCATAACTGTGTACTACTGTAGAGTGATAAAGTAGCTAGGAAGGTGTTCTAACTCCAGATGTGGCAACTGTGTGTGTGTGTGTCTGTCTGTCTCTGTCTGTGTAGAGAGCAATGCATTTTAGTGTAGCCACACGAATACAATTCCTATACTCAACTTTGGCAAGGCTGCTGATGTCACCCACCTAGAAACACACCTCCAGGAAGATTGTCACCCAGTAATCACCATCGCACGTCTCGTAACTGCATACTGCTGTACAGTGATAAAGTAGCTAGGTAGGTGTTCTAACCCCAGACGTGGCAAATGAGTGTGTGTGTGTGTGTGTGTGTGTGTGTGTGTGTCTGTCTGTCTCTGTCTGTCTCTGTCTGTGTAGAGAGCACTACATTTTAGTGTAGCCACATGAATTGCAATTCCTATACTCGACTTTGGCAAGGCTGCTGATGTCACCCACCTAGAAATACACCTCTGGGAAGGTTGTAGCCCAGTAATCACTGTATCGCATCCTGTAACTGCGTACCGCTGGAGTGTGATTTAGAACTGTGTCAGGATTCCATCCCCACCCATGGCAGTTCTGGATGTTTTGTGTGTGTCCATGTCTGTATATGGAGCAATGCATTATAGGCTAGTCACATGCAAAACATTTCACATGGCCCACTTTGGCAATCCAGCTGATGTCATTCTTAGTGAAATACAGCTTTGGGGAAGGAGTTCCCTAGTAATCCCCCTGGTGCATCCTATAACAGCTCCATGCTGTAGTGTGGTATAGACCTCTGTCAGGGGTTCTATACCCACACATGTTGGTTGTGGATGTTTTGTGTGTGTCTCACTGTCTGTGTAGGGAGCAATGCATTTTAGGGTAGCCACCTGCAGTACATTTCAAATGGCTTACTTTGGCAATCCTGCTGATGTCATTCATTGTGGAATACACCTTTGGGGAAGGAGTACTTCAGTAATGAGAGTGGCGCGTACTAAAACTGTGTAGTGCTGAGGTGTAATCAACTAGTTAGGTAGGGGTTCTATTCCCAGACATGACAGGTGTGTGTGTGTGTGTGTGTGTGTTCATATCTTGTATCCTGTGTAGAGGTGGTTGTGAGCGTGTGACACCTGTGGCCAATGTGCAGCAAGTTTTGCATACATCTTATATGGCGGCCCTACTATATAGCACAATGTTCACCATACAGGGATAACAGATGTGAAATAGCTGAGAGGCTGGGGTGCAAAGCCATACCCATACATGTGACATCAAGGCCAGGCAATCACATTTAGCAACCCCAGTATTACCCAGAGCACAGTCTCAACACATGTCTTATATGCACACACATGCCTAGCCAATAGCCAATATGTGGGTAGTACACTGCATATTGGCCACTGATAGTAACCCATGGAATGATAGCAGTGGGCTACAGACAGCATGTCCCCTGTCCATCTGTCCAATATGCAAATACATGCTGACAGTGCACCTCCCCCATGTTCCCCAATGGACACCTACACCACCTGTGGTGTCATCATATGTGTCTCACAATGGACATACCATGCCTGACAGCATGCCCTGTATGGACAGTTGCCACTGACACCAGGGAATGCTGTCAGCATGCCATCAATGTAGGTGCAGGTAAACATGCTGCCCATTACCGGTCTCTGCCACAGGGGGCAAGACTGGCACATATGATGGTAATCTGTGTGCACAACATGGGTCAGACACCCCAGGTACAGATCCACATGTCACTGTACATGCATGTGGGAGGTGTGCACATCCCAGACACCGTCCATGTCATGGGGTCAGGAACACATACATGGCAAGTGATGCACTGCACTGGCCACACACAATAGTCACCCAGGTGACTGGATGGGGGATAAAATACCCACCTGTGTGGGCAAGAGTGGAAACTACAGCCCTGAGACATAATGCAGACCATTGTCGTGTGGCCTGATGCTAAGGTATACCCATTGCCTACCCTTGTATAGCCTATTGCCACAGTCGACCACCATGCACCCATGCAGACATGCACCCATGCATGTCAATACTGGCACCCTGTATGTTTATCTGTGTGTTGTACGGTGAGTATGTTCAAAGCCACATTCACTACAACCCCCATGCGCATACAGAAGTATGCTGTCAGATGTCAGACACCTCTTCATACCCTTTGCCCATACCACCTCCGTATGATCTGTGTGGTGCAAGTGGTACCAGCACAGTGATGTGTTGTGGCAATCCAGCTACTGATGTGCATTACCCCTGGCCCTGCCAAGTATGTCAGTGTGTGTGTGTGTGTCCCTATGAGAGTGTGGCTGTGTTGATGCTGGCACCTGCTCATGCTGACAGGCACATGTACGTCACCTACCGTATAGCTACTGTATCCCTGTTTCAGATGTCACGCACCATCACAGATTTGTTCTGAGGACTCCACAACAGGTAACCCATGTGGCGCAACCAATAATGGCATTGAACTGTGAATGCAGTACATAGTTGTCAGGGGTTTGATACCCTGTGCTATTAGGTGTGTGACACAAACAAGCTGCAGATTTACTCCACCACCCCTCCCTGACATGTCTTTGCCTCTGTCTGCCTCTCCCACTCCCTCTATGGTGGATGTGGAGACCTACACCAGCTTTGCTTAGGCAGCAGCATGTGTATTTTAAGTGATGCTCATGATCAGCTGATGGCCTCTGCATGAATCACAGCCGTCCCCTAGCTGATTGCATGTGGAACAGCTGTGGTAACAGTCCCATAGCCAATTGCATGGAAACACACTCTGATATCTAGGAGCATCATGTTGGTGTTGGCCCTTGTCATTCACTGTGAGCATGGATTGGGGATTTACCTTCAACAACATACACTGTGGAAACAGGGCAACACACAGGAGGGGGATGTGCCTATGCTGCCTACAGACTGTAAGTACTGCTATACTGCATGTGGCGTACTGTTGGTTTAACAGTGTGTGTGTGGATATGTCTTTCCTACATGTCTCCATACCTGCCATGTCAGTTCCATGTTTATGTGGAATCCCCATCTGCAGGGTTATCTGCAGACAGGGCAGTGTGTTTTGCTGTTGGTTCCATGTGTTACCTACGGAGCATCTATCTGTGGACTGCAGATGGTAGTGTGAGGATTGCAGTCTGTAGATGATGAAAGCCATGACAGTTAATGGAGTCTTATCCCTCATAGGACATATGTTGCCACAAACCCTGTTACAACAGTAAATGTATGAGGTTATCACAGCAACATGTCATTAGTGGCCCTGTGTATGTGCTGCCAGCCACAACTCTGCCAATCTGTGTACATATGTTGCGCATATTTGCTGTACACCATAATTAGTGTCATCATATTTGCTAACATGCTAGTGAGATATCAGACCGCCCCACATATTATGTACAGTAGGGGTTATATTTGATGATATAACCTGGACATTCTGAGGATGTTTGTACAGTCCTATGTGTGTATGGGCATCAGTGTTACAGACAGCAGGTAGCAATAACTTCTACAGGAGAATTGGCACACTCAGGGCAGCTACATATTTGTAGGAGGTTCAGGAACTACAGACAGAGTGTGAGTAGAGCCGTGTTATGCTTTGTCTAGTAGTGTGTTACAGGGTGTGTGTGTACATACTACTTTACCTTGGAATGCAGTCTGTCTGTATAGCCCTCAACTGTGGGCCTATCCTCTTGGTGGCCTGAGGTGTGCCTAACATGTGTTGTCTGTCCACCACACAGGTCCTGTGTCTGATATCCCACTGGCAGTGTGTGTGTGGAGTGCTATCAGTACATGACCTACATATCAAGCTTTTCACATATGACATGCTGTGGGGGGTGTTCCATAGTGGGCTGTGAGTACATCACACTGCCATTGCTGCCATCAGTCCATGTCTGTTGTATCCCCCATACATATGGTGGGGCCATATATGTGTGGCCGTTACCTACACAATACATGTGTGTTCTTATGCACTCCAGAGGCCAGTGTATGCAACAGTGGTATATGGGCCTGTATTATTAAGTCTGGGGGGGGCACCATAAATAACCTTGGCTGTTAAATATGTGGGTGTATCAGGGGTGAGCTGCCATAAGGTATCTGGATGTCACATAGTCCCACCACATCAGCGAACTAAACACATAAATACACAAAAACATACTCGGAGGCTCTAAATAAAAATCTACCTAAGCAACAGAGACCTCCAAAGCAGACATCCAAGCAAACGCTACCTCAAAACAAAACACATACAGCACATAACCCACAAAGTCAGTGTGCCAAGCAGCTACAGCCCTTGAGGCTGAATAACACACCTGATACTCTTGTTATAGGTGACTCTATTGTCAGACACACCGATGTCCCGCTCACCAGGCGGAATAAAGAGAAGGTCACGGTGAGCTGCCTGTCGGGTGCTAGGATCCAACACATAAAGCAAGCACTCAGGTCACTCCAAAGCAAATACAAATATGACTCAGTCATTGTACATGCTGGTGTGAATGACCTGAGACGTACCTCCCTGGACTACATGAAAAGAGACATAGAGGAGCTCTCTGATCATGTTGCCCAGGCTGGTATGACCCTGACCTTGAGCAGCATCTTACCCTCACCTAGAATGATGCCACAGTACAAAGACAAAATGATCGATTTTAACAATTGGCTAAAATTTTGGTGTCATTCAAAGGGGATCCAGTGTCTGTCAGCCTGGGATGACATGCTCGACAAGCCACGTTGCTTCACTAGGGACGGCTTGCACCTGTCACCACTGGGCTTTTGGATATTGGCAAAAGCTCTTGCCACCTCCATAGTGCCTTTTTTAGGCAAGGCTCAAAAGTCAAACCCACCCCCATAGACAGCACAAGGAACAAGACACTAAGGGTAATGCTGCTAAACACCAGAAGTCTTAACCTCAAGATGCACTCAAGCTCTCCTCAGTATGGAGAACATCGATATCTGTGCAGTGACAGAAACCTGGTTCAAGGCTCCAGAGAGCACCCCAGCACTACCAGGCTATACCTCGTATCATGCTTTTCGGCCCCAAAACCCGGACTGAACCACAAAAGGAGGGGGAGTTTCCATATTTATCAAGGATATCCACACCTCCAGGTTAGTGGCATTGCATGAAGTATCGGAGACCATCCATGTGCAACTAACAGTGGGCAAGACTGCTTTTCAGTTTATAGCATCCTACAGACCACCCTCTCAAAGTCAGGAATCCCATTCAGCCTTCCTGAAAACATTGGAGAACATGAAGATCTCTCCGAACACCATTATATTGGGCAACTTCAACTACCCAAACATTGACTGGGAGCACTACTCAAGCCCCAGCACCTTAGCCCAAAGATTCCTGGAAATTATAAACTCAAATGCTATGGAACAACTAGTCACCACTCCCACAAGAGGGACAACATACTAGACCTGATCATTACCAACATGGGGACTCTATGCTCCACACCAGAAGTATATCCCTCATTGGTAAGATCAGACCATAAATTAATTTCACTGGATGTCCACATCCCGACCCCACCCCCAGCCCAGAAAACCACAGTGAAAAACTTCTCAAAAGCGAACTTCTCACTTCTCAAAACCAAAGTGGAATCCTTCAAGGCCCCAGGGCCAGTAGAAACTACAGCCCAAACTGCAGAATCCTATATAAATGCATTCTACGGACATCTCCAGGAATGCATGGATCATGCTATCCCAAACAAAACCAAGACCCAGTCATCCAAAGGCAGGCGTCCAGTCTGGTGGACCCCTGCCATAAATAAACTGTACAACAGAAGGAGGAAGCTACTACATGATAGAGCAAAATCCCTAATAGGGAAGGCATCTCTGATCAGTACTAGCAAAAAATTACGATCCCTCATAAAATCCTCCAAGGCCAGCTTCGAGAGAAAAATTGCACAGGACACCAAAGACAATCATAAGTCTTTTTTCAGTTATGTTAGAAACCTGGGGTGCAACTCCCAGACTTGTTCTGAGTTGATTCTAAATGACAAAAAATACACTGAACCCACAGACATCGCCAATATCCTGGCAGACAGGTTCAGTGCAAACTTCTCCACCCCCTCCCCCCCAAAAGAGCAAGTATCTATCCCGGCAGAGGGCTGCCTCCCAAACATCTCAGATGCTCAGGTAAAGGCTGCCCTCTCCAAAGCAAAAAACACTGCTTCCATGGGACCAGATGGCGTCCCAGGTTACGTCCTACATGAACTACAAGAGGAACTAATCCCTCAAAACAGCTATACAATCTCAGCCTCACTACAGGTATGTGCCCACAGAATGGCGTACAGCAACAGTGGTCCCACTCCACAAAGGTGGAGCCTCTACGGACCCTGAAAACTATCACCCCATAAGCCTGACTAGCTTAGTCTGCAAGGCTATGGAGAGGATCATCATGGAGCTCATAAACAAAGACATTGGGGACCTACAGACACTAGATCCTACCCAGTTCGGCTTTGTCAAGGGCAGATCCTGCCTTTTGAACCTGGTTGACTTCTTTGAAACAGTCACCAAAGCCATAGATGAAGGGAAGGTAGTCCACACAGCCTATCTGGACCTTGCAAAGGCATTTGACACAATACCCCACTCGGGCATCATAGATAAGCTATCCAGCTTAAATATAAACCCCTATGTCACAAGATGGGTCGCAAACTGGCTCAAAGACAGAACCCACAGAGTGAGAGTTGCTGGAGCCATGTCAGACTGGAAACCGGTCACAAGTGGCATCCCACAGGGTTCTGTCCTGGGACCACTCTTGTTTGGTATATACTTTTCTGAGGTACAGGCAAACGTGGGAGGACTATGGCTCACAAAGTTCGCAGACGACTGCAAACTGGGCGCCATAATCAACTCACACAAACATCCTTCAAAAAGGTCTCACAGAGACAGATAACTGGTGCCAGCGCCATGGTTTAAAGCTAAATGCCAAAAAATGTATAGTCATACCCTTTGGCAAAAACAATGTGCCCACAAATTACCACATAGGCGGAAACCCATTAAGTACAGAGAAAGTTATTAGGGACCTGGGGACCCAAGTTGATAGCAATCTCTCCTTTGAAAACCACATTGCCAAAGTGGTTAGAAAGACCTTCTACATAGCCCACCTCATCACGAAGGGTTTCACATCTAGATCAAGAGAGGTAATCATGCCCTTTATTCATCCCTCATCAGGCCCATCATAGAATACAATGCCTTTTGGGATGTACCTTACCCGACACCTGCAGCAATTAGAAAGACCCCAAAGTATCTCACCAAGAGGATCAAGGGTCTCAAACAGATGCCATATGCTGCTCGGTTAAAAACTCCAGCTCTACTCAGTTGCATACCGCCTACTTCGAGGCGATCTATGCCTGACATACAAAGCTATGTCAAATCCAGAATTAATGGACATGCTCCACCTCAGTAAATCTAAATCCCTTAGAGCCACACGCCGAGGGACTTGAACCTCAGCACAGAAATAAATAGAACTTGCTGGAGGGACAGGTTCATAACCCAGAGGCTCCCTTTGCTCTGGAATAGAATTCCAGTTCATGTGAGGCAGAGCACCTCACTGAATCTCTTCAAGAAGAATCTCGATAAGTGGATGGGGGATCGTAGGTTTGTCCCAGGGATTACTCCCGTGTCACTATTAGACAGAGGCACAGTAAACTAAACCTTAAAAAGGGCACAGTATACTCAAATCAAGGGGTGGCGTAAGCCATACAGAATCGGGCTAGGCTTATAATTGCCCCAGGGCAGATAGCCTAGTATGAACCTATGAACCTATGAACCTAAGTGCCGTATACTTCACCTATATGTACATCACATACATATTTTCAGTTACTGCAAGCCTACTGCCACCCACCAGACAGACTGTTCTGTTTGTCAGTGTGCATGTGATGGTGTCAGTTATGTCTTATTATGTCACAGTTACAACCCATGTCATCACATGACATCCTTACCTCCCACTGCTGTTGTACAGAGTGTAGCGGCTGCTGAACTATACACCTGCATTACACACTGTTGATCGTTTGGTATCCTGTGGCCCAGTCAGTCCTCACTACTGTACAAATCTAAGGACTTGGCCTGGACAGCAACGGTTGTGAACCTTACCTGACTACTACATTAGTATAACTGTTTCACGGTTGCATTCTTCTGTTTATATGGATGTCACTGTCTGAACAGCTATATGACATGGCATGTAGAACTGTCATAGTACACAATGAAAGGTATTCAATTTCTGCAAGCCTGTGTGTGAAATTTTTCCCAATGACCTCTCTGTGGGTATATGTTGCAGGCAACGGTCATCATTTGTATGGGTGGCCCATACAGTGTCCGGTTGTTCAGGGGTTAGCTGTAGGCATAGTGGCTGTTGCATATTGTGTGCACCGACTACATATGTATCCTACTGTACATATATCTGCGTGTGCATGTGTAGTCACATGTATATCCATATATATATATATATATATATATATATATATATATATATACATATATATATATATATATATATATATATATATATATATATATATATATATGTGTGTGTGTGTGTGTACATATGTATGTATGTATCTGCATATCTGTGTCTGTGTATCTGTATCCTGGGGGTGTTGCTGGCTACCACAGTTTACATTACCTATGGGAGGCAGACTGTACTGCATGGTATGTGAACAATATCAGCCTGACATCATACAGGTGGGATGTTGTAAATTAACTTCCGGTGCCCATGTCGTGTCAGGTCCTGGTAACGTGATCTGCAACACTTGGTAGTGTATTGCGGGGCTGATGTGTTTGGCCATGGGAGGGGATGCCTACTTGTACATGATGTATAGTGTGTGGGGCCTCTCAACCCCAGTAATGGTGCATGTGGACATATGTCTATTTGTTAATTTGCCATTGCTCTCTACAGATGTATGGCCACATGTACCGATATAGATATATACATATCTGTTGACATATATGTAACTATGTCCGTATATACCTACATAGCTGTATATCTGCATACACATATGTAACATGCTGAGTATATGTAGACATATAGGTGTAGACACTTATATGTGTCGATGTAGCCATCAGCATGTATATATGTCCATATATAGTGATATACATGTATATAGTGTTAGAAAGCTATACATACACATATATATATATATATATATATATATATATATATATATATATATATGTATATAATATATATATATATATATATATATATATATATATGTATATATATATATATATATATATATATATATATATATATATATATATATATACAGATATGTTGTAGCAGTGTAGAAAGTAATATATTTACACCCAGATACATCTAGATGATGGTATACATTCTCTGTACAGTTGCATGACTCGACTGGTTGATATGTTTTGGTTATTGCCCTGACTTTCTACAGCTGTAGTGGCCTGCTGTTAGACCGTTGTAGCTGTGTTGCGGAGAGTCCTGGGGTCAAGAACTGCATGTGCTGCATATTGCATTGCACAGCATATCTGTTATGGCTGTGGTGGGGGGGAACATAGCAGTCATCACCAGGTTCCCCTCATGTGAGCCCCCACCCCCATCAACCATGCATAAGGTCAGTTATTTTGTGGTGGGGGCTCCGGTTGTTATTCCTATCTGGTGCTGCAATTCACATATCTATCTATCTATCTATCTATCTATATATATATATATATATATATATATATATATATATATATATATATATATATAATATATATATATATATATATATATATATATATATATTAATATCTAAATATATGTGGACATATGTATCCACCCACCTACATACCATTGATGTGATATGATATATGTGTAAGTCAGATATTTGTATGTACCTATGTATCTCTCTACATATACAGATCTATGACTGTCCATATGTCCATGCACAAGTGGCTCACAATATTGGCCTTCCCCACATTCGTCTGGCCAATTGACATGGATGATGTCAGGCATGTGGTCAGTCAGGAATGCTGATACATTACAGGTGCAGACATCATGTTGTTCAGATTATCTGTATTACAACAGATCACTGCTTAACTAGCAATGTTTTACATGTATATGAACAATACTTCACGTGTCGAGATATGTACCCCACTTTTGCCACACTTTGTCCACAATGTTTGCAATAAGAGGTTGAGTGTTGTGTTATTACAATTCCCCTTATGCATATTGACTGTGCCGCATGATATATCTGGGTATACATGGGATGTCTGTATATCCTACATGGTGTAGTGTTAATTCACTATGATTATGGTATGCAGGGTCCTGGGTTCGGTTCTGTCATTGTCCATGTTGGAGTGAATGACTTGAGACGTACCTCCATGGACTACATGAAAAGAGACATGGAAGAGCTCTCGGATCATGTGGCCCAGGCAGGTATGACCCTAGCCCTGAGTAGCATCCTGCCTTCACCCAGAATGATACCACAATATAAGGATAAAACGATTGACTTCAACAATTGGCTAAGCTTATGGTGTCATTCAAAGGGGATCCAGTTTCTGTTTGCCTGGGATGACATGATTGACAGACCACGATGCTTTGCCAGAGATGGTCTGCACCTGTCACCCCTGGGATTCAGGTTACTGGATAAGGCTCTTGCCACCTCTATAGTGCCTTTTTTAGGCAAACTTCAAAGGACAAAACCACCACCATAACAGGTACAAGCATGCAAAATCTGAAGGTAATGCTACTCAATGCTAGAAGTCTAAACCTCAAAATGCACTCTCTCGAGGCACTCCTAAAACTGGAGAACATCGGTATCTGTGCAGTAACTGAGACCTGGTTCAAGGCTCCAGAGAGCACCCTGCAATACCAGGCTACAACTCTTACCACACTTTTCGACCACCAAACCAGGACTGAAACACTAAAGGTGGAGGAGTGTCAATATTCACCAAGGATATTCACACCACCAGGCTAGTTGGCCAACACAATGTGTCTGAAATTCTCCAAGTGCAACTAACACTAGGTAAGACTGCAATCCAAAGTGTAGCTTGCTACAGATCCCCCACCATACCCCAAGATTCTCACTACACCTTTCTAAACATACTAGAAAATATTAAGATAGAACCAAACACCCTAATACTGGGTGATTTTAACTATCCTGCCATTAACTGGGAAAACTACTCATGTCCCAACACCTTTGCGCAACGGTTCTTGGAATTCATAAATTCCAACGCCCTGGATCAACTAATCCATAGTCCCACCAGGGGCTCCAATATCCTAGACCTGGTCATTACCAACATGGGAAATCAATGCTCCATACCTATGGTCATCCCTTCGTTAGTCAGGTCTGACCATAAGCTAATCACCCTTAACATCCACATCCCACCCCCATCCCCCAGTAAAGAAACCACCATAAAAACTTCTCCAAAGCCAACTTCATGCTACTCAAGTCAGAAGTGACAAACTTCATGACACCCATGCAGACGGGAACTGAAAGTTCAACTGCTGAATCCTACACTAAGGCACTGTACGAGCACATCCACTCATGCATGAATCGTGCCATCCCAAATAGAACCAAAATGCTCTCATCCAAAAAAAGGAAGCCGATCTGGTGGTCCCCTGCCATAAACAAACTTTACAACAAAAGGAAGAAACTTTTGCAGAAAAGAGGAAAATCCTAGGATGCAAAAAACTCCCTTACTAGCCTCAGTAAGAAACTGAGATGCCTCATAAAATCCTCCAAAGCTAGTTACGAAAATAAAATTGCCAAAGATTCCAAAGGCAACCACAAAGCATTCTATAACTATGTCAAGAATCTAAATGGCAATGCTCAGATCTGCTCTGAGCTAAAACAGAATGGCATTAAATATACTGATCCAAAGGATATTGCCAATATCCTGGCAGATCGATTCAGTACCAACTTCACCCCTCTCACCCCTAAATGGCCCATCTCAATACCGGAAGATTGCCAAATTCCAGTAATAACGCCACACAGGTTCAAAACGCACTCTCTATAGCCAACAATACAGCTTCCTTCGGACCAGATGACATTCCGGCTGTGTACTACATGAACTACAATATGAACTGGCACCTCACCTAAGTGTCATGTTTAATCATAGCCTCATCTCAGGTTTCATGCCCACTGAGTGGCGCAGAGCTACAGTTATCCCAATCCACAAGGGGGGATCCACCTTGGATCCCGGAAACTACCGTCCCATCAGTCTGACAAGCCTTATCTGCAAGGCCATGGAGCGTATTATCCTGGAACTTATAAACAAAGACATTGGCAACCTTCAAACACTGGACCCCACCCAGTTTGGGTTTGTGAAGGGCCGATCTTGTCTCCTGAACCTGATTGACTTCTTTGAATCAGTCTCCAGAGCCATGGACAAGGGTAAGGTGGTCCGCACAGCCTATCTAGACCTTGCCAAGGCCTTTGACACCATCCCCCACTCTGGAATCATAGATAAACTTACTAAGTTGGGCATTAATCCCTATGTCACCCAATGGGTTGCTAAATGGCTTACTGATAGAACCCACACTGTAAAAGTAGCCGACTCCAAATCCAGCTCCAGACAAGTGACAAGTGGAGTACCTCAGGGTTCAGTCCTGGGGCCGCTCATGTTTGGCATCTACTTCTCTGAAGTACAGGTCAACACTAAGGGACTCTGGCTAACAAAGTTTGCAGATGACTGCAAACTGGGAGCCATTATTGAATCCCCAAATTATGTGGATACTCTACAAAAGGGCCTTACAGAAACAGATGCTTAGTGCCAGAGCCATGGTCTCAAGCTCAATGCCAAGAAATGTATTGTTATCCCCTTTGGGAAAAAACATGTATCCATGAATTACCATATAGGTGGCAGTACACTAAAGACAGAAAGTGTGATAAGAGACTTAGGGACACAGGTGGACAGTGGTCTCACTTTTGATAACCACATCGCCACAACAGTCAGGAAATCCTTCTATGTGGCACACCTCATCACGAAGGGCTTTTCATCCAGGAAAAAAGGAGGTCATTGTCCCACTGTACTCATTCCTCATTAGACCCATTATAGAATACAACGCCCCATTTGGTATGTACCTCTCAAGACATCTGCAACAACTGAAAAGGCCTCAGAAATACCTCACTAAAAGAATCACAGGCCTAAAGTAGATGCCCTATGCTGACAGCCTTAAAAAACTCCAGCTATACTCTGTCACATATCGTCTACTCAGAGGCAATCTCTGCTTAACATACAAGGCCATGTCAAACCCAGAGCTGTTGGACATGCTACACTTAAAGAAATCCCAATCCCTCAGAGCTACACGCTCCAGGGATCTAAACCTTGTCATCACAATAAACAAAACATGCTGGAGGGATAGGTTCCTGACCCAGAGACTCCCCAGACTCTGGAATAGATTGCCCATACATGTCGAGCAGAGTGCCTCTTTGGACCTCTTCAAGAGGAACCTTGACGATTGGATGGGAGAAAGGAAATTCACCCCAGGGATCACGTCAGTCGCCCTGCTAGACAGGGGTCCAGGAAAGTAAATAATGTGAGAAGAAATAGCCAGGGAATTGTTATGGCTAGGCTTGTATAGGCCCTAGGGCTGATAGCCTAGTACCAACCTATGAACCTATGAACCTATGCAGTGGCTGTCAATTATGTTACAGGGTTGAACAAGGGTGGTAGGATGCAGGGTGATTAAGGCACTTGTAAGCAGTCATGAGCGTGTTTGCGGGACGGTATGCATCACCAACTGCAGGTAACAGCCAGTTACACCAGGTTAGCCCCGACATTGCTTACTTCGTGTATGCAGTGCTCACTGTCAAGCAAACACAGACCTCTGGTTACATATGCCTACAGGTAGTTTGTGCCAGATTTGCTGAGCCTGGAAACGTTAACATGCATGCTAGTGCTGACATATGCTTACAACAGCTTATTGCTGCTTAACCTAACTACTGCTGTATGCATTATGATACCGACACCTCACATATGCATTTCCTGCAGTACACCTTTATATATATATATATATATATATATATATATATATATATATATATATATATATGGATTCACTTCAGAAGCTCGAAATACTGAAATCTCAAATTTCAGTATCTCAAGCCCAAGAAGTGGAATCCATAAAACAACAAAAACTAAAAACCGCGAAATTCAAAACCTCGAATACCGGAAGTTTTGAATTTTGCGGTTTTACTACACACACACACACCCACACACTTACCTGAATACATAACCACAGCGGAACTTTAGAAGCACGAAATTCAAAACCTCTGGTATTCAAGGTTTTGAATTTCGCACTTCTAAACGTTCGCTATTATGTGGATTCGGCTTTTTGGGCTCAAAATACTGAAGTTCGAGATTTCAGTATTTCGAGCTTCTGAATGGAACCCATATATATATATATATATATATATATATATATATATATATATATATATATATATGTGTGTGTGTGTGTGTGTGTGTGTTATTTCGTGGCCGCAGTACTCCAATTCACGTATATATGTTATTCTGTGGGTTATGCAAAATACATATTACCCATAACATGATTTGCCATGGGAAATGCTATGTCCCAGTACTTTCCCTGTGTCCCCCCCCTTTCTCGCTGACATCCATGGTCCGGTCCCATTAGAACGAGTTCATCCAACTATGGCACGCATCGGGCCATAATGTTGTACCCATCATTCCCTCCCCCCCTTCCCCCTCCACATCAGTCATCCTTCCTACAGGTTCTGGCCTAATCTAACCACACCACTGCACATTGCCCACTCTCCACTTCTTGGGACTCTTCGCATATGTTGTTTCAACCCATGGATCTTCAGGCTTCCCACACATCTGTGCTTACTTTTTAGGCATGGTATGTTACACCAAGAACTCTTTTTGGCAGATGTTTGTGGTCATCCCACCAGGGACAGACGTGTGTTTGTTTAAGAGTAGACTTAGCAGGGTGACACTGTGACTCCCACTGGTAGTATCCTGCCAGTAGTCTGGGAGCCAGTGCTGTGCTACGCTTAGCGGTGCATATTATTAGATTTGCATGATAATCACCTTTTGGCATTGATTTCCCTTTCGCCACTTGTTAAATATGTGTCATGTATCCTTGACACATGTGTATGGACACTGTTTGGGGTCCTAGGAACTTCTACACTTTATTACATTAATGCCTCACATCTGGACTTACTGCTGTACTCCAGTTCACATATGTATGTTCTGTAGTCAGTTATGGCAAAAATGACTGCATACGGATGCCTTTTACAGGTTCATTTTGGTTATACTATGGTGGGGACATGTTTACTACTAAACCATTCTAATGTAGGTCTGTCATGGCTTGGTGGATAGCTACTGGGACTATGGTGTATGAGGTCCTGAGTTCACTTGCATGGCTGTTTATTTTGTTGCTGGGCTGACAAAGGCCAGTTGGATACAGAGTGATTAAGGCACTCTAAAGCAGTTGTAAGGCCGTACACCCACTTACTAGTGCATACATATGCCTATTTGTGCTTACACCTGCTTACTAGTGCCTTATTCCGTCTGACACAGATATGTCACATGTGCATTTTTTGCGGTACTCCAGTTCATATATATCAGCTATTTATTGGGCTTGGCAACAAAAATATTGGTTATAACGTGCATTGCCATGTAAAATAGACTGTGCTACAGTGAGACCCAAACCAGGAACACCTGCTCATTGGTCGGGTGCTCTACCCACTACACTATTGCTGTTCTGTTTCATTTGCATATTTGTAACATTTTGTACTACCCATGTTTCCTTCCCCCAGCCCCCAAGCTCACTGTACACAGCATCCATCCATTCTCTAGTTGCTAGCCCAGCCATACCACACCTCCACACATTTCCCTCCCTGCACATGTCGGTACTTCTCCATTATACTGTCTCGACCCAAGCTTCTGCAAGATCTTCATCTGTTTAGTCCATGTATGTTTGATCCTTCCCTTGATCCTCCTCCGATATTGGTGGGAACATCTATGTGACCTACAAGGTTTGGTTCATCCCACCAGGGATGGACTTGTTGTATCACAAGTAGACTTTGCTGGTCTACACTGTTTCTCCCACTGGTAGCATCCTGCCAGGGGTTTGAGAAGCAGCGGTTTGCTCACACACCGGGCCTGCCTCATCTCACAGCTCCGCGGATCCAACGCCCCAGGTGTGACATTCTGTGCATGAAGCACGCCCACACGCCCCCACAGCGTGCACTGTTTTTAATACCTCTCTTCAGTATTGTGCAAGACTACTGTTCTCACAGTATGTGTGGACAGGCACTGTTCATTGATACACATAGACTGTCTGGAATACTGTGACTGAGGAATGTGCACATGTTTGCTGGTAGTGATCTACATACTTACATACATTTCCTATACTGTTGAATGACTGTGCTGGATGATATGTTTGTGATAACAGCAGGTGAATGTGTATCTGCCATGCCTTTGTGGTAACTCACTTAGACTATTGTGTGCAGGGAGGAGGGGTTGGAACCAGGGAGTGCTGATTATTTTGTTAATGGGCACGAGCTGTTGGCTACAGAGTGTGTAAGGCACTGTGGAGGAAGTGTAGGCGGGTATGCGCTGGTGTGCACGAGGCTCAGCCTTGCTGACCTCCAGTTAAGGCGTCTTACACTGAGTTGGCCTCCACATTACTTAACCGGTATGGGCATTGCTTACTGCCGCCAAAACAGCCGTAACCCCGCTTGCTGCCACATACCCCCATGCTACGTCATGTATTTAGTTCACATTTGTTGTCCGGGACAATCTGACTGGATGCTTCCCCATTGTCAACAGTGGCCCGAGGAGTGGTACTCCACAGTAAACCCCAGCTACACATTACACGCACTATTGAGGTGTACACATTCATAGAGAGTAACAGATTTACCATAGCTAAGTACCACATTCTTCATGCTTAGTTCACATTAACATGTCGGTATTATACATGCTTAAGTCAGGTTTACATGTCAGGTATGACTGTTGACAAAGGTCAGTTTAAGGTGAAGTGGGATTCCAGTTTAACAGTTCTGGATAGGTTATTTTATTTTATTTTTTTTATTTTACATTTGTTGACCGGGATAGTCCGACTGGATGCATGTCCATTTTCAGCGGAGGCCTGGGGAGAAAAGCTTCAAGGGTAAGCAGATACAGCATTACATAATACCAGCACTACATATTACAAACAGACTATTTACAGAGATTACAAAAGTAAGCAAGTTAAACAAGTTCCACAGGTTATAGTTAGTCCTGAGCACAAGTCAGGATTAAATTAAATTACACAGTAAACTGGTTAACAGTTAGCCAGGCTTGATACATTGACATAGCCAGTTAAGTGACAAATGTTGTTTGAGTCTAGTTTTAAATTGACCTAAGGTGGAAAGTAAGGTAATATCAGCTGGAAGAGAGTTCCAGGATCTACTCACTGGCTGTGTTATTAATTTTGCTAGTCTGAATTAATAGTTTGTTAGAGGATCGAAGCGGTCTAGGATTGTTATAGGGGTGATAATATTTTTAAGTGCAGGAGTATTGTCTGGATTATAGAGGATTTTATAGGCCATAATCAGTTGGTTATACTGGATTAGGCTAGGTAGTTCAAGCCAACCAAGCTGATTTAGATTGATGCAATGATGTGTCCTAAAAGGCAGCCCAGTGGCAAACCTGGCAATGTGGTTGTAGCAAATTGAGAGTTTGTTAAGGACAGTCTTGTTCAAATTGAGTAGAGGGATGCATACAGAAGGGTTGAAAGAAGGTGAGAGCGAGCTATGGCAATTTTAGCTGGAGGGGTTAGGAAGGCTTTTATTCTGTAAAGTGACCCTAGTTTTTTATTAATGGTTTTGATAGTTTGGTTTACATGTAGGTCAAATTTGAGATTATTGTCTATGATGACACCTAATAGTTTTGTAGATGGGTCAGGGGATATTATTGTACCATCATTTGATTTTATGGTAAAGGTGAAAGCGGTAGACCTACGTGTTGGTGAAAATAACAGCATTTTAGTTTTTTTGGGATTTAGGATCAGATGATGTTCAGAAAGCCAGTTTTCTATTGTATTAAAAGTGGTCTGGGTAGCTGACCATAACTCTACTGGAGATGTGGCTGAGCAAATCAGAGTAGAGTCATCAGCATATTGGATACAGCTGACTTTTAGGATGACAGTATAAAGGTCGTTAATGAAGATGGAGAACAGCAAGGGCCCTAGTATAGAGCCTTGTGGTACTCTGAGGGTGTTAGGTAGAAGGTTAGAGAGTTTGTTCTGCCAGAGGACAGCCTGCTGTCGACCATTCAGGTAGGATTGAAACCAGTGGAGCACTCCAGTATCTAGACAGAATGTTTGCAGGGTGTGGATTAAATGTTGGTGATCAACCATATCGAATGCCTTGGAAAGATCCAAAAAGAGGGCTGAGGATATATAATTATTGTTGCGATTATGGTTTATGGTGTTAGTAAAGGCTAGGAGGGCTGAAGTAGTGCTGTGATGAGGACGGAAGCCATGCTGAGTGTCTGCCATAAGGCAATTTTGGATTAGGTGGTGCATGAGTTGTCTATGAATACATTTTTCCATAATCTTTGCAAGTGGAGAGAGTATAGCTATTGGCCTATAATTGGAGAATTCAGTAGAGCTGCCTCCTTTGTGAAGTGGGATTACATAGGATATTTTCCAGATGGTGGGAATTTTAGCTTCTACTATGGTTTGATTGATTAGTATTGAGACGGGGTAAGCAATAGCATCAGCTGATTTTTGTAGGTACTCGGTAGGGAGTTGATCAGCAGAAAGTGTAGTGGGTTTTAATTTTTTGATCAAGGTACGGATAAATGAAGTGGCGACTGGTTGGAAGCTGAACGCAAGTAGGTTTCTAGGGGTTCTACTTTCAGGACCAGGGGAGCTAGGAGGTAGTTGGCTAGCTAGGGCTTGAATTGTCTCAGTAAAGAATTGGTTAAAACTATCAGAAACATCTTCAGGGGTTTTATCAATAGTAGCAGCAGGGATTGGGGTTGAAGTTTGTCCAGGATGTAGTAGATTATTTAAACCTGCCCAAAACTTCTGAGGGTTATTTTGATTTACTGTCTGTAAATTACAGTAGTATTTTTTTTGTCTTGTAAAATTGATTTTTGGTTTCGTTCCTGGATTGCCTGTATTTAATGTGATCTTGAGGGTCTTTAGAAGAACGCCATAAAGCCCATGCTTTGTTTCTAAGGGTAATTTTGAGTTTAGACTCTATAGAAAGCCATGGTGCAGTTTTGCCTTGGTTCTCTTTGAACGAACAGGTGCATGCAAATCAAGGATCTCAAGGAATTTGTTGTTAAAGTATGCTACTGCTTCCTCTAAGGGGAGGTGTTTTAGAATAGACCAATTACATGAGTTTAGTTCTTGTTGGAATTTGGCAGGGTCAAAGTTTTTATTGTTTCTAACCTTTCTGAGTATGGGTTGTTGGGAATTAATGGTTTTGTGCTTAATTACATATGTGAGAAGGTGATCGCTTAGGCCATTAAGGAGGGTACCAGAGGTGTACAGTTGGGGTGACTGTTTATGAGTACCCAGTCAAGTATACATTCTTTTTGGTTGGGTTTACCTATCCTGGTAGGGGTGGATATGATTTGTGTAAATGCATGCAGGTTAATATGGGTGGTTGGGGATTCTAAGGAACAGGTGCCCCAGTCTATGTTAAAGTCTCCAAGTAGTAGGGTTTCTTGGGGGTAGTGACATGATAACCAGTGCAGGATATCTTCAAATGTAGATATATTGTTACCTGGGGAATGTACATACAGATGATATTAATGCATTTATTTTTATTAAGTTGCAATTTGGTGGCAAGAATCTCAGAGTTATTAATCTGAGGAGGTTGTATTACATCTATGGTGACATTCAACTCAGATTTATAGAGTACAGCTACCCCACCCCCCCTTCCTCGAAGCACGATCCAGCCTGTGTATGTTGTACCCAGGTGGTAACACTTCATTGTCTTTAGTGTTAGGTTTTAACCAGGTTTCAGATAAACAGAGAATCTCAGGAGTGGACATCCGAAGTGCATGCAATTCATGTACCTTGTTATTAATGCTTCTAATATTGAGATGACAGACTAGGAGAGAGTTAGTTGGCCTATTAATTGTAGGTTTGTAGCTTAGATTACAAGTAGAGGGGGTATGTGTATCTGAAGTGAGTGGGCCAGGGTTGGTGAATATCATCACCAAGTATTAGGTTGAGTCTATACTTGGTGATGAACTTCAGGAATTTGTTTATTAGCTTGTGGTAGTGTTTGGATCTTGAGCTAATGTGCCTGGGGTTGAGATGTTGATAGACTGAACAAGATGTTGGATAGGATCTGGTACTGTAAGTATGGTTGAAGGTGGAAGGATTTACAGCTGGGGTGATAGTATGGCCTTTTGGGACCTGAAATCCCATAAGAAACTGGTTTTCATACAAGGTAAGGAGGTATGGTGTGAACAAGAGGGGTATGAACAAGAGGGGTAGTAAAGAGGAGTATATCATTATATGTGATTCAGCTAGTGAGTAAAGGAACTGTTTTACCTGGTGATGCAACACCAGAAGATAGAGTGGTGAGGTAAAGGTACTGGAAGGGGGGATGGGAGAATGCCAGATGAAAGCTAATAGGTGCTATTAAATGTAGGTAGTAGAATAGGTGTGGGTGGAATTATCCCAGATGAAAGCAGATAGGATCTAGAAAGTGGGGGAGTGGCTATAGTACTATACATTTAGAGGTACTGGGGGCGGGAGAGAATTGGGGGCAGGGAGGGGAGCGAAGAGAGCCCGAGCATAGCGAGGGCTAGCGTAGCATGGCTATTGCAGTTTACAAGGTTTCCTAAGGTGTCCTAAAGCTATAAGGTAAGTATTACAGCTCTAATGTAAGAGTCAATTTACTGCAGTTACAGGGGAAGGAGGCAACCACTCAAGTAGAAACAAAGAGCCCTATGGCTGACCAATATGGTGACCTGCTTAATTACAAAGCACTGTAAGTGAAAGCTTAACAAATGCTTTTTGTGTGTAACCTACTCTGTTTAAATGTTGAGAGAAACTGATTGCAGTCCTGTAGACACCGTTTTGTAGGGAACTGTAGAGTTCAATCTGTTTAAATGTTGAGAGAAACTGATTGCAGTCCTGTAGACACCGTTTTGTAGGGAACTGTAGAGTTCAATCTGTTTAAATGTTGAGAGAAACTGATTGCAGTCCTGTAGACACCGTTTGTAGGGAACTGTAGAGTTCAATCTGTTTAAATGTTGAGAGAAACTGATTGCAGTCCTGTAGACACCATTTTGTAGGGAACTGTAGAGTTCAATCTGTTTAAATGTTGAGAGAAACTGATTGCAGTCCTGTAGACACCGTTTTGTAGGGAACTGTAGAGTTCAAACAAAGTCACACCAGGTCAGCCAAGGGGGGAAGAGAGAGGGAAATCCTAACCTACACTCAGGTATTCAGGTTAGGTTTGGTTATGCCATACCTGTGTGGTAGAGTCGAAGAGAATAGTGAAGGAGTAGGTAGGTAGGTGGAGGGGGGGGCATTGTAACTGTATAGTAGGCCGTTGGAATGATTGGTGGGGGAGCAAAAGGGAAGGTATGCATGATAGGATGTTGGGACTTGTATGCAAGGCAGGACAGGAGGTGTCGGTTTCACTAGTTGGTGTAGGGGTATAGAGTGTTAATGGGGGGGGACTTCACCAGGTGGTGAGCATGTGCTAATCCAAGTGTGCTTGAGGTGTTCCTTCATGTGTTATTTACATGTGTCGTGTGGGACAGCTGAGGTAATACACGTGGGTAGGGGGTTCCAGATTCTGCCAATATAGTTGGGGAAGAGGGTGTCACCCACTTCTAACTGTGAACATTAATAGTAATGAAACAGGGATTGATAGGTAAGTGGTGTTAATGAGGCACACAGAGGGGCAGATAGTAGGGAAAATGTCCAGGGATGTGCAGGAAGGCTGACGGGAAGGTCCACAGCTGGCCATTTCTTCTACAGCAACAGCTGTGTATATACACTGCATTTGGGGGAAGGTCTGGACACTCACACCCCTGGGTGGGGGTGTTGACAACAATAATACCTTGTGATGCCAAGTAGTTCAGCTTACATGCCTACACTGGGGTGTTGTGACCATGTGTTCTTTGGTGTTATTTAGTGGGATTTGCAACAACACATCTGGTTATACAGTACTTTGCCATGTAAAATAGACTGTGCTGCAGTGGAACTTGTACCGGGCGTGGCTGCTCATTATGCGGCAGCTCTGCCCAATGCACACTATTGCTTACATCCCTGCACTCCTAGGCCCATAACTGCATACCCATAGTTCCCCCCTGCACCTCCTCTGCAGCACTCACTCATACTCAGGGTGCAGGTCGGGTCTAAACACACCACTACACACTGCCCACTCTCCACTTCACGGGACCCATCTTGTACATTGTCTCAACCCATGGGTCATCAGGCTATCCCACCCTTGTAGTCTGGGTACATACACGCCCCGCCTTGATAAGTCATTGCATGGGCTGCCTCCTATTACAAGACAATTTTTGGGGTGTCCCGCAAGGGACACTCCTGTCTCTGTTCCAAGATTAGATTTAGCGGGTCCACTGTGTTCCCCCCTCTGGTTGTATCCTGCCTGTGGTTTGGGGAGCTGTGGATTGTTTACATTGTTTGTGTGTTTGTTTGCATGTTTCCCCTATCTGACTGGGGGGGGGGTTGATGCTACGTGTTACACATTTGTTGACTGGGCCCCTCACCCCCATTGGCACGGCCTGTGAACATATGTAATTCTTAAGTGCTGTATCATATCATAGCTACATATTTTATATATATATATATATATATATATATATATATATATATATATATATATTATATATATATATCTACATATCTATCTATATATATATATATATATATATATATATATATATATATGTATATGTATGCATATATATATATATATATATATATATATATATATATATATATGTGTATATGTATGCATGTGTGTATATATATATATATATATATATATATATATATATATATATATTGCTGTATATATATCTAATGACATGTGGATGTAAGGGTGTCTGCATATGTACATATCTATATGTGGGTATTTATATATATATATGTCAGTCTATGTATGTATACATTTGTACTACAGAGATGGACAGGTATATATCTATTTAGTTATGGGTATATATACACACACACATACCTCTACATATTTAGCTACATATCCTGTAATGACTGGTATTGCTGGATACTGTGTTTCGTGTGCATACTGGGCAACCTTGTGTGCCATGTATGCTTTACGATACCTACAACTAAATCCGTTAGTGTACACGGAGTCACACATGTAATCTGTTGTTAGTACCAGGAATACATTTGTCCCATGTGGGACAACCCGAACATTGGGTATTCAACTTTCGTCTACACCCAGAGTTACAAAGATACCCATGGCTATGTTCATGGACTACAGCGTGTGCCAGACCTAGGATACTTGGGTCAGGACAACATATGGGATGGGTCCCGAGGGGGGGCAATGTGTGGTGGTGTGGTAGCTATGAGCCGGTAACCAGGGTAGGGATGGTGGCTGCATGTGTGCAGTGGGTGGGGGGAAGCGGAACTGTGGATAATGAATGTACGGGTTGGGGATGGCCTGAGTTGGATGGGCCTGTACTGCTCAGGCTGCTTAGTGGGTGGGGGAGAGGGGTATGTGATGTCAACATGTGAAACATAACAGAGGGCTGATTTAAATCCCTATTTCAGTGACACATGTACAATACAATGAGCTTGGTAGTGTATTGCTGGGCGGGGGGTATGCCAGTTTGTATGTGACATATATTGTTTGGGGCCTCTCAAGCCCATTAATTGTGCATGTGAACATATATGTTTCTGTTCATCTGCCATTGCTATCTACAGATGTATGGCCATATATACCTCTGTGGATATATATATTTGCTTACATATTTCTAACTATGTCCGTATATAGCTATGGAGACATATATCTGAGTATACATATATAACTTGCTGTGTATATGTGGACATATAGATGTTGACATATATATGTGTAGTTGTCGGCATTTGCATGTATATCTGTTCATATATTTGTATACATATGTATATATCTCTGGATATTTATATACATATATATATATATATATATATATATATATATATGTGGCTACATCTATAGATATGTTGTATCCATTTAGATAGTAAGATATTTGCAAACACACGTCCATCTAGCTGTAGGTATACATTCTCTGTACTGTTGCATGACTGAGCTGGTTCTAAGTGGGTTTGCTCGGAGGTAAGCGCTGCTAACTTCCAGTCACAGTGTTTTACACCCAGTTAGCTTCTCCTTTGCTTAATCTGTGTCGGCAGCGCTTAACCCCACACAAATGCACTTGCACGTGCTTACATATGCTTACTGCTGCTTATCTGTGCTTACGCCTGCTTACTGCTGCCTTATTCATTATGATACTGACTCTTCACATGTGCATTTCCTGCAATACTCATAAAAATGTATGTTACTTAGTGGGTTTTGCATTACAAATATTGCTTATACCATGCTTTGCCGTATAAAATAGACTGGGACTCGAACTGAGAATGCCTGCTCGTTAGGCGAACGCTCTGCCCACTACACTATTGCTGACATGTTTAATTTGCTTATATCATCCTTATTATCCTCTTCAGCCTTTTAGGCTGCTTTCACCGTGGCTAAGCAATGGGCACAGCCGCGCACCTACAGTTAGCTGTACTCAGAGCTTTAGACACCAATATGAGGGTTTCTTCTTTTGATTTTTATGTCCTGTTGCTGTTGTACACATGGAGGACTGTTGGTGGGGATATGTGGACACCTATGAGCGGTATCGCTCATTTATTTCCACTTTCTGCTGTTCAACATTGCAGGGGCATGCTTATTCTGAGGGCTCTCCTCTCAGACATGCCCCCTGCACTCGTACACGCTCCATGTAAGCCTGGGGGCTTGGGCAGCGTGCCTTCATTACTATGCATGGCGCGTTACCGTCCTGCTCCTAAGCGGCCACTTCCATGCAGACCTAGGCTAGTCCTGCACAGAGAATTAGTAAATCCGGGGGATTATTTTCCAACACAAGATTTAGTAACACATTTATTAAATTAATCTTATCTCCAGAAAAATCTGTATGTACTTCTAAGAAACGCTTAACACTATTGGCACCCTCATTATTAGGAATGACAGTAAAAAGGGACATGAATCCAGTGTAACTAAATATAAATCATTTTTTCTTGAAATACATTTGTATAAAAGAAAATAAATCATTCAAAAATGTTGTGTGTCTTTTGCAGTTTATGAACTGAGATTGGGTAAAATTAAACTTAAAAACACATTATGTGCCAACAGCTACGCCAATGCAGTTATGACATTATGGGAGCAAAAATATGTATTGAATGGAATTTATGGTGAGCATATAGTTTTCTACCGCAGATTTGTGGATGACTTGTTTCTCATGTGGGAGGGAGCAATTGAAATGTTTTATGAATTTAAGGAATATATTGGTAGAACTACTTTTTTAAAATTTTCATCAGAAATTTCTGATATTAGTGTTAATTATTTAGATGTTACAGTGAATCTGGATAGTCAAGGCAATATCTGTACACAATCATTTAGGAAGCCATGTCACTGCAATCATCTCCTATCCAGGGAAAATATGTCATTAAAGAGGTACCTTTGTTACCCGAAAGACAGCAATTTAGATGAGAGAACAAAAGGCACTATCTCCTGTGACCATTGTTTAACTTGCCAGTATATATACAGTAATAACATGTTCAAACACCCTGACCAGGATAAGCTATATACATTTAATGTATTTGCCACATGTAATACTTCTCATGTGGTTTATTTAGCTTATTGTAAAATGTGTTTTAAGTTCTATATAGGAAAGACTGAAAGGTCCTTAAGGGACAGAATTAAAGAAAACTACTACCACATTAATAAAATAAGTACTGTTAGAGCTTTATCCAAGCCTTGTCAAAACTGCATGGACTTCACTTTGCAGCCTGATATTTGTGTAGTTATGTGCGTCACGTTGCAGAGATCAAATTTTGTCATTTTCATTGGTGTGAAAGTCTTGCACCTTCCCTTTCTTTTCCTGTTCTTCAGAATGAATCATGTGTAAAAAAGAAAAAAAATAAGGCATTTATAAGAATAAATTCAGCAACACACACAAATATCCACATGCATAACATCTTACAGAAACAAAAATAAGTAAATGTTAATTGAACTACAGAAGATGTGAACTACAGTGCAAAAAAAGACACAATAGATACCTTAATGAGCATTTAACTGCAAAACATTCCTCATTATAGACCATCAACTCAACTGTATTGCTACAAGGCTTTTAAAATGACAGATTTTGTACAATGACACTTTCAGGATAGCAATGGAGTATTGATCATATGGCAAGTCCAGTTTTACCAGATGTCACTTTCAAGAACATGCAACATAATTTGCAATAACCTCAAGTGACAGTAGCAGGCTTTTATCTAAAGGATTCATACAGAATAGCAAGAGGTGAAATTGATGGCTTGGCAACCATTTTGATGACAACATAAAATGTTGCAACCTTTGTATATTTTGCAAAGAACATGCTGCGAAAAAAAAAGAAAAAAAAAATGCCTTGTACATATTTTAACATTAAGAAAATACTTTTATTTTTTGCCAAGAAAGTATTTTGTGCAATAGCTGTCAAATTTGCATTGTTGATAAGAAGTATTTTACTTTATCCATGATCTGTTCCATAATTACAATAAATAAATGAAACAAATAAACCCTAGGCTTGCTGCAATGAAAGTCTGTGTCACATCTAAGTAAGACTGACTTTTTATCTATCAATGATATCACACGAGTGGTGTATTGCTTTTACTGCTCCTTTAGCAGTTATAATAAAGAGATGCATCAGAGTTCACAGGTAAAGGAACTTTACCCCTATAAAGGAAACAGTCCTGATTAATTTTCTTTAACAATTCCTGAATTAAAGAAACCTTATGTGGCAGCTTATGTTCTAGGACACAACAAATGCTTAATAGTGAAGTTTAAACCCTACACTGCATAGTAAAAGTTGATGTCTTAAAAAAGTCAGAGACATACCACATATCATATCACATATGTAATGAAATGCTAAGAAATGTTGTACATGATTTGCATAGTCTCGCATAGCTCTCAACCTCTTAGCACAAAAAATCTGGACAAAGCCAAAAATAATGGGGGACAAAGTCAGCAAAATAGGGACAAATTTTTAATATTGCTGTTATAAACTTAGAAAGTTGCTAAAATAAAATATCTTGTGTTACCATGCATTTTCTGAAGGATATGAAGTCTGAAACTCAAATGCCTGCCATTATTTAATGAATTCAGTCCTCAGTGACTTGCCACAAAAATCCAGAAAATCACAAATTTTAACAGGAACAGACCAAAAATATGAGGCAAAAATCTGGACAGTTGAGAGGTATATGACTGGCATCTCTCAGTTATGAGCATATTTTACTTCAGGCATGAAATTGCAGTTTGGAAAAAAATATGGTGTCTCAGAGAGAAAATCTACAATGGCAACCTTGTTTGCAAAGAGCAGTCAGAGGTAAAAGACAGATCATTTGGCAAGGTGACAATCCCAGTCTTCTTTGAGAAATGGAATTTTAACAAGCAAATCACAACATTTCATAGGTAAATACTAAGCTTTCAATCTGGAAATTTATACAAGCCTACCAATAACTAAAGGTTAGAATCAAATCTTGTATCTTATATCTGTGAAGCAAAGGCTTAAAACTATTAAATCATGCTGATTAACCAAACTTCTCTTTTCATGTATCTGGATTTTGCTAATCTCTTCCATTCTTCTTGTGAGGACAAATGCTAGTCTTGTGTATGTAAAGGTACTGAGTCAGGAAATAAATACCTATATATGCTAGGAAGTCCTGTATGATTTCTTCAGTACTGTAAGTCTCTGTACTTGTGAAGGAGCTTATTTTACAGTGTAGTGTCTCATGCAAATCTAAAATTGTTCATTCTGTTCATCAGATTTTTTAGAAAATGGAATTATCTTCTGGATGACAGATGAAAGAAGGTTATACCCTCTTCATATAAATTAATAAAATATATTGCTTGTTACAGGCAAATATCCCAAAAGATTACCCAGTTCTGTATATGCCCCATTTAAGACCAGAGCATCTTTCTGAATTTTGTGACATTTGCCAAAAAAGTTTAATAAAACTACATGATTAGGGCAACTGAAAACTTTGTCTCATTAGATAACTGGCAAACATTTGAAAAACCTTAACAAGCACTCTAAGTCTAACAAATTAAAAGTAATAGGAAAGCAAAAAACAGTGAGAATAACTGCAAGCAAGATGTGAATCAGATATACAACAATACTGTACAAGTGAAAAAATTATATAAAGGCACTCAGAGAAGTGACTGAACAATGTAAGTCCTTCATCACCTCTTCAGAAGAAGGTACTTCCAGTTTGGTGGCTCCCGAAAGAAGGGATCATAAACCAATCACTAAAGTCTTCAGTCATTGAAGACTCCTCAACAAACCCTGTTCTACAAAATACAGCTATTAAATGAGCAGCATAGTTTGTGCCTACATTCGACTCCCTGACTCAGTCTTTAAGTGCACAAAGCATTAGATTCAGAAGGCATTAAATTGGATAACCCCTATTAAGGAATCTTTATTAACTATTTATCCATCTGTGTCCTACTTTCTCACAGCCAATTTTTGAATACAAAATCTTTGCCAAGGAATACTTTAATGTAGTTCAAAAAGTAAGACAATAACAATGCCCTAGATTGGTTTCTTCCTCCAGTCATAGGTTCATAGGTATATGCTAGGCTAGCAACCATTAGGGTCATTAAAAGCCTAGCCATGCAACCCAAATGTGACAAATTTGATTTATATTTGAGTTATAGGAGCTGATTCACTGACTGCCTCTGTCCATCGGTAACATAGGAGCTGGACCAGGGGTGAATTTCTGATTATCCATCCATATGTCGAAGTTGTACTTAAGTAGGGATAGGGAGGAACTCTGCTTCACAAGGACTGGAAGTCTGTTTGAGAGAATGGGAAATCTCTGAGAAACACATCTGTCTCTCCAGTATGTCCTATTTATATTGCAAGCAAAATATATGTCTTTTAATTTAGTAGTTCTGATGCTATTTGTTTTCTAGATGTGCAAAAGATTCATAAAAACATAATCTAGGGATGCTTCTATGCCAGATAAAGATCACCTTTCAGAAGTTTGTATGATGCTGCGTAAAGAGGCAGGGCTGTGAGGCAATCATTGTAGGACATTGTGTTTACTCCCTGTACTCTTTTTGTAAGGAACCTTTGTGGATGCTCCAGTTGCTGCATGCTTCTGGTCAGGTACATATTGAAGGGGGCATTATACTCTATGAAGGGGCTGATGAGGGCCAAGTACAGTGGTGTGATGACCTTTATGGACCTAGATGCCATGCCCTTGCTTATAAGTTGAGCAACACTTGAAGGATTTTCTTACTACACTGGACACATGTTGATCAAAGGCTAGGTTACTATCTACATGAGTTCCCAGATCCCTGAATAGTGAATCAACTTTTAAGGGTATTTTATTGATGACGCAATTAGCCAGGGTGGGTGGTAGACTTTCCAAAGGGTACTATAATGCATTTCTTGGTATTGAGTTTTCAGCCATGGCTTTGGCTTTGGCACCAAGTGTTTGTCTGTGTTAGACCTTCTTGAAGGCTGTTCTCATATTGGGGGAATTCAATGACTGTTTTCAGTTTGCAATCATTTGCAAACTTGGTTAGCTAGAGGCCTTTGACATTAGCTTTGACATCAGAGAAGTAGATGCCAAAGAGGAGTGGGCTTGGCACAAAACCCTGGGGGACTCAACTGGTGACTGACCTCAAATATCATCTGTGCTATGAATGGAGAGACAAGACCAAATAAACCTCTGTGTGTACTGATAAAGATGTCAGACATTAAAAATAAAAGAAGAAGTTGAGCATCCTTACACTTTGAAGATGAGAGGGATTATTATATTAACCAGATAACCTCTCCTCCTTTCCCACACTTTGATCATGATGACAAATTTTCATAGCCTTAAAGTTCACTGCAGTACTTTTGCAAAGACAACAAATCATATGCAAGAGTTTTTCCTCTGGTATGCAGGTGACTCTTCAGCAGCAAACATATTATGTGAAAAAATGAAAAAGATTATAGAGACAAAATGGACAGTGCCTCATCTATATGATAGTTCAACAATGCAATGAAAGCTGAGAGTCAGAAACCAGACTCAGTAAGCAGCACCACAATGAGGTACCCTAGGGAGAGAGACAATCTCTTCGGCAGTCATAAGCCTGAGCATGCACATCATATAAGAATAGCAGGTTTATCCACTAGCAGCTTTATTCTTTGATACAGAAAATGGCAATAATAGATATACCTCTAACAGAATGGCTATTTGAGTACTAAATTATTTAGTTCACATGACAACTTATCAGAGCTCCATTTTAAATCAAGTGCAAGATATATTACAGAAACTGTTCAACAGTAATACTTCACACAGATTGGAAAAACTCATTACTGCAACTGATGTAACCAGAGCACATGCACTTAAATGTGCTAGTAACACTGAGTCACACATGCACTTAAATGTGCACTGCCAGTGACACTGAGTCACACATGCACTTAAATGTGCCAGTGGCACTGAGTTGCACATGCACTTAAATGTGCTAGTGACACTGGGGACTCATCCTCAAGGTTGGGTATATCCTGGACAGTTAAGAGATGGCATGCATAGTTCAGGATTTACATAAGCTGAAGACATTACATATAAACTAATAGATTCCCTGCTTATCAATGACATGTTATTTGGCCAACAAACTGTTGACATTGCATACCAGGAGAAGAAATTAAAGGCAAGGTATTTTCCTAAAGAGTTTAAGCATCCTACCCCCTAGCAGCTTCAGATGAACTATCCATCTAATAATTCCTACAAAATATAGGAAGGAAACACCTACTCATTACCCTAATGGAAGAGATAGTTGTAAGGGAGAAATCAAGTTCCACCTACTTTAGATAGAAAAGGAAGAGGAAGATGCAATAAAAAATCCTCAGTCCTCAAATGACTTCCTTCCATCTCTTCACTTCCCCATTACCGAAGGAGGCAGTTATCTATATCACTACCTGCACATTGGCAGTAACAACATAGTCAAGGTCACAGCACAGAATTTCAGACGAAACCCCATACACACTCTGTTTCACAAACTAATCTATATCATATAGACCAAGCTCTTCAGTTAAGGAAAGTATGTATGGCCTGTTTGATGACATTTGATGCCATTTCATTGTAGATGTGTATTTCAATAAAATGTGGTATTCTTGTATACAAAAATATTAATTGAATTATCTCATTGGGAGTTCCTGACTGCTGCTCTGAATAGTTCAGACACCATTTGTCTCATATTGGGAATCTTTAAGCAAAAGTTTATAATTTTATATCAGAATTCTAGTGCTTTTCCAGTTTAATTTTTGTAACATTATCCTGAACACTGCCCCAGCCTCCCACCACACAATATATGCCCGCTAAAGACAGGTTTTTAGAAAAGTACAGGAGATTCCTGTTTTGAAGAAGGGAATAGACTTACTGAAGTATGTAAAAGAACTTTTATCACTGATGGTTGGAATCTCTTTTACCTATTGTGACCAAAAGTATAACATACTGTAAATGTAGCAAAAATAAGGGTAAATGGAAGTGACTCAGTGCATGGTCTTGGATCACTAATCTTCATCAAAACATTCTGGAGGATGCAGTGTCATCCTATCTGCAAGTATTTCTGTGTACTGAGGAAAGAGACAGCTCATCTCAGGAAAGGGTTGGTATTAACTTAACGTACTGCCTGTCTCACCAGTCACATACTCTGTCACCACCATTAAGCATGTGCTAAACATATAATACAAGTGGTCCATACTGGGATCTGGAAGAGTGAGATTACTTGAAAAAGCTACACAGTCTAAATGTCCCCTTATGCTATTCTTGTGTTGTTATTAGGCAGCCTGGTCTTCCTAAATATGCACCTACCTGTGAATGGTAGCAATAATCTTCACAGAGGAGAGCCATGAAAGAGTGACAGTGACTGTCAAAGTCAAAGAATGCATATTCTCTTGGGTGAAATACTGTAATTATAAAGATAGACCTAGAGATGAAATACTACAGATTAGTAAGATACATGCAGCCACCACTGAAAGAAGAAATAGGGAACAAATCTTTAATATTGCAGGATGAGCTATGAATATGGAGTAATGGGGTGTACATCGGCAGAAAGGACAGCAACAGTCTATGAGGCAAAGCAGGATCACACATGATGTGTTTAGTAGTTTTGTTGACAAAGATTTGAACTATACAATGGAAGAAACACATTAAATTATTCAGTGCATTAAATCCCGGCTCCATTCTCTAAACTTTATGATATAGAGGGTACAGGTATTGAAGAAGGTTAATGAGTCATTGGACAAAAAGCCAAATATGAAACTCAGTAAATAAAGCAAACAGGGCAAGCCACAAGAAAATGGAATCTAATGAGATTAACTTTTCACTATCTGTGCTAAAAGTTAATTGAAATAGTGTTTATGATGGAAGACTAATGGAAAATTTAGCCTTGGAGTACAACATGAAGTTTGACATATACTAATAGCATTCCACAATATAATTCTCTGGTCACAGCAAACATTCTTTTTCAACAGCATAAAAAACAACCTTACATATGGATATCACAAGATGGGTCAACATCAAAATCAGATTGTTTATACTTTGTAGTCAGAAATGGAAATAAGCACAATTAGAATGAGAACAACTAGAAAAACATCATATTATATTGTATGGGATAATTTACAAAATTTGTTAAAAAAATTCTAATTTCAATAGCACGGTATTTTAGTTTAATTAATTGATCTGATTGTAGTGGATGTCTTTGTAAATACTTTAGTTGTTTTGTTGAATATTATAATAATACCTATTTTTAATTACTTGTATAAAATTGTTATGATATTTCTCTTATATGTTAAAACAATAAACCTGTTTTGAAAAAAAAAAGAAATCAGTCATGAAAATCAAGACAATCAAATTGTTTATATTTTGTAGTCAGAAATCAGTCAGGAAAATCTGGACCTGAACTTGATGGTGGCTCAGACCATTGGCTTTTTATTGCAAAAGTCCAACTAGATATGAACTCAGTAATATTAAAATGAATATGTAGAAGAGGTGAAGAACAGATTTAAGGGACTGGACATAGTGAGTAGAGTGGAAATATTAACAAAAGTTTGTGATATTGTCCAAGAGGATGCAACAAAATACCCCAAGTAGAAAGAAGATTGAAAAAACATATTTGTTTGCAGAGGCTTTTCATTTGACCAATGAAAGTAAAACAGCAAAAGGCCACAGGGATGGGAAAAATATATAAAACTGAATGCAGAGTTTTAGAGAATACATATAGATGTTATTTAAATGAACAGTGCAAAAAAGACAAAACCATTACAGAATGTGAAAGGAAAAGATCTTTTCAAGAAGGTTGGTGATATTAAGGGACACATCCAAGTAAAAGTGGATGTGATAAAAGAGAAACACAGGAGGGAAGGACCTAGCAGAAGCAGAAAATATTAAGAGGAGGTGGCAGAGATATTAAGAGACAGATATCCTGGAGAGTGCAATTA
The DNA here is from genome assembly GCF_019279795.1 of Protopterus annectens. Taxonomy (NCBI): domain Eukaryota; kingdom Metazoa; phylum Chordata; order Ceratodontiformes; family Protopteridae; genus Protopterus; species Protopterus annectens. Next base: position 1,777,730,321 of record NC_056726.1, on the reverse strand, counting down.
AATGCTAATAACAAGGCTGCAGGAAGTGACAAAATACTAGCTGAAATACTTAAAATCCTGTTAAATTATGCTATTGCCGTATTGCTTGGAATTTGCAAGAAAATTTGTGAAACATAACTGTAGTCTTTGGAGCAGAGATATCAGACTACAAATTGACAACACCCACTGTATAATAGAGAAACTAGTGAGTTCCAGAAAAGTATTTAATTCTGTTTTACTAATTGCTCTAAAGCCTTTGATCATATGGACCATAACAGATTGTAGCAAGTTCTTAGAGAATGGGAATACTGGTTTACCATATCTACATCCTGTTATGTATGCAGAGTAAGAAGAAAGAATTAGGACCTAACATGGAATAACTGGATCAATACTGGGAAAGGAGCCTCACAAGGCTATATATTCTTATCCTATTTATTTAATTTATATGCTGAACTTATTAAATAAAATGTGAGTTAGATGAATCAGATGCTAGAATCAAAATTACTGGGAGAAATATTCACAATGCCAGATATGCATCTGATACCACTCTAACAGATGACAGTTTGGAAGAGGTAAAGAGCTTGTTGATGACTGAAAAAGTAAAAAAGTGCAAAAGCTGGCTTGATGCTCAGCATTAGCAACCTAAAATGACATTATCTAACCCTATCAGTCATTTGCAAATAGATGGGGAAAAAGTAGAAGCAGTTCATAGGTTCATAGATTCATAGGTTGATACTAGACTATCGGCCCTAGGGCCTATACAAGCCTAGCCATAAAAATTCCCTGGCTATTTCTTCCCACACTATTTACTTCCCTGGACCCCTGTCTAGCAGGGTGACTGACATGATCCCTGGGGTGAATTTCCTTTCTCTCATCCAATCGTCAAGGTTCCTTTTGAAGAGGGCCAAAGAGGCGTTCTGCTTGACATGTATGAACAGTCTATTCCAGAGTCTGGGGAGTCTCTGGGTCAGGAACCTATCCCTCCAGCATGTTTTGTTTATTGTGATGACAAGGTTTAGATCCATGGAGTGTGTGGCTCTGAGGGATTGGGATTTCTTTAAGTGTAGCATGTCCAACAGCTCTGGGTTTGACATGGCCTTGTATGTTAAGCAGATATTGCCTCTGAGTAGACGATATACAACAGAGTATAGCTGGAGTTTTTTAAGGAGACAGTGACAGATTTTAAAGTGACAGATTTTACTTTTCTGCTCTCAAAGATCTCAACTTATTATGGTGATTGCAGCCATGAAATTAAAAGATATTTCTTGGAAAGAAAGCTATGACAAATCTGGGTAAGAGTTTAAAAAGCAAAGGCATCACCAACACAAGTCTGCATGCAGAATTGAAGCTATTTTCTAAGCAATAACATATACATGTGAGAGCTGGACTAAATGCAAGTCTGTGTTCCTGAAAACTGATGCTTTTGCACAAAATATTTGAGAATTCCACATACTGTAAAAAGAAAAAAAAATCAGACAATACTTAAGATAGAAAACCCTCACTGATCACTGGAAGATGAAAGAGTTTGATAGTAAAACAAAATCTCAACTACTTTGGCTACATAATGATTCACAGGATTTGCTAGAGAAGACACTGATGCTGGGAAAGGTTGAAAGAAAAAGCTGGAATGACAAAGGCTAAGATTGATAGATAGAATTACTGCAGTAATGAATATTGAATTTGCAAGAAGTTAAATGAGCAGTTGTAGACATTCAGCTCTGGTGTGCTAAAATCCTTGAGGTCATGAAGAGTTGGAGTTGATTAAATGACTAAACAACAGCAATAAATGTCTTCATAGTATTTTAAGAAGAGAAGCTCCTTGGTACACACTCAGAAATGCAGTAAGTTTCTTCTCCTGGCTCCTTTCTGCACTAACAACCAAGATTGCTTAAATGAATAAACAGAAGCATAAGGTAAAACAGCTTTTAAAAGTTGTACAAACTTCACTGTGGCATGCTAGCAAGCAAAAAAGTGTGACAGAATGAAGTGTGTAATTTCTTTTAAAAGCTGTCTTAGAGCAACACTTCATTTCTGCTTGCTGTACCTCTAAACTGCCCTTCCTTCCCTTTTTCTCTCAAGGTGAATTTCTTGGCATCCTTCTCTTGAATGCTTAATCAGCTGATATAATTGAAGAGCCAATCATAATCCTCTATACCATAAATACTGTCATTGGCATAGCAGAGAAATGTGAAACATTATTGGCTGTGAACTTAAAAGTTAAATAGAAACAGTTTTATTGAGTTTCCAGAAATTGTACAGAACTGAATTGATCAGAGGATGTTTATTTCTTTCAGTTTAGATAAGTAGGCAAATTAAGTTATAAAGTTTAAATGTAGAATCTAGACATGCAGTTTGATATTAAGAAAATAAATGTCCCTTCATCTTAGGTATTACATTCCAAATAAACTAAGATTCTGAACAATAGCGACAATGCAAGATGGCTTTCCAGCACTGAGGAGTGAGGTGTCTAAATTAGAATTTCTATAGTAGAGCTTCTCTGCAGTTAAGCAATTCAAGTAAAGTATAATCTATTTAGCTGCATATCATTACACATTATCATACAAGTATGGCAACACTTTCTATTTTTTTTTTAATAAGAGGATTTATTTTATTATCTGGTAAATAGCTTTGTACTCTGAAGCACTAAAGTAATTGTATTGAACAGAATAAAATTTTTTATACTATGACCCGCCATTAATATTCAAAAACGTGCACGCTGATTGGTCAGTGTGCACGTTGTAAATCAACTTATACTAATGGAAAAAGGGCCGGTCGCCTGGACTTTTTCCATTAGTATAAGTCTTTTTTAAAACACTGTCTCGCTATGTTAAAGGAGTTTAATATAGCGAGACAGGTTTAAAAAAAGCAACGGAGATCTCCGTTGCTTTTTTAAAAGTTGTCTCGCTATGTTAAACTCCTTTAACATAGTGAGACAGTGTGTAAAAAGCAATGGAGATCTTGCTTTCTCCGTTGCTTTTTTTTTAAACCTGTCTTGCTATGTTAAATGGGTTTAACATAGCGAGACAGCTTTAGAATAAGCAACAGAGATTCTCCGTTGCTTTTTTTAAAGCTGTCTCGCTATGTTAAACCCATTTAACATAGTGAAACAGTAAAAAGCAATGGAGATCTTGCTTTCTCCGTTGCTTTTGCCCACAGCTCTGATGTACTGTGCATGCACAGTACATCAGAACTGCCGCAGAATACCAGACAGCTGTGGAAGGGCAGCAAGGAGGCATTATACAATGCCATTATTTAAGAAAAGTAATTATTTTTTTTCTTAAATAATGTCATTGTATAATAGCAATAACCCACTTCTGGGTGTGGGTAATGCTGGATTTACCCATGGTTGGCTTTGTTTGGCCACTTGGGCTTCACCCTCATGACCAAACCATGCCAACTGTGGGTAAATCCAGCATTACCCACACCCAGGCGTGGGTTATTGCTATAATAATATCTACAGCACTGTGTTGCCCTTTTTTCTTTTAAGTACCATTTTACTTTTAATTTGGCACTTGGTACTTTTCAGGGAAACATTGTCCCTGCTATCTTATGTCTTGATGTCTCCCTTAATTTCTTTGTAGTTCTTTTCTGTATTTTGATTTCTGCTGCTCTTCTTTTACCTTCCATCACTTCATTTGCTTCTGATCAGCATACTTCTGTATCTAAGTACTATGTTTTGTCTTCCATTGGAAAGGAATTAATGAATATGGCACTGTAGACACTTATGTTTCTGTATTTGTTTAATTTGAAAAGTGATATTTAATTGCTGCTACACCCCAGAAATCTGTTTTTGGTATAATATGTAGGTTTGTAGAGATACTGTTACATATGACAGTTTCTACATATGTTTTAGTAACATTCCCATAGCTCTAAAAAATATTTGGATATGAGTCATTAGTTGCAGCTTTCCACATTTTTCTGGAATTCATGTTTTAATACCAATATTGGCAACATTTTTCACTACTGCAGGTGTCCCAGGAAATAGTAAGAATTCTATCATGAATACACAAAACTGTGATTAGAAGATCACAAATAGGCATTTGTCCATATCAATGTTTTATGCCATCTGCAATCAGTGTTGTGAGGGGGGGATGCCTCTAGACTATACCCCCATTACTTTATATAATCGCACTTGACTTTACCATTAGGTGGAGAAAGGGTAAATCCAGCCAAAAATGCCATATGCACAAACTGTAGAAAGGTTTGTGTGAGTGCAAAAAAGAAAGAGTGCACACATAATGAAATACACATTTGTGAGAATCTAATATTGGTGAAGCAAAGTTTTATATGCTGTAGATTAGTTGGAGTGTGCAGAAGAGTAAATGTTTGACTTGTGCAGAAGAGCAAGATTGTGTCATAGATGTTAGTGTGCAAGTGTTCATGGATGCTTTTAAATAGCTTATTTTCCTTTCTTCAAGTTACCTTAGCAATGTTAAGCAACTTTTTTGGATGTCTGCCCCCAAAAAATTCAAGTGGGATAAACCCTGATGAACCTTGTGGTACCTTTCTGATTGCAAGCAGTAAGTAAGGAAGCTACATTGTCTATAACCAACATGTTACAATTATGCCATCCCAGTACAAAACCAGGTGTTTTGGAATTATAACAATGGGTTGTAGGCTGTGACTACCCAAATGCATTTCTATCAGTTAGGCTAAATCTGCTGCCAGGCCTCACTGTATATTGAAAGGGTTTGGAGAAAATCCACATTGGCACAACTTCATATTACCATCTGTATCAGCAACTTTTCTCAAGATGAATTTCCTTCTTTTGTTAAACCTCTGCACTAGTCAAGCAATCAGTAGATGGCAAAGTGATGCCTTCCACAGTCTGACATTAAGGCACTGATATAACCAATGCAGTACCATTGACCCAAAGGGAGCACTTTATTCAGTAAGTATCTCCGTAGTGATATCTACTCTAGACAGTAACAGTGAATGATATCTGATATTTGCTCTTCTCCTGTATTTTCAGGCCTTTTTTTATGTGTTGATGCTTTGCATTACAAGTGCCTACATTTTAATAGATCACTGCATTTTCCATAACCAGCATGTTACAAGTATCCCCTCCCCACATAAAACAGGGTGTTTGGTGTTTTAGAATCATAGCAATGGGTTGTAGGCTCTGACTACCCACCAGCATTTCTCTTGGCTAGGCTAAGTCTAGGCCTCATTGTATTTTGGGTTTGCTCCCCACTGGCACAAGTTGGTATTACCATCAGTTTGCTTTCTTTACCACTACAAAAGGACATGATCCACTACCAGATTAAACTACCTTTTATTTATTTTTTGTTAAACAGGTAAACCCACTGGACAAAAGTGTTCCTTTTCTGGGGACACCAAGAAGCACTGTCTGGTTAAGTGACTTGCTAACAGTTATACCGTAGGCAAATGAAGCTGGAAGGAATCAAACAGTATACCTTGGGTACAGGAAGCAACTTATCAATGTAGAGCCTTAATCCTGTGCGAGAACTGCCAGGCATATCATGCCCACATTGTAGCATGACACTCTCTTCCAGTAGCTGAGTACCTCATCTACTCACTACTCAGCTTCCATCTGAGCACACATGGTGGGACCTCACCACCTTGAATGTTTCAGAATACCACTGCCCCAAACCCTCATCTGATGTATCAGTATATAAGATAAACTGTTTAGAAAAATCAGGTAATATTACTAACAGAGGGTCAGATTGATGTACAGTTCATTAAATGCTTCTATCTGTCCCAAGAGACCAAGAGACTGTTGCACTTTGACAGAGGCATTTCCCTTGTGAGAGCTGTCAAGGGGAGGCAATAGCTGCAGAATTAGGCATACATTTTCTGTAATACCAAGCTAGTACAAAGAAAGCCTTCACCTGTTATTTAGCAGAGGGTACAAGTCATCATATGGCTTATATCTTTTCCAGGGAATACATGCATTTGGTCGCGTGACCAACTGCCGAACGTCGTTTTTTCCAAACCGAAATGTCAAATTTCTAGGTTTCGAACGGTCAGAATGTCATAAAAAATTCTGAATTTGACATTCTAGACCACTCTACCACCGAAACAAGTGCTACCATGGGTCACAAAGAGGGGGGGGGGATGTTGTGCGGTTCGACATAATTGCATTTGCAATTATGTGAAGTCACCGCACTGCTTTCGAACATTTTCTGGTCGGCCATCCACCGGCTGCCCAAATGCGTGCATACCCTCTTCCAGCTGTGGTTTTACCATTCCATTTCCTATAGGTACCTTAGCACTTGGCTTCCACCATACCAGTCTACTTTTCTCAGTATTTTGACACTATTCCCCACCCTGGCATAACAGATAAACTCTCCCAGCTAGGCATCAGCCCGTATGTTACCATTTGGGTAGCTAACTGGCTCAGTGATAGAACCCACTCAGTCAAAGTAGGGGAAGCTACCTCTAGCTGTAGACCTGTAACGAGTGGTGTACTCAAAGGATTGGTCTTGGGGCCTCTACTGTTTGGGATATACTTTTCTGAGGTGCAAGCCAAAACCAGTAGTCTGTGGCTGATGAAGTTTGCAGATGACTGCAAGCTGGGTGCTGTCTTAAATTCCCCTAGTGATGTGAACATCCTCAAGGCCCTTACCCAAACTAATGACTGGTGCCAGAAACATGGTCTCAAACTGAATGCCAAGAAATGCATCATTATCACGTTTGGGGAACATGGCATCCCCACTAATTATCACATTAATAACAATGTACTAAGCATGCAATCAGTTGTGAGGGACTTGGATACCCAGGTTGATAGCAACCTCACTTTTGACCACCATATTGCCTCCATTATACGGAAGGGTTTCTACATGGCCCACCTCTTAAATAAGGGTATTTCATCCAGGAACAAGGAGGTCATAACATCCCTGTATTCCTCCCTTATCAGACCCATTATCGAGTACAAGGCCCCCTTTGGCATGTACCTTGACAAGCACATGCAGCAGTTGCAGAGACCACAGAGGTTCCTTACTAGGAAAATCCAGGGTCTCAAGCACCTATCCTATACAGATAGGCTAAAAGCCCTGTTCCTTTACTCAGTGTCATACAGACTGCTCAGAGGTGACCTGTGTCTGGCATACAAGGCCATCTCAGACTCAACCTTGATGGAGTTGCTGCATATCCATAAGACAAACTCCACTCGAGCAATCCACACGCAAGGCCTTAACCTGGTCTGTGACATTAATAGAACTTTTTGGCGGGATAGATTTGTGTTCCAAAGACTCCCCCATTTGTGGAATTGACTCCCTCTCCATATCAAGCAGAGTATCTTTCTAGCCCTCTTTAAGAAGAAACTGGGCGACTGGATGGGAAACAGAAAGTACACCCCTGGGATCCCACCTGTTTCCCTGCTGGACAGGGGAAACAGGTGCTGACTTTGAGGGAACATTGGTGAAATTCTTGGCTAGGCTTATAAGGGCCTCCAGGCCAATAGCCTAGTATCATCCTATGAACCTATGAACATATGAAACCTGCCTGTCTTCTGGAATCTAATATACCTGCATTTCAGGTAAGTGAGATTCCCAGATCTCTGAATGAATGATAATATAATTCAGGTATGCAACAGCATATCGTGAGGGGGATTTCAGTATCCTATTCCTCAACCTCTGAAAAGTATAAAAAGTATTTGGGTGTTGTATAGGCCAGGTGGTAAAACTAAATATTGAAATTGACCTTAGCAGGTTACAAAATCATCTTTCTCTTTGGCAGAAAAGATAAATGGTATGTGCCAGTGAGCCTTTTTTATGTATAATGTAGGCAATTATCTGACCTTACCTAGGTTCTCTATCAGCACATCAGTTTTGAGCATGGGATAGCTATCCAACAATTGGAATGCTATTCAGTTTCCTAAAGTTGTTACAGAATCTGATACTTAATCAGGCTAAGAGACTAACATTATTAGGCTGCTCCATTCACTTTGTGATTCATCTATCACGGCTTGAACAGTATTTTTGTACTTTTTAGTGTCTTTGTGACTTTGGTACTCTATAATGCCTTAGTCTACCATCATTCTGGGTGTTGCAACAATATTATGTTTTTTTTTTTTTAGTTTTGTTTTCCAGGAATTTCTGACAGCATGTCTTTACATCTTAATAAAACCTGATGTTACACTTCTGACAAGGATTTCTGAACAAGGACTTCAGGTACATGCTCCATGATGAATGGTACGTGCACTTCAGCTTCCGAGCTCTCTGCAGAATACTCTGCTTCCTTCCATGGCTTCAGTGTATTAATGTGATACATTCGTTCTATCTGTTTCTTTACCTGATTGTCTAAACTTACTTTAAACTGCATTTATTATTTTCATAATTTCACATGGCCTATTTATTTATTTATTACGATTTGTTAACTAGGTAGGTGAGCTGGTCCAAAGATCCTTTTTCGGCCATGACCGGGACAAAGAAATATCAGCAGTTAAGTAAAAAAAAAAAGCAGCAAATTACAAATAATGAAAAAATAATGCAGTACAATAAAGTAGTTACAGTGTACAGGAAGTTTTCAAAATAGCTAAAGTATATAATTTGTAAAAAAAAAACACAAGCAAAGGAGCAATATGAGTAAGCAATGAGCAATAAACCAACAGTAGTATACTGAACATCAGTTGTATGGTTTGCTAAGAGCAAAATTGTGTTGGTGTTGAAGAGCTAAAGAACTATTTCCTCTGAAACATTTGCATTCAATGTCATTATTGAGGTATTCCAAAAGAGCTTTTTTGAAATCCACCATTCCCTGCATTTCTTGCACCTTATTTCTGGGAAAAGTCTGTTTCATAATGTGGATCTAGCCTGAAGAAAGCAGATTCACCCACTACAATTTTTTAACAGGGAGTCTACTAATATAAATGGTGTTATACTGGGAGTGTCAAAGCGAATATGGCTGCTCCTTAATGGGGGTAATCTCCTTAAAGCTGGGCAATATCTTTCTTTTATAGTGTTTTTATATCACAGTGCCCGTTAAGAAGGTTGATCTCTTAAGAGACTTGAATCCATTTATGTTTCTGCACTAGTTAACAATGTTAAGAATGTGAATCAACAAACAATGCATATCTGCCCATCTTATTTTCTGTAGTCTGTAATCTATGTGAATTATAGGCAGCAACTGACATACCATCATGAGAAGACTATATTCTAGCTCAGGAATAAGCATATTTTTGGCTAAGGTCATTCTAGCTATAGGGGACAGGGGTGGGAGATTTTATAACAGAGTTTCAATTGTTAGTGGACTTTGTTAATGATTTTGCCTGTGTGGGTAGAGAAGGCAAGACAGGGATGAGATGTTACTTGTATTAGGAAGAGAAGTCCCCTGCACGTGAGCAAATGCCAGGCTCCACACAGAACAGTACAAAACACAAAGAGCCAGCACAATTGACTTCAAAATAACTTTGTATTCACAAATACATACAGCAAATAAACACAGCCTTCCTCAGTGTAAAAAACACCAAACAAATAGTATGCTGTTTAAATACTATACAGCCATTTCCCATTGGTGGAATACTCATAAATATTCATTAAGTCCTGGTGGGAATAAACCCCCTAACTTGATGATCCACTTTCTTTCTTTATTATTTAGAATATTGCATGAATAACATCAATCACCATAAAATTAAACTGTGCAGTGGGATGTAATAAATGATGTTTATATAAAGCATTTGTGATTTTTTTATGTTTAATATTACTCATATGTTCTGAAATCCGTGATCTTAGTGGGCGAGATGTCTGTCCTATGTAGAAAGCTCCACAGTGGCAAGTAGCAAGGTAAACAACCCAATCATTGCTACAATTGGCAAAAAAGCCTATATCATAAACCCTGGAGCAATTTCTACTAGAAAAAGCCTTAGCTGTAGTCACATATCTACAATTTGAACAATGACCACATGGAAAACATCCATGTAAGGCTTTACCTGACAATGTAGTCTGTTTGTGTGTGGGGAATTTGGTGTCACAGTGCTTATAATGATTGAAATAGGATTTCAAATTTTTACCATTCCTATATGAGAAAATACATCTGTCTGGAATAAAGTTAGCAATATTATAATCAGATTGAAGAATGTTCCAATTCCTATGAACACTATCCAAAAGACAATTAGTGTTACGAGCATAGGTGGTAACAAATCTTAGTGTAGTGGATGTAGCAGCAGTTTTGTCTCTATATTGAAGTAATTCTGACCTATCCATGTTATGTACCTGATTTTTAGCCATTGTAATATTACCAACTTGATATCCTCGTTGTATAAATTAGGTCTCTTTCATTCAAACAAAATGTATGTGGCTTGGAACAGATGCGTTTTGCCCTTATAAACTGTGATTTGGGAATATTCCTAGTGATGTGTGGTGGATGGTAGCTGGAAGCATGCAGGACTGAATTATATTGTGGGAATTTTCTAAACATTTCACTGTCCAAGGTGCCATCTGGCAGCTTATGTATAAGAACATCCAAAAAGGTGATGTTCTTTTTATCATGATGTTCAGTGAAAGTCAGTCCCCATTGATTTTTATTAAGATATGAAACAAAATCAGCAAGTCCAGATTCATTTCCCCTCCAAACCAACCACACATCATCTAGGTATCGCCTCCATATGTCCATATCATGTAGGAAGGTGTTTCTGGAAACATCATAAATAATAATAGACTCACAAAAGATGCCGCCAGAAACACAGATTTTTATAATTAAATACATTGCATGTAAGGACATATCTGGCCATATCAATCAAAAAAGAATTGAACAGTGGAGAATACAGTTTAGCAACATCTAGCCAATGTGCCAAGGCTTTCAATCCTGCCTGATGTGGTATATTCGTGTAGAGTGCACTCACATCTAATGTACATAGAAACCAATCAGGTTCAAGTTGTGTATCAGATACTATTTGTAGAAAGTTAGTAGTATCCTTTAACCTAGATCTAATAAATGGTAATAGTGGTTTCAAATATTTAGTCAAAAACATGAACAAAGGCTCTTGTATTACTTGTATTACCTTGTACTTGTATTCAGAAACAAAACAAATAATGTTATTTTTATTGTCATAGATAGTGATATCTGGTATTTGGTGGGATATTTATTCGACAGTAAATAGCATAACACTAGTTTTAGTGTTACTGCTAAGAAGTGTATTAGAGAAGGTACATAGGCTAGAAAAGGGCTGTTGAAATTCAAATTGCAGGACGTATGGGCATTTATTTGCTTGATGTAGGAGAATATCATCAGCATATAATATGATGATTAATGTGGGAAGCTCTACCAGAAGGTCATTAATGAATAAATAAAAAGGCAGGGATCCTAAAATTGAACCTTGAAGGTGAGTTAAATGTGCCAGGGGTGGAGAGAAGTTATTTTTCTCTTAAGGGCACTAGCATCAGAACCTGATATCCTGAGTTAAATTCTCTAAGATGGGCATTCATATTATACGTTTGATGTTGCCTTTCCTGGGGTCTTTGCAAGTATTCTCTTACTTTTGTCATTATCAGATTAAATCTATCATGCAAACTAGCAGTGTTCTGTCATGTTTTTAAATAGTATATTTTCCTCTCCTCATTTTTTCCTTAGCGATGTCAAGCATCACTCTTGGATGTCTGCCCTAAAGAAATTCAAATGGGGTAAACCCTGTTGAAGCTTGCCACACCTTTCTGATTACAAACCGTAAGGGAACAGCTAGTCCCATATTTTACCATCTATATCAGCAACTTTCTTCAGTAGGAATTCCTCAGCAGGAATTCTTTTGTTAAACCTGTCTACAAATCAAGCACTCTATAAATGGAAAACTGATGTCTTCCACTGTTTGACTTTAAGGCACTAATATAACTGATGCGGTACTCTTGGGATTAAGGGGGTGCCTTGGTCAGTAAGTATCACTTTGGGTCATCTACTCTGGAGAATAACAGTGCTGGTTTTCTGGCAATAGCTTTAGCGTTAGTTTTGTGTAGTAGTATTACTTTTGGAAATGTTGTAGCATATTCCATTATGACTTGTATGTACTGATATACATTGTTGAGTTTATTAATGGCTTCACAATGTCCATTGCAATACATTCAAATGGTCCTTCTTTGACTGACATTGGAATTAAGAGACGTATCCAGGATGGGGTGCAGTTTTCTGACAGTCTGGACAAAAAGCAGAGAAATTCTGTACCTCCTTAATTATACAGGTCTATATTATAACATCGAAGTTCAAAAACTTCTAATGTTATAATATCAAACCCAGTAGAGTAAACACTTGAAATAGCAAAGCTGCAGAACACCGAATACTTTCCTAGGGAAAGTATTCAGTGGGCCGTTTCTGCAACTTCGCTATTTCCTCAACTGTGGAGCGAAGGTTACGGACCGGGTTATGGTAAGTGTGCGAATGAAGGTGAGTGTGTGACTGGGCATGGGTCAGGTGAGTTAGGGTTAGGGCACGGGTCAGGTAAATGTGCGATTGTGTGGATGTGAGGGTTAGGTGGGGTAGGTGAGTTAGGGTTAGGGAGCGGGTAAGGTGAGTGTGCGATAGTTAGGGACCTTTGGGTTAGGTTAAGGTAAGTGGGTAGCTAGTGGTGTATGTCTGGTTTAGTGTAGGGTTTCATGAAGTGTATGTGTGTGGATTATTTATTTTGGTCTGCTTGAGTTGGGTGTATGTTTGTCGGAACAGCAAATTTTTTTCCCTGAGAAAAAATTTGCTATTCTGACTGTTCGGTTTTCTGGTGTTTCGCTTGAATGGGTTCGATATTATAACACTTGAAGTTTTTAGACTTTGATGTTATAATATAGACCCAATTATACATGGCCATCAAACTGGCTAATACCCTTGCCTTAGTTTTGTCCCTCTGCAGATGACCTCCTAATATGTAAGTATGGGCTAGCTTCATTACTAGTTGCCTATGAGTTTGGGGCATTAACAACTGATGCAGAATATCTACCCTTTCTTTCTTACTTTAGAAAAGGGTTTATCACTTAACTCAGAATAGGGGTATGTAGTAATGAGAATATTCTGTTCAGTGTCTTCACCCTATTGCATTAGTTATGTATTTTTGCTCCATGTAACTTATCATCTTCCCCTGTCCATTGTTATACTTTACGTGGCTTATTTATAATTGTGCTAACGCAGGATTGATTTCTTCAGTATCCTGCTTTGCGATGGAAGGTGTAGCATCTTTCCCTAAAAATACTAGCAGTGCAGCTTCTTCTATGTCTTCCCCTGCAAAACTCACCTTCTGCTTTACCTTTCCTGCAAACAGGGCAGTGCTTTCAAGTATTCTCTTTTCTTATTTGTAGCTCTCACTCTGCTTTGGTGTTGGGGGATATCACCATCTGATTTTCCCCTTTTCTTTCAATAAATTGCATGTAAAAAATATATTACTAGCTTCAGATTTTTAGGGTTCACAGATTCCTGCTCTTTAGAGTCCACCTTTAGTTGCATTCATTGCTTTAAACCAGCAAAATAAGTACAGAATTCTACATTATCCTGCTTATTTCACTTTCTGCACTCAATTTGTTAGGAATCTCCTCAGTGAAATTCTTTTTCCTATCTGTTTCTCAGTTTCTGTGCTACTGCATTTTGTAAATCTGTGTACTGACATCTGTCTTGGATTTTTACTGCAGAGTTCCATATCAGTTCACATTCAGGTGCTATACTACCATACCTTACAGTTTTGTATTTCGAATGCTCCATCATGTGGGCATTTTCTGATAACAGGCCAGATAATTTTTTAATGTCTAAACACAACAGTATTCTTGGTCCAGTTGTAATTTATACGCCACTCCTTCTCCTGGTTTTGATTCTTAATCTGTATGCCTACCACTGCCTTGGTCTGCTTACCCGTTCTGAAGCTGAATGGATATACCACCTTACAACACCTTCTAGTGATTTTTCCTCCTTCCAAATTCTCCATAGTGATTTAAAATGGATAAAGTCTTTCCACTAATATGTCATGAGTTAAATCAATTGTTACAGCCACAGATTATATCAATTTTCTCAGAACAGTCTGAATTGCTACATGTGAAAGGGGATACTCTTTTCTGTCAACATTAAAGCATACTACCTCCAAGTTTTATTTACTAATCTTATGCTTACACACTATGAGATGCTTGACAGAGTGATGATGCTTTCGGAATGTAGTAGGGCTTGGATCTCCCTTCCTGCTACAAATACAATATGTTTTACTAGCTTGGTTGTAACATAGCATAATATAGTGACACAAGAGAGACTCAATTATTCTAGATGTTGGGGGAAAAACTCATTTAAAGTATGCATCACAGTAGAATTCTTCTTAGTAGTAGAAAATAATGTGACAATCCCCTCGAAATTAAAAAAAAAATTGTTTCCTGTTTCACAGAAGAAAATACATTTCTTACTGCAGTTTTAGTCTTGTTGCCAGATACCATGTCATTAATTAAGTGCTCTGTTAAAGGCTCATTATGCAGTACCCATTTTCTTATATTGATTGACAAACCTCTTTAAAACCTATCTACTGCTAAAGTTCTAACATTTTTTTCTTTACTAGTGCTAACAAGTTCAAGCCAGTGCTTTAAAATATTCTTTACATCATATATATGTGCATATACCAGTTTTTCTACATTAAAGGTTTAGTTATGAAATGTTGTTGCTTGGAATTGTACCTCGAGGTTTATGCTAGCTCCGACTAATAGCTTTTCTATAAGTTTATCATAGTTCATGCAGTGAGTCTCATCTATTGTTATGTTCTTTTCCATTGAATGTTAGCTTGAATGACAAGATTCTTGCCAGTCTGCTCCTCTCTAGCTTTCTGTGATATTACAACCCTCAAATGTCACTAAATAAGATTCTAGGTCATTCTCTCTGGCTACTTTTTCAGAAGTGTCAGATTCTTGGGGGTTGCAGCTATACTGGCCAGCAAAATTGGTTGCTGTAGTTACAAAGGATTCTGATAATTCCCTACCTGTGATTCCATACATTTTCACCATAACTCCCCCACATTTGCTAATATCCGTTAGCCATGCAATGAATATGACAGTCGAAACACATTAGGGAACTTGTGGCCCAAAAATGGCTTACACTTAGCAGCTGAGGAGTACAAGGAGATAAAAATGGGAAAATGTCTTGTCAATTGCCGTATTCTCTACCAGTGTAAGTTCCAAAAAGATACCAGAGGGTTATTCAGTTTCCGGAAAGTAAAATAATAGCTCAACACTGTTACCCATTGCAGAAACATAAGTGGCTTCCAGTAAATTACAGCTTAGCTTTGCAGTTTCAGAATATTTATATATATATATATATATATATATATATATATATATATATATATATATATATATATATATAATAATAAAGGATGAAAGCGCTAAGTTATTAGTTCTACCTGCATTGTTTGTTTATTTCTCTGAGTTTATTAAACCGAGTTCTTTAGTAATTAATTTTATTCTTGTTCCGCCTATCGTTTACTCGGTTTAAAAAAAAAAAATAAAAAAAAAAAATATATATATATATATACATATACATATATATATATATATATATATATATATATATATATATATATATATATATATATATATATATATATATATATATATATATATATATATATATATATATATATATATATATATACATATACATATATTGCAGTGCCAAGATTTGCACAAATTCACACACAAGCACACACAGTCACACACATGCACACTCACACACAAGGATGATTATGTTTTGTTGTGTGTTCATAGGTTCATAGGGCCTATACAAGCCTAGCGATAACAATTCCCTGGCTATTTCTTCCCACACTATTTACTTCCCTGGTGTGTGTGAGAAACAGACAAAGTGAATGAAGTGGAAGGACTGTATGTTCTCATCCTCCATTGAATTAGAGATAAGCATGACCCCACAATATAGTCTTTGCACTACAGAGTACTCATGCTTCCATGAAATGCCCCTTTTCCCACTGTGCCTCTTATCTCCATCTCTTCAGTGCTATTATTTTGTGGGGTGGAAGGGCTGTTATGCAGTACACCCTAGTCATGTATATCAACCTTGCTTGATGTTCATGGTGCTACCACTTTGCAGGATACATTGGCTGCTGTTATGTTCATCCCTGCCATGCCCGCCAGTCTTGTCTGAGTACTCATGGTGCTGCTGTTATGTAGGGCACATATGTTGTTTTACTGTGCACTATAGTCATATCATTATCTTGTTAAAGTGCTATGTATGGCACACTGGTCACTATACTGTGTATTCTGCTTTGTGATGTCCCTTTCTAGTGTCTAGTATACAGGACAGAAGAACTATATGATGAATTAGGTAGCCCATCTCATTATTTGCTAAAATTGCTAGTTTCCCTTATTCGTATATTGTAGACTTGGGGTTATTATTTTATAAAGAGTATATCTTGAGACAAAGAAAGCAAATTATTGCACATTACTTCATAATATCTATGCACAACTTATAAATAAACGTGCATATTATTTCTAGGGGGTAACAGAAGGCAAAACAGTTTGCTTGGCAATAATGCTTAATGCATATAGTTCTGTGGTGAAATAGCTGTATGATTCTGAAATCATGGAAGATTAGTAACACAGTTTATAAGATCATGCATTTATGACATCATTTTTCATTTATGTGTCTGAAGGGATGTATGGATTTTAACTTTTTGAGTTGTGGCTTTTTAGAATCCAAATCATTCTCTGCCCGAATCATATTTGGCTGTCATTGATGAGGTTTGCTTTACTCGTTTGTGAAGAAAACTGCTATTTTGTGTTTAATTTGTACCAATTATTTGTTAGTGTGAAAAGTATCTATAAAGTTGGAAAGCATAGGCATGGTCGGCAGTAAGAATCCCAACCCAAGTGTACTTAGGGAACCATAAACACAGCTCAAAGGGAAACTTACTTCTGAGGCAATATATGACTGCCAAGAAAAATCAGAAGGATTCTGTAAATCTGAGGAAGCCAATGTAATCTGAGTGAAAGCACTCATCTTGTGTCTACTTGGATATTTTCTCAGAATAAAGTTTTTCATGGATCAAAAAGAAAAAAAAAGACTTGTGGAAATAATTTTGACAAAATGTACTGAATTCTTTAACTTCTAAAACTGTTTTTAACTGAATGATTTGTCTGTCACTTGTGTAATACCTCTGAGTTAAGTTTCCTTTTAAGCTTTGACCTTGTATTAATAGTCTTAAGTCTAGACCAAGACTTCTTCAAATCTATTATCATTTATGGCCCACCATATATATCAAATAACATTTACTTATGCCCTTTTTGTCATGTGCAAGTACTTCTTAACCTGCAGGCATTAAAAATAGGAAAAAAGGCGCTTGAAAAATATGAATGCCCAGCTAAAAACCTGGACATCTATTCAGCATAAAAGCTGAATATCAAATGTCATATAACACTTTCCACTTCCAATAGGAATGTGGGATACTACTCAGAAACATGTTTGAATAACAGAGAGTGACAAAAAAGATGGAAAAATATAGGCACATTATCAGAGACAGTGTAAAATCTGTAGACTTTTATGAACTGTATCACAAAATTCTGCCATACAAGCTCATTTATTTTTGATTCAGAAAAAGAGAGTTGGAAGATGTGTATCCTCTTTCTTTAAATTGTTGCTGTCTTTAGTATGTTAGTGATGCAGTGTAGTTTTATGGGAACTAGACAGCTTCAAAAATCACATATGATGAGGAGATTCAGAAAATTGTGTGAAGCGGTAAAGAAAGTCTCAAAATAAGGACATACATTCAAAAATAGGGACATCTTGTACAGAGGTAATTCAGGCCTGAAAATAGGAACATTCCTCCAAAATAGGGACATCTTGTACAGAGGTAATTCAGGCCTGAAAATAGGAACATTCCTCCAAAATAGGGACATACATTCAGAGTTGGGGGTGGCCTAATGGTTAAGGTGTTTGCCTTACAAACACAAGGTGCAGGGTTTGAGTCTCACCAGGGATAATTGGCTAGGCTTAAAATGGCTCACAAGGGCAATTAGCTTAATACTAACCTATGAACCTAAAAATAGGGACATCTTGTACAGAGGTAATTCAGGCCTGAAAATAGGAACATTCCTCCAAAATAGGGACATCTTGTATAGAGGTAATTCAGGCCTGAAAATAGGAACATTCCTCCAAAATAGGGACATCTTGTACAGAGGTAATTCAGGCCTGAAAATAGGAACATTCCTCCAAAATAGGGACATCTTCTACAGAGGTAATTCAGGCCTGAAAATAGGAACATTCCTCATCTTGTAAAGAGGTAATTCAGGCCTAAAAATAGGAACATTCCTCCAAAATAGGGACATCTTCTACAGAGGTAATTCAGGCTTGAAAATAGGAACATTCCTCCAAAATAGGGTCATTTGAGAGGTCAGTGCAGTTCATCATGAATCTTTTAAGCGGTATCCATGTGGGCTGTGCATTCTCCTTGGATCCATATACATTCTGCCTTTCACTCCCCCTTTGCCTTCTTCCTTTATGTATGTAAGTATCTCCTGACTTTTGGTGTAGATAAACAGCAGATCATGTTTGTTGTCCTCCTCTGAACAGCTACTAATTTGTTTTATTATGAAGTTTACAAAACTATATACAGTACCAGCAATTCAGATTTAACCTCCTGCTTATAGAGAAGTAAAGTAACTTATGGTGTTCTTTTAATTCCTCAATGCAGGGCAGTAATCAACTAGCCTTCCTTTGTGCTCTGTTAACTTATTTGCATACTTTCAGGTATTCTGAAGCAGGTAACCCAGGTCCCTTTCATCATTAGTTTTTAACAATAGTTTTGTATCTATGTGATACTTCTCTGGGATTTTCCTTTACATACTAGTTGTTCTTGCAGTGATGTTAAACTGTCACATCTAAGATCATTCCTCCACTCTTGTCACATATGTTCCCAATTTGATTTCACTTTGTTTATATTACCATTGGTGTATAATTCTACATCGATATCAAGCAAGCAAACCTTTTCATGCATTCTTTTTGCAGTGTTACAAAGAAAGACATTAAAGTGACCCCATACCAATACAGGTTCCCTGACCCTTGTGGTACCTTACTTTCATTTACTGTCTTTCTATCTGAGTGGAAACTATTTACTATGTCAATGTGTTCCATTGCCTAGCTATTGTTTTACACTTACTATCACCTTGGAATCTACTCCAAATATTTCAAACTTCTTAGCCATGTTAATGTTGCAAAAGTATTTATTTATATTTTAATTATGTTACAGTTTTTGGCCCCACCTAGAAAACGAATGAATTAATTAATACATATCCATCCTAATGTTACAGTAGTAAAGTTTTTGTATCAGATGGCAATAGGTTAATAGGTGTGCACTAGACTAACAACCACAAAGGCCTTTTTAAGCCTAACCATGCATCTTAAACTTCTGACAAATTCTGATACCCTTGGTAAGTGTAAGCAGGGACTTGGGAGATGAAACATTTACAAACGGGCCTGGAGATGAACCATTTGCAAGCTGCCTGTGTTTATTAGAGACACAGGTGCCAAACCAGGGATGAAATTCCTGTTCTGCATCCAATTCTCCAAGTTACACTTGAATTAGGTTATGGAGGAACTCTACTTCACATGGATGGGGAGCCTGTTCAAGAGAAAAGGTAGTCTCTGGGATAGATACTTTTCTCCAGCAGGTCCTATTTACAGCATAGGCAAAGTTTAAGTCTTTAGAACAGCTAATTCTGATGCTGATGTTTTGCGTATCTGCATGAATTCCTTCAGGGTGGGGTCTGACAATGCCTTATATGTCAGGCATAGATCTTCCTTAAACAGTCCGTAGGAGACAGAATACAGGGATTGGACTTTGAGTCAGACTGCATAGGACATGTTACTTATGCTCTGAATACTTTTAGTGATGAACCACTGTGGATGTTCCAGTTGTCGGTTGTGTCTGATTAGGAACACACCAAAGGGGGTACTGTACTCAATAGGTAAGATGAATCCTGAATACAGTGGAACAATGACCTCCTTGGATCTAGATGCCATACCTTTGTTTATAAGTTGCACAACATAAAATTATCTTCTCCTACTGTAGACCATGATGGTCAAATGCTAGATTACTAACTATGTGTGTCCACAAGTCCTTGACTACTGGGTTGGCTCTTAGAGGTGAGTTGTCAATATTATACTTACCATAGGTAGATAACTTCCTGAAGGATACTATTATGCATTTCTTGGCATTTAGTTTTAGTCCATGGCTCTGACACACGTTATTTGTCTGAGTCAGCCCCTCCTGGAGAACATTAATGTCACTGCAAATTTGGTCAGTCAGAGGCCCTTGACATTGGGCTCGACAATACCCAGGGTTTAGCTAGAATCACATTTTTCACTGAGATAGCCTGTGTGAATGTCTGAATGGCAAGTTTCTGGTTTGCCTACTTTTTTTGGGGGGGGTGGGGTATCTGTCTTTAATTCTATATTACTGGAAACCAGAGGGTTAGGCAGCATTAGTACTAAATACTAAGTGACTCAAGAAGACATTCAAGCACTTGCTCCATTGAGACCATGGTGTAGGCATGCTTAACATCACTGCACAATGTTATTCCCAAATCCAAGGAATAGGTTAGTATGCAAAATAACTCTTATTTGTCTAAATGACATGCAGTAAGATGTCAGAGTTGTGTATTTACACACTTGCTAATAATGATAGGACTGCCTGCAGATCACAAGGTAGGTATGGCTGATGGCCTTGGTCAGGGGGTAGGCCACTCATCTTTATAGATGTTTGAGGAAAATAAGGAATATTGCATCACAATACAGTAGATGGCAGCAACCATGAGTATAAAAAAACTTTCGGATTTAACTGACCAGTTGTATGACAATGCATCAAATGCATTGATAAAGTTTTGAAAGGCCATGTCCACAAAAATTTTTTAATTTGACACAAATACCCCATCTGTCCAGTCAAAGAACTGTATTAGATTTGTCTAGCATGGCCCTTCTGCTGTACTTCAGTGCTGACTTGAGGCATTGCCCTACTCATTTTCAGATACCATGAAATTCCTTCCTTCAGTAATGACACTATGAGTTTCATTAAAACAATGATTGTGATTAAACTGAAAGGCTACTGAAAGGCTACATTTCTAGCCTTCATTTTATCCTCATTCCTGTGTCCTCATCCACTCTTCATAAACCTTTATTCCTCCTATGATTTGTTTAAAAACAAGTCTGATAGTGGTACTTACAGTTATTGCCTCAGTTCTTGAAGAATTACCTGGTAAATGTCCCTGTGGTAATGATGTTCTTGGGTTGGCTATCAAAGCAGAAAAATGGACAATATCCAGCTTGGAGACATAAGGGTCACATCTTTGTTGTTTGCAGATGATGCTCCACACTTGTGCAAATTAAGATGATATCTGGCATGCACTATAGAAATTCACTGCTGAGAATGAAGTGTCAGGGAAAATATTGGCATGGTGTCATGATTCTTTCCCAAGAAATAGTGGGTTCCTCTATGTAAGTGAGGAATATGAAACTGCACCGAGCAGATGAGTAAGTACCCTTTGGCCTTGTTTATGAGTGGGGGCAATAGGGATAGGGAGATTTTAATTCATACAGGTGCAGTATTGTGGGCATTATAATAGAAAGGGTGGAAAATTGAGAGCCGAGTCATATGATGATGCTCACAATTTACCAATCAGTCTGTGTTTACTGTATCACCTATAGTCATGAATTTTGCTATGTGCTGAAAATAAGATCATTTATAGAGGAAACAGAAAACACATGTATGATGCATAACACACTTGCAAAATTCCAGATATTAAATCTTACAAATGCTTCTTCTATAACATAAATGCAAGTCTCTTCAGTAGTTTATTTGAAAAGCACAGAAAAAAATTCCTTAAGACTTTGGCTCAACAACCTTCTAAGAAGTAAGTTATTTTTTTAACAATATGCACTTTAGTACAATGCAATGCAATTACTCTTGATGTATAACATGCATACTTTTAATAAATACAGTTTATAGTAAATGTCTTCAAAATTAAGCTATTTAACAACTTCCTTGTTTTGGTAGTTTTTTTCCAAGGACAAAAACAAATTAATTTATGGCATCAAACATGCATTATTAATTAACCTCCCAAGTAAAAGATTATCACATTTTAAAATCATAACTGTTAATCTTTCTAAACAATGACTTTATATATTCTCTGTCTTAGGTCCTTACTTTCTGTATTTCGATACATGCATCCAGACTCTGATGTATAAGCTTGATGAAAATACACTGCAAAGGCAATTCTAAAGTCCCATGTTCTCTGTATAAATCACGGTTATTTTCAACACTTTTCATATTTCCAAGTAAACAACAAGCCACAAGACCAGTTTTAAATTTAATCCAGTTAGGTGCACTCATCAAATCAAATGCATTTTGAAAGTTAGCTCTCTAATCTTTGTTACACTTAACTCTCTTATGTTTCAGGAGTCTGTACTAAAACTCCTGACTGACATTTCAATACGGTGCCTAATGCAAGGGAAGACACAAGATAATGCATACTCTATATGACATGTAATGATATCCTGGCTCGTCATACAACATCCATAACATACTTGTTACAAACTTAAATATTTCCATACTCTGCAGTTTGCTTATCTAAATAGTATTTGATCGTTATGCTGTTATGATGTTCAGTCTGTGCTTGTAAGGCACACAACAGTTTATAACTATGTTTAATTTTTCTTTTTATCAACATTGTATAAAATTTAATCTATTTTTTGCTGTATGGACCTCCTCATGATTGTATGTATGTCCTCATGATGGTATGTTTAAATACTTTATTGACTGTAAAAATTATTTGCTGTAATGGAACTTTTCTCCTTGGGTCTCTGCTGAAAAAAGGCATTTTCCCAGCCAGACTAACCCGGTTAACAAATGGCAAATAAAAATAAAATAAATAAATAAATAAAAGTGTGCATTTTTAACAGTACTTGAAACACTTCCAACAAAATTTGCTAGTTATATACAAAGTAAGTTCAATAAGCACATTACGCATTCTTTGCCTTTTTCTGAGAAGTTATTTCCTAAGAATCCTCTCTGTTGTCCTCTCGCTCCTTTTCTTCTCATCCTCTTTACTACTATTGGATTGTAGCAGCAGGAAAAGCTAAATAATTTTCTGGTATTCATTTAAACATCTGAAATTTTTGTAATGACTTAATACCAGTATTGTAACTGGACTGTGTACTTTTACTCATTGCATCTATCTTATTTCCAAACATTGTTACTTTTTCTGGGTTGTCTTTACCAAGACCAGCATACATGCCCAATTATGTGTTAAAAAATAAAAAAATAAATAAATGCAAAAGTAATAAAGACTGGTCCACTGAGTCCACCTATGTGTGGGAGCTTTGCATGTGTTACTTCTTAGTCATAAAATTTTTGTTTCCTTTGTCACATACAGTGGTATACTATAAGAGCTCACTATTCTATCTGGGTAATAATCTTTCACATTATAGGTTTTAACTATGTACTTGACAATAGATATACAATGTTTAGAAAATTGTTCCACTAGTTTAAACATTTTGGGTCCTGCCCAAATGACTGGCTAGGTTTCAAAGCTTAAGGGCACATACCATATGCTCTGTCAGGAGCTTGAGTAGACCCCAGTATAAAGACAGTGTGCCAGTTTAGTCAAAATGTTTTTGCTGATGATCAGTGCTCCTTCAGTGGGCACCATGGAACTGTTGGCTGGCTAATTATTCTTTAAGGCTGGGCAGATAAGTCCTTATTGGGGAAAAACTTTCTGCTAAAATTATTTTTCTGAGGAAAGCTTAGCTTTTTTTTCTGATTAAAAGGTTATTTTTGATAGGAAACTGAATATTTTGGAACTGTAATGGCATTTCAAATGGAGCTTTTATGGAATGCTTATGTGAGCTTTGTGTAAGAAATGTTCTATGTTTCCTAAATATTTTGTAGGCTTCTGTATTTGGGGAAGGATACTGTGCTTCTGGGGGAATGTCTGTGATTTACTTACCTCAGTACCACTTGATTTCTACTTTAGCTTTTTACCAGCTAATCCAGGCTTCCCTAACCAGCTTTGAAGTCTCATTCTTGGCTAACCTATGGAGTAGATGTTCATCTCCATGGTTTCACCTCCCCATGTTCACAAGAAAAAGAAGACGAAAGTTATAAGGGAGTTTGTAAGTGTCAGAGCAGTTCCTGTTCTGTCTCAGCACTGGTCAGTCACTTTGCTGTTGCCACTCTTTGTTCATCAGATGGCACATTTTTTTCCTGGTTTCTCTGGTGTTGCACCTATAGCTACCAAGGACTGAGGCATGTTGGTTGTAGGGATTTCCTTGGTAGGAAAAGGGGATCCACTCTTGGTTTCAGGGAAAGGGGAAAGTGAAGGTTCCTCACTTAGCTTGAATAGGGAAAGTGAATGTGGGTTGAGATTGCCTTCTATGTCTGTCATTTTTCCAGGGAGTTTCCAGGCAATAACAGGGAAGACTTGCTTGGATTTGTTAATGAGTTAATTTTTATCTTTTCCTTGTCATCAACATTTTCAGAAAAGAAAAGAAAAAAGAGTTCTCTCTCTTTCTGACTTCGATTTCCAGTCAGAATAGCAGACATTGCAAAATGATCATTGTACTTCAGGAATTTCTTCTCAACTTGAGCAATCTAATTCTGAGGAAGGTATGGCTACATATTTCTCTCATGAAGAGCTACCTTTTTCTGAGACTTTATCTAAGATGAAAGAGGTTTAAAAAAAAATAAAAAAAATAAACGATGAAAGAGGTTTTTCAGTAAGAGTAGAATGAAAATCATATGGCACAGAAAATGTATTATGATTTGTTATAGTTGTAAATGCTTAAATATGCAGTTGTTCCTTCTGTTTGCCTGCTTTATGATTTGTTTTCCAACCAAAAAAAGCAGATTCAGACATAAGTTTCTCTACATAAAAGTGTTTCTCCTAGACAGATTACTACTACTACTAGTCCCATTCACTCTGACAAGGATTGGAAAGCTATTGATGATTTAGGGAAGAAAATGTATTCTGCTGTCATGCCAACTTTCATGGTTTTAATATTTCATGCTCATATGTTAACATATTTACTTTTATCTTTTGAGAACATGCAGAAGTTCATAGCCAGCCTTACCTCTTCTGAGGTTAAAATTATTTTAATGCTTCTGTAATATCTGATAAGCATGCTTTAAAGTGTGCCTATGATGCTGCTGGTTCCTCCTTCAGAATTGCAGCTTCTTGGTCAGTAATGAGAATATTGGCTTGATTTCATTCTCAAAACATTTTTGAAGTTGCTGAAATTGAAATTTTCAATTCTCCCTTAGATAAGGAAGTACTATCTGGTCCTTCTGCAGCTGAAGTTTTCATGTGTATGAAAGGGGAAAGTTGAATTTAGAGGTGACCCAAATATTTTAAATATTTCAACCTTCCTTTTTAAAGAAAATAACAACTCTCCTTCCTTTTCACCTCCCTTTTTCAGTAAGCAAGGAGCTGTTAAAGGAGAAGCCTTCAAAAAGAAAGGAAAAGTCCTACCTATCAGTATGACTATTTGCCAGTTCAGGCCACCCCTCCCACAGTGGCAATCTCTCCATATATCTGACTTGTCATATAGGTTATAAATACAATTCAGCAGGGATACACATGGCTATTGTCATCCCTGTTCTGGGGGATTTTTACTTTCTCTGTGAACCAAGTCTCCTTGTTTCCACCCATTCTGTATCTGATACTTGCAGTGGGAGTAACAGAACCAGTGCCTCCTGTTATATTTTTCTGGTACCAAAGGAGGAAGTATCCTGGAGACCTGTGCTGGACCTTTCTTTTTTAAATCTTTTCATCAAGTTTCAAAATGGTTTCTGTTCATACCTCTGCTGCCTTTCTCTAGTTTTCACGACATGGCTAGACTTAAATGATACTTATAGTTACATTTCCATTGCCAAGCTATTCAAATATTTTTTAAATATTTCCTGTTTCTGGCTTACATTATTAGTCCTCTCTCTTATGCTTTGGACTTTCCACTGCACCAAGGTTATTCACAAAGTGTCTGGCTCCAGTAATTGCTTATTTTAGTCTTCAAAGCATTCATGCATTTTCATATTTGGACAATTGTCTTATCTTTGCAGACTCTTACTCCAGCTGAGAAGAGTCTTTAGCAACTATTCAGAATCTATTACCCAGTCTGAGTTTTCAAATCAGCTTATATAAATTTTTTGTCATCCCTTCTCATAAAATTGTATCCCTGGGTGCTTGATATATTCTGCCATGTGAAGAGCCTTTCTTCCTCCAAAATACAGATATTTCAAAAGTTCTTCCTGAGTTTCTGCACTCAAAGCCAGGTATCTGTAAGACATCAATGATTCTACTACCCCAAGGGCAGATTTCATATGAGGAAAAATCCCAGACACATCAGGTCAGCATGAACTCAGCATCTTCACCTTTTATCTTTTTGAATCCCTGTTTTGGGATTTGTAAAAAAGGGAGATTCTTTAAGGGATAGACCAGATTTCTCACAATCCAGGTCTCCCATTCTCCCTTTGGACTCCTATCCAGTCTGTCACTTCAGATGTACCAGACCTAGTGTAGACAGTGGTTTCCCAAGGGGTGAAAGTACAAGCTCTGGGGAACCCTCAGGACAGATAGAAACAGATAAATGTCAAAAAGATATTGGCAGTGATACTCTTAGAAAGTCTTAAGTCATCTTTGGTCTCTAGGACCTCTGCAAGTTTACCCAGCTGACACCACAGTGATATTCTATATAAACAAACGAGGTAGCAGACTGTACACTCTTTGTTGGGATAGCCTGGGAGACAGAAACTCAGTACAGTTTGACTTCAGACTTCATATATTCCATTAAAGCAAAACTTGGTTGCAGACAAGCTAAACACTAACAGGGCAGATCCTGATGAATGGAAGCTTCATCCTGGAGTCTTCCAAGAACTGATCCAACTGTGGGGAGCATCCCAAGTAGCTGTGTTTGCCTCCTCTTAGAACAGACAACTAAACACATTTTACTTCAGGTCTAACTGCAAACAGGTCTGGAAAACAGATGACATTTCATTCCCGTGTATGGGAATGGTCTTGTGTTCTTTTCCTCACTTTTCTTGGATATGCAGAGTTCTTCTGACAATCCAGAAGGACTCCTTGCGAATATTGGTGGTGACTCCCTTTTAACAAAGGCAATGGTAGTTTTCCCTTCTTTTCAGTTTGGCTAAGTGCAGTTGCCACAGGATTCCCCACAGACTGAATTTCCTCAAACAAGACAGGGGTTGTTTGATTCAGCCCCAACCTGAAAAACTCTTCGTCTCACTGACTGGCTGATAGAATATTCATACCTTTTAGCTACATTTTTTCTGAGGATGTGTAGGAGGTAATAAATGAGACAAAATAAAATTTTAGTAGAAAAATCATACATGTGCAAGTGGAAGAGGTATTCTAGTTGGTGCCAATGCAAGAACCAGGACCCTCTTCAGACCCAGCTGTCTCTGGTTCTTGGTTATTTGTGCATGTTACTGTCCTCTGGCCTTTCTTATTTCTTTATCAAGGTTCACTTTCAGCCATTTCTGCTCATCTGCCCTTAGATCACTCCCATTAACCATCCTCAAGTTAAACAATTTTTGAAAGGGGTGTTGTCCATCCACCATGAAGCAGGTGGCTTTGACTTGGGATCTTAAATTTTAGCTTGAAAAGCTTAGTCTTTCACCATTTGATCCAACTTACCATGCTGAATTGAGTTTCATAACACGTAACACTGTTTTACTTATTGAATTCTGCTAGAAAGGCATTTAAGTTACAAGCTCTTACGGTTAGTGAACCCTAACTCATTTTTCACAAGGACAGGGTTTCTTTGAGAAATAACTCTTCTTTTGAGGTAAATATGGCATCAGCGTTTACTTAAACCAGACTGTTAAATGAGGAAGAAAAGATTCTTCACAACATGGATGTCCACAGACAATTCAGGTACCATCTAGACAAAACTCAAACCTTCAGGAAAACGTATCAGCTGGTTATCGCCTATGAAGCTAGGAGGAAAGGACAGCAGTGCCAAAGCAGAGTATTTGCAGATGGTTGTATCATGCAAATGCCTTTTGTTATACTCAAGATAATAATCCACTTCCAGGCAGAGTTAGGGCTCATTCCAGGAGGACTTTGGCTTCTTTGGTGACCTTCTAGACAGGGTGGGCTCTAAAAGTATACTAGTGCTGGCAACTTGATCCTTTGTACACACATATACAAAGCAATACAAACTAGATTCTTTTTCCAGATCTAGAATAGACTTTGGTAGAACCATTCTCCAGGGGCTCCTGGATCTTAATTTATCTTTCCTTCTCTGTTCTTAGTTTTAAGCTATGGTAATCAATCCAAATACCTTATGCTTCTGCAACAGTGATCTAAATGTTGATCATAGTACATTTGTGTAAGTAAACTTAACGTAACAACAGATGTTCTACTAGACTACTTTTGCAGTAACTGCCCTTCCCTCCAGCCCCCTTATTTTGTCTGTTCTCCATTTGTATTGCTAGTGTTTGAATATATAGACGCTTGTGTATATAATTTACTTTTGGTTTGCTTCCTAGCATTATTCTTAAAAGGCTGAAAAGATCCAACTAAATTGGAGTTCTGTCTTCATATTGGAGCTCCCATAAAGATCCTGATAGCTACAGCATGAGGAAGGCAACCCTAAGCTTTAAAAGCTAGCCGGGCACTACAGCAGGACACAAATCGCTTAGGCTACTGCAGTAGTGATCTTTTAGAATACCTACTGTTATGGTACGTTTACTTACACAACTGCACTTTTCTGGTTATTCCTGCCTCTTTTCCAACATTTTCCCACTTCTTTTATATATCATCAGTATTCCGTAATATCACAATGCATGGTGCAACTCTCATTTCCAGCACTTTTCTGGTTATTCCTACCTCTTTTCCTTCATTTTCCCACTTATTTTATATATCATCAGTATTCCGCAATATCACAATGCATGGTGCAACTCTCATTTCCATTCATTTTCCTCCTCAACAATCATCATCAACTCCATTTTCCCCATTTTCTACATGGAGTTGGAATGTTGGGTCACTTGCCATTTCTCACTATATGATGCCACTTGACTATTGTCTTCAACACTCAAGACTGACTGTTGCAGGTCTTCTCTTACACAATCCGTTCACCTCTTTGTTGGATGTACTCATTTCCTCTTGGATTTTTCCTGCGTGTCCCAAATCTTGTTCCCCAGATTGTCTTCTCCTTTCCTGTACATGTGCATGAACCACTGTAATATGTTCTCTTTGACCTTTTCTGCAAATTGAAATACTTTCAATTCTGCTCTTATATCCTCATTTCTGTCTGTCCCATAATGCCCATCCTACCAGCCATTTCAGGCACTTCATCTCCATCACTTCTAGCTTCCTCATCTGCTCTGCCTATATTGCCCAGGTTTCTGTACCATACAGCAGTACTGGTGACATCACTGTTCTGTACACCTTACTTTTCAGCTTCTTTGGCATTCTTCTGTCATGCACTAGCCCTGACACACTGTGTCAGTAGGCTGCAGCCCCACTGATTCTAGCTTTGAACTCCTCATTGAGACTTCCCTACTGCTCAACCACCCCTAACAGATACTTGAAGTTGTTAACCTGTTCCACTGTTTTTCATTTTATCTCAGTGTTCAGTCTTTTCTGATTTCCTCCCATTAACTGCCATCACAACTGTCTTATCTGTACTCACTTTCATCCCATGTGCCTTCAGTTTTGAATTTCATTCTTGGTCAGTCTGCTTGTAATGCCACACTGTCAGCCTATAGCAACGTTGCTGACCTGTCCCCTACAACCTGTTTGCTAATGTAGACCATCACCAGTATAAACATCAGTGGGCTCAGAGCTGAACCCTGATACTCACCCACTCCCACTGCGATCCCATCTGTACATTTGTACTTGAGTCATAGCTTGCACTAATTCTACCAATGTTTCTGGGACTTTGAACCACTGCATGACTGCCCAAATCTGTTTCTTGGGACCTGATCATATGCCTTCTCCAAGTCTAGGAATGCCCAGTTGGGCTCTTTTCTCATTTTTAGCATCTACTCAAGTATCTATCTCACTTCAAACATCAGGTCACTTGTGCTACATCCTGATCAGAATCCAGACTGCACATTTCCCATCTTAGCTTCTACTACTTTGCATATTCTTTTATCAGATTTCCTCCTCAATAATATATATTGTCATTGCTTGAAGCTTCTCTTTATACAACATACTCTGAAAATCTTTTAATGCATATTCTAAACCAACTCAGTATCCATCTTCTGCTATTGCCTTCTGAAATGCACATAATATTTCAAATGAGACCTTGCCAGTTATGTGCAGATTTAGAAGATGACATCCACATACCTTGAGGCCACACACACACACACACACACACACACACACACACACACACACACACACACACACACACACACACACACACACACACACACACACACACACACACACACACACACACACACACACACACACACACACACACACACACACACAATACCTGCAAAAGCTTGTCCTTACCAACTTCACACTAGTTACTCAGTTACAGAATATGAATTAGGATGAACTGACAAAACTCTGCTTTATGATTCCATACTGTTATTCCTTTGCTAAAAAAGTTTGTATTAATGAGCTGCATTAACAGAATTTAAAGATACATTTCTTCCACCTGAGATGAAGGTAAAGTTGACAAGAATGCAACGAACTGACTGCCACCTCCAGTATGACACGTATAAGGAGAAGCACTGTTGACACCTGCTATTTCTCTGAATCCTGCACCTCCACCAAAACTAAAAGCTCACTAGTCGTCTACCTACCTGTCATTATCCCAGAGGTGAGAAGTAGCCTACTATCTCACTTGTTTTATTCCTCCAAACTCCTGATTTCATTCAGTACCTCTTTATTTTTCACCATTTTTCTGTTTTTCATGTGGTTCATTAACTTCATAAGTCCTTATACTCAAATGCTTCTTTTTAAAGTGACCTGCAAGCATGATGTGTTTAGATGAATTGCACAGAATCATACTTTAATGTATATGCCCATTTAGTAATTATGTATGTTTTCTTCTGAGAACTGCCTGAAATTCACTTATTAATATAAATGTATCTTCTGGTGCTTTTCTTCTTGTGTCTCCAGTGAAAAAGGTCTCTGCCCAGTCTGATTTTCCTGGTCAACAAAGACAAATAAGTAAGGGTGGCACAGTTTTGCAGTGGTTAGTGTTGTTGCCTCACAGCAAGAAGTTCTCCACTTTGATTCTGTGCCTTCTGTGTGGAGTCTGCATATCCTCCATGTGTTTGCATGGGTTTCTCTTGGTGCTATAGTTTCCTCCCACATTCTGAAGACACGCAGCAGGTGGATTGGACACTCTAAATTGACCCTAGGTGAGAGTATGTGGTATGGATGAGCTACTGTGGCAGGGCTAGCCCCCCGGCAGTATAAACCTTAATTCTGGATGATAGTCATTGTTGAAGTGACACCCCAACCCTATGTATGATAAGGGGTTGAGGATGGATGGATGTAAAGACAAGCAAGCAATTAAATAAATAATTATATACAATATGCAAACAGAGACTGATAGAAACAAACTCAGGACTACAGAGTGACCTTCATTAGCAGGTCATAGCTTTAATTGTCTTTGTTATACTATCAAATAAACTCTGTCTACATACATGCTCAGCTTCTCATTCTACAGTAATTCCTTTCTTTAATGTTTTTGCCAAATACTGAAAAAGACTTATATTTTTTAGAAGCATCTTCAACCTGCTTATGTTCTATCGCCCTTTCTTCAGTAGCCAGTCTCAGTGTAACATCCCTTGCACTGATGTGTATTTGTAGAATTTTCTTTGCCCATCATTTACACATCAAGGTAGCATGTTCACTATGACTGGTCTGTCTTAATTAGTGAACTAGGCTGCCTATTTTGTGGTTATTGAATAAACATGTTATCCTGTATACTACAAACTCTCATCTTGAATGCCCTTCTTTAGCTTTCATGATCCTCATCAGTTTGATTTTATTTTAACTTCAATGCCTACTGATGATCAGGCCTTTCCTATGGGTCTTGAACCCCTTTGTTCTCTTGTTATTATGGAGTGTGTTGAATGAGGGTGACAGCTGACCAGTGGGCCCATCATATATGTATGCATCTAGGTTGTTTGTGCCCTCAGTGGCTGCCTGACAATGAGGATGTTTTGCAGTTAGGCCCTATCCTTGGTGATTGATGAGAGCTCTCACATACATCACTGTAAAGCCACCCTCCCATTGTCTGTGCACATTACTACCCACACACCATGTGGGCTGCTATCACTGGCTTGGAAGCATGCATACATACTTTGTCCTGGTCACTTTAGTGACTCACAATCCTTCACTAGCTGGTCAGCTGCAGATGAATGATCCATTGTTGGATGCTCACTCACATTCTCTCCTGCATGGCTGCTCAAGCTCACAAGCCATTACTGGAAGTTGGGTCATCTGGGCCATAGTCAGAACATCATTCCTCTACCCCATAAAGCTAGATTTGTCTCTCAGCCTTTTTCATTAATTGTGATCACTGTCTCACCTTTTTACACTTAAATTATGTTTCATATGTATTCATTCCCTAGTTTACTTCTAAGTTAATATACTAGGATGAGTTTGGCGTACCAAGCCAGGGGAAATGATTCCAAGTCTTCTTTGCAGCATTAACATTTTAGGGATGTAAGAAGTTTGTTTCTCCTTAACCTTATGGGATGAGATGTGAATTGGGTCAAAGTAATGCAAAGAGTAGGACAGTTCTTTCAGACTGCATGGAGAATCAAATAGGAAGGACAGATCAGATATATAAACAAGGGAAAATACATGCAAACGATTATCAGTAAATTAAATGTAGTTACTCCTAAAGTAGCTATTCCCACTATGGTCACTGAATACTACTAGTGTAACCCAAATTTCCAGTTGCCCCCAAGCACTGTCTGGGTAGGGGATTTGTTCAAAGTCACACAGCAGACAAATGAAAGGGGAGAGAATCAACCCTGTACCACAGGAACTACAGCTCACAACCATAACACTCTACACCAACTTCCAGTCCACAAAATAGGGTCTACATCACTTTATCTTCATCAAACCCCTGTTTGTTGAAGACACTCTTCATCGAATGGCAAATTTTAACTAGGGCACATCAGCGGGTGGCCACCATCTGGAATTTGCCCTTTTTCCTATTGTAGCGTAATCTCAGAGTTGGTATATTTAGTTAGGGGGGGTGGACCTTGCTAGGTTTTAAATTTTATGTTTTTTTTACAGCAGCTTGGTTAGCCAACTGCTGAATTGCACTACTTAAAATTTGCCATTTGATAAAGAGCAGCTTCTACTAATAGGGGTTCAACGAATGGCTATTCACTGAATAGCCATTCAATAAAGTGATATAGATCCCACAAAACATACAGCCACTCCACATCAGGGAATCAAACACTGGTCTCCCAACTATCTACAGCTAGGCAAATCTATCATTGCTCAAGTAGCAATTTAATGGTTCCAAAACTACCATAAAACAGGACCTTTGTAGTATGCCTTAACAATGCTACAGTGGACATAAAAAGTTTACACACCCATGTTAAAATACCAGGTTTTTGTGATATAAAAAAACGAGACCACAATAAATCATTTAAAAACTTTTCCCACCTTTAATGTGACTTATAGCCTGTACAATTCAATTGAAAAACAAACAAATCTGTTAGGGGAAAAAATATATTAAATAAAAAACGTACAATAATCTGGCTGCATACGTGTGCACACCCTTAAACTAATACTTTGTAATACTTTTGATTTGATTTAATTACAACATTCAGTCTTCTTGGGTAGGAGTCTATGAGCATGGCACATCTTGACTTGGCAATATTTGCCCACTCTTCCTTGCAAAAGAGCTCCAAATCTGTCAGATTGCGAGGGCATCTCTTGTGCACAGCCCTCTTCAGGTCACCCCACATGCATACATTGAGATATTATAGCCCAGTTTTCAATTATATCTTTGACGTACATGTAAGATTTTTACATATTTTACATATTTTTAGATCAAAGCAAAATTTATATGAGACCAGAAAAAAAAGTGCATAAAGAACCCCAGGGATAAATGCCATCTACTGAGGCTTTGACCTGATAAGATTTGATGTAACCTACTGTACTATATATGATATAGGGGTTTACTATTATAAAGTTGGCGTAGCATTGCACGCCTATGAACTATTCGAACTACAGATGTTCGAGTAGTTCATATGTGTGCCGAGCCACGTAATCGAATGGAATATTTGCGAATGGTCTGTGCATTTGCAAATATAACATTCGATTATGTACAGGGATCATGGTACAGTGCGGTAAGGGAAATACATCCCTTTCCTCACTGTAGTGCGATCTCGGAGTTGGAATATATAGTTGGGGGGTGTGGGGGTGAGGGGAGCTTGCCCCCCTGCATAAATGGGATGGTAGGTTTCCTAGTTAGGGAATTACGGGAAGGGTGGGATTGCTGTTAAGTGCCGAAAATGTTGTGTTCGACATTTTCGGCATTAACAGCTGTTTTTCAACATTAGGGCTGTTAGGTGATGTGTACTTTCAGCGAAACACTTCTCTCATAAGTACCTTTTTTTTACTTTTGAGATTTTAATAGTAAACCGATACAGGATTTAACAGTGTCCCATCCCCATTTTTCCAACTTACCATACCATATAAGATGTAGGACTTAACAGTGTCCCATCCCCATTTTTCCAACTCACCATACCATATAAGATGTAGGACTTAACAGCTCCCATTCCCCATCTTTTAGACTCCAGTCTTACAGAAGCCTTAAACATGTTGCAGAAGAATAGCGCCTGATATCACAGGGTAAGTTCTTTTAGTCTTCCATAATTTGAATGTATAGACTGCTCTACATTATGAAGTTATAAAGACTGCCTTTCTGGCATGTTATAAAATAATTCCAAAAACCTACAGACACCATTTTAGAAATGAAGTCTCCATGTCAGCAGATACTCAACAAAGAACTTGTACTTGACTGATGGAACTCTGTATCCCCTTCATCAACTACTAATATTTTTTAAAGGACCTGTTTGGACTCCACATTCCTGACCTCACTTGGCATATGGAAGAATCTGTTCTGAAGGTAGGAGTTAAACTTCTCCCCTCTCATAATCATCTCATTGGCACTGCCACGACATAATGACATGCTGAGATTCATGGCATTTTCCAGCCCCTGTGTCTGGCATGTAAACCAATTTATCAGTAAGTGGGTGGTATCAAATAAGTGTTAAGTACTTCCCATGACATGAGTGCCCACCAAGCCTTATGGCATGACTACAAAATCAGCCATCAACCTTTCCCTCATAGTGTTCCCGTACTACATAAAGTTATAAGTAGCCTTGAATTCAAATGCATTCATCCTGAGTAATCCACAATCAGAACAGAAATCTAATAACAACTCACCAGTCACATTTAGATCAGGTCATCTGTTCCTCTCAAACATGGCTCTAGGAAACTCTGTCATTCTTCAGGTGAGCACTGATGTCTCCCCATAAAACTAGACAATCGGCAGAAGTTACATCATAAAACATTGCTCCCACAGTCTTGAGAAGAGAGCCCAACAGTATGAAAAGCTGTCAGGCAGATGTGCACAAATAGACTCAACTTTTATTTCTGCAGCTCACAGTAGCACTGAGATGCCCCTCTCATCTAATAACACAAACTCCAACTGTGCAGCAACTAGCCTGGGACATATTCCCACAACAATTTAAAGCTTTTCTCAAGGGTTAACTCAAGCATAAGAACAATACCAGTATTATCTGGTTTCACAACTAGTGCAGTGTGGAGATGTAGCAGTCTATTTAACTGGCACTTTCCAACTTCCTATGCCAATTGCAACTCTTTTCCCAATGGTGCATAAAATTCCATATCCTACAAACTTATTTCCAACTGGCAAAAGCAACCATATATTTATTTAGCTATTCTACTGCTGCCTGCTTGATTAGCACTGCTCCTGACACTATGCTGTGCTAATGGAGTGCCAACTTATTAGCTTCGTGCAGATTTGTTTTAGGTCAAGCTCCTTGAAGCTATGTGGGTCACCATATCATTAGGCACTTAATACCTAGCTCCACTGGTGGTAACACACATGTGCGCACACACACATACACACATACACACACACACACACACACACACACACACACACACACACACACACACACACACACACACACACCATGCACATACATAGGCAGCTTTGAAGAACACCATCTCACCTATAGCTCTTTGCTGGAATATGAAAGAAAACTGGACCACCTTGCAAAAGTCTACACAGGCACAAGTAGGATGCACAGAATCTGCACAGAAATCAGCCCAACCAATCAACAGAATCAAACACTGTGAGACAGAAGTGATAACCATTACATCATGGTGCCACCCAACAGGCAAATGTATGTCATAGATGTTGCAGTAAGTCTGGAGTTTTGCTGCTTTACTAATTATCATGGAAATGATCGATAGTGATATAGCAAACTCCAGACACTGGACCCAACCCAATCTGGTTTCGTTATGGGCAGATCATGCTTACTCAACCTGGTGGACTTCTTTGAGAAGGTCACCAAAGCAATGGATGAGGGCAAAATGGTTCACACGGTCTACCTTGACCTGGCCAAGGCATTTGACGCAATACCCTACTCTGGCATTGTTGAAAAACTCAAACGTTTAGGTACAAACTCATATGTCACCCAGTGGATAGCCAACTGGCTCAAAGACAGGACCCAGGAAGTTAGAACTAGGGAGTCCACCTCTACAAAGAGGCCAGTCACAAGTGGAGTCCCTCAGGGACCAGTCCTTGGACTGCTCCTTTTGGCAT
Organism: Protopterus annectens; assembly: GCF_019279795.1. Taxonomy (NCBI): domain Eukaryota; kingdom Metazoa; phylum Chordata; order Ceratodontiformes; family Protopteridae; genus Protopterus; species Protopterus annectens. Next base: position 1,777,693,565 of record NC_056726.1, on the reverse strand, counting down.
TTACTTCTCTGAAATCAAGACCAATGTCAGTGGTCTCTGGCTGACTAAATTTGCATATGATTGCAAATTAGGAGCTATCATTGAATCCCACTCTGACACAAATGTTCTCCAGGAGGGGCTGACACAGACAAATGACTGGTGTCAGAGCCATGGACTAAAACTAAATGCCAAGAAATGCATAATAGTATCATTCAGGAAGTAGTCTACCTCTGGTAACTATCATATTGACAGCACACCCCTTAGAGTTGGCCCAGTAGTCACGGACTTAGGGACACACACATAGATAGTAATCTAGCCTTTGACCATCATGTGTCTACAGTAGTGAGGAAATCCTTCTATGTTGAGCAACTTAAAAACAAAGATATGGTATCTAAGTCCAAGGAAGTCATTGTTCCACTGTATTTAGCATTCATCAGACCTATCATTGAGCACAATGCCTCCTTTAGTATGTACCTGACCAGGCATATCCAACAATTGGAACAGCCACAGAGGTTCCTCACTGAATGCAAGGCATAAGTAAAATGTCCTATGCAGACTGCCTCAAGGCCCTATCCCTGTATTCTGTCTCCTACAGGCTTTTGAGAGGAGATCTATGCCTGACATAAAGGGCATTGTCAGACTCCACTCTGATGAACCTACTGCATGTCCACAAAACAAACAGCACCAAAATTGCCTGTTCTAAAGATTTAAACCTTGCCTGTGAGATAAATTGGACCTGCTAGAGAGCCAGGTATGTATCCCAGAGGTTACCCAATCTCTGGAACAGGCTCCCCATCCATGTGAAGCAGAGTTCTTCCTTAACCCAATTAAAGTGCAACCTGGACAAATGGATGGGGAACAGGAAATTCTTCCCTGGTTTGGCGCCTATGTCTCTAATGGACACAGGTAACCTGTAAATTGTTCATCTCCCAGGCCCTAGCTTGTAAATGTTTCATTTCCCAAGCCCCTGCTTACACTTATCAAGGGTAATAGAACTTGTCAGAGATTCGGGATGCATGGCTAGGCTTAACAATGCCCTTGTGGTCATTAGCCTAGTAAACACCTATGAACCTATAACACAGATACATCCTAGTACAAAAACTAAGGAGCACATTCCAAACTCCCCAGTAATAAACCACTTCCTAAGTGTTACCACCTGCAACATAAACATGGAGTTTTGGAAATATAAACATAAGGATGATATAGGAATGAGGAGTCTATTAGTAGGCAATTTCACAAAGCATAGACCACTACCCATGATGTCACTACTTGATTTTATCTCTCTTCTTGTACTCCATCCCCATCTATAGGTTCAAATGGACTGAAAGTATCAAGAAGTACTCATTCCACTCTGAATTAGTTCCACTAAATTTTCAATGCTTAGAATGTACCAATATTGTCTGACCTGTTATAGTGTCGCAAGAACATTCCTTCAGTTATAAAGCTCTGCTGGAAAAAGAGAAGGTAAAAACAGTGCATGATAGTGTACATTCACAACTACTGGCACTTAAGTTGTTGATGAATTCTGAGAATACCAACACTCAAAATTTCCAAAGTCAAGATCTCCAATGTATGAAAGGTCCCTTAGCCCCTTAAGATGAACAAATATGATTATGACATGGTGGTGGTCCTCGTAGGTGTAAATGATCAGGCCCAGAAAACCTAATGGAGATGCAGAAAGAGACATTTCCAAGCTCTCCATGCATGTCACAAGTACAGGAAAGACTCTGGCACTGATTGTAATCCTACCTTTGCCAAGAGTTATGCTGATGTAAAAGGAAAAAAAATGACTGATATCAGTAACTGGCTCAGTAACTAATATCATTTGAGGGGGCTCTAGTATACAGTATGTTAGAATGGAATGGACTGTTGAACAGCCTCACTTGCTTTGCCAAAGAAGGGTTACACCTCTATTTTAAAGACTTCTACATACTGGCTAAAGCCTTAGCTGCCCCTTAGTGCATTTTTTATGCAGAACCCAGATAATGCACTGTCCACCCTCAAAAAACATAAATAACAAAGCACTAAAGAATACTAGTGTGAGGCCACTCAATGTTAGGAGTTTACATAAAATGCCTGACCCTGAAGCTCTCTGGTATCCCGAAACAATGTAGCAACTTGTCTCATGTTCACAGTCAACCATTTAATTCTTAAAGAAACAAGCTCAGTATATGAGAGATGCACATACATAATTTCACTGGAGGCAAAAATGTTGCATATGAGCAAGATTGTGAAGAATATGCACTATACATCCATCACATATAGTGCCCACACACATAGACCAACTTATGCTGGGATAGTAAAAAGCAATCTTCCCAAACCTAAAAAACCTGAAAAGCCTATAAAAGACAACATTTATGCTCAGAAATCTCTAAAACACTCACCAAAAGCAACAGCAAACACCACATATATGCCTACACCCAGTGGAGTCTTATCAGCAAAGCCCGCAAGGCAAGCAAACACATTACCCAGGAAACTTGTCACATGGGGACTTCAATTTACAACACACAGATGCCCCACTCACCAGACTGACCAAGGAGAAGATAACAGTTAGGTACTTACCTGGAGCCACGTTCCACCAAGTTACCCATGCACTCAGGTCACTACAACATGTGTACCAATATGATTAGTTGGTTACTTATCTGGAGCCAGGTTCCACCAAGTTACCCATGCACTCAGGTCACTACAACAGGTGTACCAATATGATCAGTTGGTTACTTATCTGGAGCCAGGTTCCACCAAGTTACCCATGCACTCAGGTCACTACAACATGTGTACCAATATGATCAGTTAGATACTTATCTGGAGCCAGGTTCCACCAAGTTGCCCATGCACTCAGGTCATTACAACATGTGTACCAATATGATCAGTTAGATACTTATCTGGAGCCAGGTTCCACCAAGTTACCCATGCATTCAGGTCACTACAACATGTGTACCAATATGATCAGTTGGTTACTTACCTGGAGCCAGGTTACACCAAGTTACCCATGCAGTCAGGTCATTACAACATGTGTACCAATATGATCAGTTAGATACTTATCTGGAGCCAGGTTCCACCAAGTTACCCATGCAGTCAGGTCATTACAACATGTGTACCAATATGATCAGTTAGATACTTATCTGGAGCCAGGTTCCACCAAGTTACCCATGCAGTCAGGTCATTACAACATGTGTACCAATATGATCAGTTAGATACTTATCTGGAGCCAGGTTCCACCAAGTTGCCTATGCACTCAGGTCACTACAACATGTGTACCAATATGATCAGTTGGTTACTTACCTGGAGCCAGGTTACACCAAGTTACCCATGCAGTCAGGTCATTACAACATGTGTACCAATATGATCAGTTAGATACTTATCTGGAGCCAGGTTCCACCAAGTTACCCATGCAGTCAGGTCATTACAACATGTGTACCAATATGATCAGTTAGATACTTATCTGGAGCCAGGTTCCACCAAGTTACCCATGCAGTCAGGTCATTACAACATGTGTACCAATATGATCAGTTAGATACTTATCTGGAGCCAGGTTCCACCAAGTTGCCCATGCACTCAGGTCACTACAACATGTGTACCAATATGATCAGTTAGATACTTATCTGGAGCCAGGTTCCACCAAGTTACCCATGCAGTCAGGTCATTACAACATGTGTACCAAGATGAATATGAAACTGTTAAACTCTTTGACATTAGGAAAAAGGAAAGATTAATTTATTCTTTCTTATATGATGCCCTTATGTCAGGTGAAATTACACTAGATGTTTATGAGTTTTGCTTTATTAACAAACCTAGAATTGGTGTTCTATTTGGAATCCCCAAGACACATAAGAATTCATTAGATCCACCTTTTCGACCTATAGTTTCTGCTCCCCATTCGGTTACCGAAGGGATAGCTCTAGTTATTGATGCTATTTTGAGTCCATTGGCATCCGAATTTGATTCTTATCTTAAGGACTCGTGGCATTTTTTGAAGAAAGTAAAGGAGAGTCCTGTTACTAAGATTTTTGATCCAGATAAACACATTATTTTTACACTTGATGTTATTTCTTTATTTACTTGTATCCCCCATGAAGATGGTGTGGAAGCTATCCGTTACATTCTTGGTAAAAATAAAAATATTAGATCAGGACAAATTTCTACCATTTGTAGATTTGTTGAAATACTTTTACAGAATAACTTTTTTCTGTTTGGGAAAACTTTCTACAGACAGAAAAGAGGTGTGGCCATGGGGTCGTCAGCGGCCCCGGCCTATGCTAATTTGGTGATATCCTGGTGGGAGGAAAGTATATTAAGTGTAATCAAAAACGAATTTCAAGTTTTATTTTATTGTCGTTTTGTAGACGATCTGTTGTTTATTATTCAAGGGGACGATTCTACAGTACAACATTTTCTTAATAGGTTGAATACCACTGGGAGTTTTTTACAATTTACTTTAGGGTGTTCTGGTAAATCTATTAAATTTTTAGATGTCCACCTTTGGTGGGATATTACGGATGGGAGATTTCATAGTAAAATTCACCGAAAGGAAACTTTTACAAACAGTTATGTACACTTTACTAGCGCGCATCCCACACACGTCATCCGAAATATACCAAAGGGGCAATTCATTCGTGCTTGTAGGATGACTACTGGGGTTAATGATTTATTAACGGAATTTGAATTTATTAAAGATTTGTTTCTTTCTAGAGGTTATGATCCTTCCTTGTTAAATTCCATTATTAATGAGGTATACAACAAGAGGCATTCACATTATAGTGCAATTCTCGATGAAGAGAATACTACAACATCTAACTTACCTTTGGGTACAGCTGTGAATAACCAGAATTTAGTTTGTTCCTTGGACGTGACTATTAACAATAATCTGATCCGTGATATTTTAACTAAGAATTGGAATATTATTCATGGTAATTCAGATTTATATGAGGTGGTAGGTAACAAACCTTTTTTTGTTTATAGAAATTCTTTTAATATTAAAAAAGCTTTTGAACAGCAATCTTCTAAGTTAGGTTATTCAGTCCCTTCTGTTAAGGGCATGTTTCCGTGTAATAGTTGTAGCACCTGTAGATTCATAGCCAAGGGACCTATGATTTCAATTGAGGGCATGGATCTTACTTTTTCTGTTCCTGAATTTGTTACATGCAAAACCGTAGGTGTAGTTTACATAGGTTTTTGTAGTTCATGCCCTGCATTTTATGTAGGGATGACTACTAGGAGCTTACACACTCGTATTAAGGAACATGTTTACAACATCAAAACTAGAAATGAAAATAGTGCACTTTTTAAACACTCTGTTCAATGCTTGAATTTTAAGAAATTTTTATTCACTGTATTAGAGGTAGTTCATTCTGATTTGAGAGGTGGGGACTTTAAAAAGTTGGTCGAACAAAGAGAGACCTGGTGGCAGATAAAACTTTTTGCTGATCAAGCCCCAGGTTTAAATGAGGCAGTAAACATCAAATGTTTCTTAGATAATAATAAGTTAAGTATAAATAAAGTTAATTTATCTATTTCTACTTTATTTTTGTGAAACAGGTTATCGCCTCAAATCAATCAACTTTTAAGAAAAGAGTTTTTTATTTATTGAATTATTGTTTGACCAATCAGCTACTATTTGTGATTAACTTATTTTGTATTTAAATGTGTTTTCAAATGTTTTTATTCATTCTGAAGAAGTCCAAGGACGAAAGCGGAAATTAAAATTTGCTGGTTACGCTATTTTTTGTGGAGCTCGTTTTGTTTGATACCTCTGGTTTCACTGCCTTTCATTCTGTGTATGTGTACCAATATGATCAGTTAGATACTTATCTGGAGCCAGGTTCCACCAAGTTACCCATGCAGTCAGGTCATTACAACATGTGTACCAATATGATCAGTTAGATACTTATCTGGAGCCAGGTTCCACCAAGTTACCCATGCAGTCAGATCACTACAACATGTGTACCAATATGATCAGTTGGTTACTTACCTGGAGCCAGGTTACACCAAGTTACCCATGCAGTCAGGTCATTACAACATGTGTACCAATATGATCAGTTAGATACTTATCTGGAGCCAGGTTCCACCAAGTTGCCCATGCAGTCAGGTCATTACAACATGTGTACCAATATGATCAGTTAGATACTTATCTGGAGCCAGGTTCCACCAAGTTGCCCATGCACTTAGGTCACTACAACATGTGTACCAATATGATTCTGTCATAGTCCATGTGGGTGCAAATGGCCTGAAATATAGCTCCCTGGATTACATGAAGAGAGATGTTATAGATCTCTCTGACTATGTGTCTCAGGCAGGTGTGTGCCTTGCGTTGAGCAGCATTCTACCTTCTACAAGAATGATATCACAGTAAGAACAAATGATGATTGACTTCAGCAATGAGTTTTAGTTTCTGGTGTCTTTTCAGAGGGATTCAGTATCTGCCAGCATGGGAGGACATGGCCAACAAACCACATTGGTTTGCAAAGGATGGTCTGCACTTGTCCCCCTTGGCCTCCAAATATTGACTAAAACTTTATCCACCTTTTAGAGCATGTTTTAGGCAATGCCAAGTTGACAAAGCTACTGGCATACCAAATAAAACTCCCAAAAACCTAAAGATGTTACTGATCAATGCTAGATGCCAAAACAAGAAACTCCATATCCTACAAGCTCTCCTCCCTCTTGAGATTTCAGACATTTATGCCATTACCAAGAAATAGTTTAAATCCACAGAAAGCACAACAAGGACAAAACATGGAGGAATCTCATTCTAAATTAGCAACAAGTATATTTCTAGATTGGTTAAAACAGGGCAATACCCTTGAGTTTATCCATGTGCAAATCACCACAGACGAAGTCACATATCATATCCAAGCAACTCATAGGTCACCTTCCATATACCAAGAATCCCATAGCTTATACCTAGATCTACTGGAGACATTCACCATTAAACCAAATATCCTAATTATGGGAGACTTTAACTACCCCGCTATAGACTGAGAAACATACACTGCCTCAAACTTGCAGTGCAGTAATTCCTGGACTTTATTAATGGAAATACCCTTGACTAGATAATTTGCACACCCAACAGAGGTTCAAACACACTGGGCCTGGTAGTCACCAATTTGTGAGAATGCTGTACTCCTCCAGTGTCACGTCCTCAATGGTGAGGTCGGACCATAAACTGTCTCCTTCAAAATAAAAATCAACTTGGTAAACCCAGCAAACCATTTAACAGTTAAGAACTACTCCAAAGGAAACTACATCATATTAAGAAATGGTTTGTTAAAATTAATTGCCTCTCCTAACCCTGAGCTCACAGTAATCTATGTAGAATTGTTCACAGAGACCCTGTACAACCATGTAAATGGATGTATAGAAGCTGCTATACCTACTAGAAGTAAGCCCAAAACAAACTCTAAAAACAAACTACACTGATGGAATCGTAACCTTAATAGGGTTTATAGCAAAAGGAAAAAAGTCTTGGTTAAAATCAGAAAGAGGAACTCCTGTAATGTTAGGAGTGCTCTAATTAAACTGAAGAGGAAAGTAAGAGGGCTAATTAAGTCCATCAGTTCTAAATACTAGGTCAATATAGCCATGCAGTCTAAAGTTAACCACAAGACCTTTTCAGTGATGTCTGTAACCTGAAAAGTAGCACACAGCAGTACACAAAACTGGTGATTAATGATACCACTTCACAGAGTAGAGTGTCTTAGTGAATCTGCTAGCTAAAAAATTCAACTCAAACTCCCCCCACTCCCTCTGACCCCCATGATATACCTACTAACATCACCCCTCAACTATTAGCAGGAAGCAGATCCAGGCAGTGCTCACTTAAGCCAAAAACACAGCCTCATTTGGGCCCTTCATCAATAGGAGATGGTTTCTAAATAGCCTGAAACATGATCTATCAGGACCACTGGAGTCAGTTGTTAACCATAGCCTCAAAACATGCTTTGTACCATGTGAATGAAGGACTGCAATGATTATGCCATTTCACAAGGGTAGACCATCAACTGTTCTCAGAAACTATAGTCTCTTTGTCTGACTAGTCGAATATGCAAATCCATGGAACAAAGTATCATGGAAATGGTCAACAAAGACATAAGCAAACTTTAGACACTGGACTCAACCCAGTTTGGCTTTGTCAAGGGAGGGTCATACCTATTAAATCCTGCGGACTTCTTTGTGAAGGTCACAGAGACAATGGATTAGGGGAAAACAGTGCATACCACTTACCTGGACCTGGCTAAGGCATTTGATACAATATCCAACTATGGTATAGTTGACAAACTCACTGAACGGGACATAAAGCCCTACATAACTCTCTGGATTGCCATCTGGCTCATGGACAGGACCATAGAAGTCAGAAATGGTGATACTATCTTAACAGTGAGACTGTCACCAGTGGGGTACCTCAGGGATCTATGCTGGGACTATTCCTATTTGGCTTCTACTTCTCAGAGGTAAAGGCAAATGTCAAGATCCTTTGGCTGAAGAAGTCCACAGATGACTGAAAATTGAGAACTATCATATATTCACATATGACATAAACATCTGCAAGAGGGTCTAACACAGACAAACTGGTGCTAAAGTCACAGATTAAAACTCAATACCAAGAAATGCATTATAGGGAATTTTGTGAAAATGGCCACCCAGGCTAATTACTCCATCCATAAGACACCCCTAAGAGTTGACTCTGTAGTCAGGGACTTGGAAACGTATTTTGACAGTAATCTGGCCTTTAACCAACATGTGGCCAACTAGTAAGAAAACCATTCAATGTCACCCAGCTTATAAGTAAGGGCTTGGCATTCAGGTCTAAGGAAGTCATAGTGCCACTTTATTTGGCCTATATCAAACTCATCATTGAGGAGAATGCCCACTTCAACATGTACTGACTAGACATATGCAACAGTTGGAATTCCAACAAAAGGTTCTATACAAGGCGAAGCCAGGGTATAAACACATTGCCCTATATGGATCGCCTTAAAGCCCTATCTCTATACTCGCTCTCCTATAGGTTACTGGGAGGAGATCTATGCCTGCCATACGAGGCATCCTTGGATCCAGGTCTGATGGATATTTTGCATATCTGCAAAATGAACAGCATCAAAACCACTAGATCCAAGGATTTAAATTTTGCTTGCAACATAAATAGGACATATTGGCAAGACAGATATTTGCCTCAGAGTATCCCCATGTTCTGGAACAGGGTCCCCCCATGTGAAGCAGATTCCATCCCTGCTGGACAGGGGAAACAGGTGCTGATTTTGAGGGAACACTGGCAAAATTCTTAGCTAGGCTTATAAGGGCCTCCGGGCCAACAGCCTAGTATCATCCTATGAACCTATAAACTTAACCCTATTTAAGCATAGCCTTTGGCAATGAATGGGAAATTGGAAATTAAACCCAGGTCTGTCCTCAATTTCTCTGATAAATAGAGGCAGACAGTAACTATGCCCAAATCTACATACCCCCTTCCACATACCCTTTAGAAACATCCTAACTAACATACTCCCTTCTAATTAACACCCGTGATACACAGGGATACAACTGAGTTGAGTTGCTTGGCTAGGCTTATAAAGGCACTGGAGGTTGTTGGCCTAGTATATACCTATGAAGCTATGAACATTGGATGAACTTTATATGCACAAAATCTCCATCATCAACATCACTCTAAGAAACTTCAACTATCCATCAATAAACTGGGAGAACTGTACCTCAAATGCAAGTTCCATCCAAAAATTCTTCAATTTCTTTAACAAGAATTTCCTGGAATAAATCGTCAAAAACCCACTAGAGGTCAAAATGTTCTTATAGCAGCTATATGTACAATCCCAAAAGTGTACCCTTCCCCAGTCAAATATGACCATAAATTGGTGACCTTTTCTTTCAAAAATCCCTAAACCAGTTAAGGCAAATATCACAATATTCAGAGACTTTAAATGTACAAATTTCTTGAAATACTATGATGAAATCTCTAAGTTCAAATATAGCTCTACCTCCAAAGTGTAGACACAGCTAGTAATCATGCAAGTAAATTCACTGCTCACCTAAAATTGTATCAACTTCTCAGTTCTTCCAAAAACTAAACAAAATAGAAAGGGAAGAAGCAGACAAGACTGATGGTCCATATACAGAAATAAACAATAAATTATGAGAAAAAAAGCTCATTAGAATATATACCAAAACTAAACTCCCACAAATCAAGATGAAAAGTTAATCAAAGTACTAAAAAGTACCATTGAGAAGACTAAAGCTTCTCATGAACTTAAGCTAACATCAGAAGCTGAGGATAATTACAAATCTTTCTTTACCTAAATCAGGAAGATATGAAACTACACAAGACAATACTCTGAACTGACCTTACCTACTCTAATCTAGTGAATATCAAAAATATACTGGCAAACAAATTCAGTGCAAACTTCAGCCCAGAGGCATCTATAGAAAACCGACATATACCTAAAGACCTAATTTCCCTTAACATTACAAAAAAACAGTCAGTAAAAATACTTTCTAAAACAAAAATACATCCTCTTAGGACCTGATAACATATCAGGCTGCTTGCTGAACAGTAATAAACATGCTCTGGTTTCCCCACTACTATAATTATTCAACCTGAGCTTATCTGGCTTTGTCCCCAAGGTTTGGTGCACAAACATTTTGATGACATTTCACAGTGGCAGACACATTGCAGACCCCGGGAACTGCTTATCCATCAACTTGACAACCCCCATCTGCAAGTTCATGGAACATGTTGCAGTAATCCTGCTAAACTATGATATAAAAAAATTTGGTAAGACTTGACCCCTGCAGTTTGGCTTTGTTAAGGCTATTCTTTTTTGACAGGATAACCCAGTGTTCACTCTTCCATACAGCATACTGTGAACTTGCATAAGCTTTTGATACTATACCACATACCAACATTAACAGCAAGCTAAATGCACTCCAAATTGATCCCAGTGTAGTTAGATGTACAGCTAATTGGCTGAAAGACAGAATCCACACTGTGAGGGTGGGAGGTGCAGTCTCAGAGGGCATGAAAGTAATCAGTGCGGTACCACAGGATTATGTGCTAAGACCTTTCATATTTGGCATATACTTCTCTGACCTCCAAATCAAAATCCAGAAACCCTGGATAACCAAGTTTGTTAATGATTGTTAACAGGGTGTTATAACTGAATCCTGTTGAATTATGCAGAAGCTATAAAGTAAAGTTCCATATGCTCACAGCTGCACAGCTGGTGCACTGAGAGTGGGATAAAATAAATACTAAAACATTCAATATTATTGCTTTGGCAAACAACATTCCATCTAATTGATAGTACAGAACTCACTCTAAAATGAAGATGTTGTGAGAGACCTTGGAGCATGGGTAAATAACTCCCTCTCCTTTAACCAACATATTACAACAGTGATCAGGAAATTCTTCTCTCTGCCACAGCTAATTGCAAAGGGTATTCCTACAGATACAAAGAAATCCTGAACCCTTCATATTCTGCACCAGTCAGGCCCATAACAGAATACAATACCCCTTTTGTAACATACCTTAATAAACATATAAAACAGTTGCAGAAACCCCAAAGGTTCCTGAAAAAATATATATTAAGGGACTAAGGGAACTGAGCTATCAAGAGAGGTTGGAGGTCTTCTCCCTATATTCAGTGTCCTACAGACTCATTGGGGGTGATCTGTGCCTTGCATTTTGCACCATTAAGGATCTGCCAGTCCAAGACCTTTTATTTCTCCATAAATCTAACAGTCGTGCCACTGCTAGCACCAAAGATCTGTATCCACGTCAACAAAGAAATAAATCACAGTAGAGACAGATTCATCACACAGCACTTACCCTTTTACTGGAACAAACTTCCTCTTCAGATCAAGCAATGTGACACAGCATCTTCCTTTAACTCATTATATCTGAGTGATGCCTACAGGTACATTTGCGGTTAACTCCTACTGACGCCTCTAGGTGTCAAATATTGCTTGTTCATATTTGCATCAATAATTCCAAAACCATGCTATGTATAAGGTTTTAAAAGATTTCATCTTAAAGCTTACACAATGGCAAACTCAAATGCATTAATATTTGACCTCTGTCTAGCACAGGTAAATAGATATTAACTGTTGTTTTTTATGAAATTAATTTATATAGATATAATTTTCACATTTTCTAAATATCTCAACAAGCAGGTAACACTGACAGAACTCCTTAGCCTCATATGAAAGCTGTTAGCTAGATGAATAAAGTGCTGCTGGCTGTATGTGTATAACTTGAATGGTTGCTGAGCTATTGTTAAGTTGTTTACAAAATATTACAAAAGTAATAGTCACTGTGTTTACCGTGACTTGTAAAATTTGGATTAAGACCTAGAACTTAAAGAGTACTACCACTATGACTATAGTTTGTACTGAACACTTTGCCATTTACACTTCTTTCATAACCCCTATGGTTCCAGAGATATGAACATTTATTTGAAATATGAGGACATAATTTGATTCTTTCAAAAGGCTTACACTCCGCCCATTTGAAGTTACAGTGCAGACTTCAGGAGCTCTATTGGGGTGAATGAATTAAGAAGGAATTAGTTGATTGGATTGGTATTCATAAAGTTACCCTAGGTATAAAAGTGCTATCTCTTCTGGGAAAAGGAGATAAGATCTAAGAGGTGGGAACCGGCAAGGGTAAATTAACAAGTGGCCCAGTTGCTTTGTATGGTCTATGTTTCTATGAGTCTAGCTATTAAAGACATTTATAATAACATCTACTCTTATCCAACAGATAAATGCCATTTATTATGAACAGAGAAGTAAAAACTTTGCCTTTGTCCTTAATTATGGGGATAGTTTCCCCTTCCTGTACCAAAGAGTAACTGAATGTATAATCATCACTACTGTTGCGGATAATGGCAATATAATCACACTCACTTTTATACCTGAACAGTTTACATGTAAGTAAACAGAAATAAGATGTGGTTTTACCAAATTATAGCATAATGACAGAGGTCAAGTATGATGATTTTCTATGGATATATAAACAATTATGTAAGAAACTGCTTTATCCCATTACATGAGAAACACGCAACTGGTGATTACCACTAGATATTGATGTGTTAATGGAGTTAACATGTGAACAAGATTTAAGCATCTAGGAAGGATATCAAAGAACACACCAGAAACAGAATTCTGCATTTATGTGGCCGGGACAGGTGAAAGATATGAAAAACAATTGGTACAGCCATGAGGTATGTCACTTAAAATCCTCTAATCTATCCCTTCTTCTCTTTAGTAAAAAAGATGCAAGTATGTATTAAGCACATAATCTGGACAGCAACTGTCTGGCAGATGGAAATTCAGAAAAAATCTAAAAATGCCAAAAAATCATTGACACATTTAATATTATATAATGACAGCACTACTGCTATTTTTGTGTGTTTTGGATAAACATTAACCATATAATTTACTTGTATAAACATTAGTGACAGTAAGAAAAAATAAGAAAAAACTGTAAATTGCTATTAAGAATATAGGCAATATGAAAGGTAATTATGGATTCTAGTCTATACCAAATGCGTCATACCAAGAAAAATAGGAAAATGAGGAAATAAACTTGTTGGATACATTAGGGAAGCATGGCTAGTCTTAAAAATGCCCCCCCCCCCGGGTCATTAGCTTAGTAATATTCAATGAACCTATGAACGTTAGAAAGGAATATGCAGTTTATCCCTAATTCTTAAACTATGAAACCATCAAAATTCATCAGAAAGATGTTTAGACAGATTATTGTTGAAAGGAAGAGAATGCAGCTCATATGATGGGTTTGTATGTATGTTCTTTATTTTGACAAAAGCAAACTGTTATAAACAGTCTTGAATGCTGTAGCCACTATAAACACAGGTGCAATAGGAGACATAGGCATTGCCAATCAGAGGGGTTAATGCAGAGACGTGTGCCACTTACTGACATGACTGGCCTTACTAATAGATGATCTAGGCAGATACCTAGGGTGCCACTCATCTAGCGAGTACCCTTCTGGCCTTTATGTTTGCATCTATATTTGTTTGTATGTATATATATGCATTTGTGTGTGTGCATGTGCATGTGTGTGTGTGTGTGTGTGTGTGTGTGTGTGTGTGTGTGTGTGTGTTTATCTAATTTTATCATGTGTTTTTTTATTTTATTTTTTAAGTAAAGAAATGCTTTTTACCATAATTATGCACATGGTAGGTATTGTTGCAGAACTGCCTGGCATGACAAAACATAACTATGATATTATCCTAAAACTAAGGGAAAGATCGCTACTATAGAATGCCAAGAGTTAATACTTAGAGTTGTGGAAGTATGTAAAGTGCAGGTTTTTAAGTTTTTAGAGATTCTCACTTACTAAGGCAAATTCTTTGAAGTACGGAGGTAAGCAGTTTTATCAAGTCAAGTAAATTTAGTCCGGATGCAAAAGTAAGGAAGACCTCACTTTCTACATCACATGTGAAAAAGGCATCAGACATGGTAATGAAGTAATTAACAGATTTGCAGAATTTTTTTAAACAAGAGTATAAGACTGCAAGAAACATGTCTTTGTACATAATTAGCATGGTTGAATACATGTATTTATAGAATGAAGCTAAATGCCTGTAGAAACTAAATAATATTGTATGCATGGCTGTTCAAGTTATACAAATGATTAGGTATGCATTTGTTATTTATTAAAAATAAAGGTGCTGCTCAAGTCGATGTATGAATTATAATGAGTGATTCCAGCAAAAAGATTATACTATCTATAACATTTTTTACATATACAAGTACTAGATTCAGAAGTGCTCCCGACCTTATTTGCATGGTATCTTAGTGTCACAGATACCAGCAATATTCCATAGTGAAGGGCAGTTACATCCCCAGTGTCTGACAAAACATGTCTGCTGTGACTGTTATCCATTGCAATGGCAAAAGCTGTGTGAGTATCTTTATTCTTACTGCTCAAGTTAATGAAGCTATTCAACACGTTATAGGAGAAGTAAAGTATTATAGGTGCTAATAATAATGGAGTTAACTACTATAGGTCATAATATTAGTTGGACTTTACCATGACATGAGACGTGAAAATTAAAGATATAAAGATTCTGTATTTTTGCACATTTTGTAAAATACATAAGAGCCATGGTTTATTTACATATTTTCATTTTTTGTACTTGTTAATCAAGTAAGCCTGCTTGGTAAAGTTGCACATTTTCAGGGTCACCTGGAATCAATGGTCCAGTTAAATAACTTACTCAAAGTCACATAATAGTTAATTGGAGAATTAAACATGGATTACATAATGGTTTATAATTGCAATGTTGGCAGGTACTGTTTAAAAGTCACAAGGAATGTTAGATCTATAACAAATTAATTTAAAAATAATGCTGAGAATCAGAAATCAGACAATGTAATTTAGTAAACTGATCTTACTGAAAGTGTTCAGATAGTATATGCATTATTTATTTATTTATGTATTTATTTACTGGCATTTATTTACCGGGATAGTCCACTGGGTCAGTATGAGCCCATTTTCAGTGGAGGTCTGGGGAGAAAAGCTCCACAGTAAACATGTACATAGACAAGTATTTAACAATACATAATGTAAATACAGAACAAATGTCAAATTGTTGCAAATTGTTATAGGCTTAAGTTACAGCTCGATACAAGAAAGATACTAACAAAGGCTGCCATTTAATAAGCTGCTGCCAAAATAGAGCTATTGTTATAACAGAACTTTTTGTGAGATAGAGACTAATTTAAGAGAAACAGTATGAAAGATAGGTGGATGGGTAATTAGAAGTATACTCAGAAGAATAGGAAGTAAGGATTTAAGGCGGGGGCTTAGCGCATATGCAGTACATTATTAATAAGTAAGTTAAAATAAAATACAACAACTGAATGATCAGGGTGCATGCAAGATGGTATAGATGATTATCAAGTTAATTTAAAGGACATAATTTAGCTAGAACAGTTACTGATAATGCAGCTGCATACACTAAAGAAATATTAGATGAACAGTATATGAAAAGCTGAATTACATAATAATTTGTTTTAACTCTTACAAACAAAACTATTCTACCCTAGTTACATAATGCTATAATACAACAATAAATTAAAAAGAAAGCTCCAGCTAAAGACAAGATACAAGTTACTATGAAAAAAGTATTTGGTAAGTAGTTTTCAGGTCTAGAAGCTACTATTACAACATTACAGTCAAAACTAAATAGGTAGGAGCAAAATAAACAATAACATCAAAATGGAAATTAAAGGAAAGGAAACGGCATGGATGGGAAACCTCTGCGTTTTGCAAGCAATCACATTAGAAAAACTAGTCTCTGTCGGTAGGTACCACCTTATGAACAAGGACATATTAACAATTTACTTATTAGTCTTATTATTATATACATCTCATACAAGTATAGTAGACAAGCAGAGTGTCACCATATTCCTTCATAGACATCCACAGAGGTGATGACTATGGACATGTGTATGTGTCAGTGCAGTAGTGGTTCTATAGCTTGTGAAGACATCCTACTGGTTAACAGCTCACTCCTACAGCCCATCACAATTTTCCTTCCCCATTCCTGTATTACCCCATAATCTCTAGCAGTAATATTCTGTGAGACCACCATCCTTGTGTCTACATCCCATGGCATCTGTTGTTGCAAAAAAGAGCAAGCTTTTTTTCAAGTTTAGAGTACTTCAGAAAATACATATGAACCAAAGAGGGGGTGATATTATTAACATAGCTGAAAGGGCTGAATATAAATGGATTAACTATTTCAGGGCAGATATGTTTCCTGGTCTTAATAAGATCAATAGTATCAAACCAGTTTTGAAGTTTAAAAGTCGTATGTTTTATAGAAAGTTTCATAAGTGAGTTTTATAAAGTTTTAAAAAATGTTATATTATTAAGTGTTTTAAGTTGAAGTGAAATAATTGATTAATGTATTGTTTACGTGATGTGATTGGCTGGCATTATGTATATTCAATGACCTAATAATAGTGATTTCATTAGTATTGAGAAACAGTGTTAACTCGAAAGCTTTACAATACATTGTGTGGTGTGGCCGTTCGTGCCTTGATTCTCTTTGTTTGCATCTGTTGCTGCCGTGTATGGTGGAGTTATTCAACATGTTGTCTGCTTTACCCAGGCTAACAATCACTGCCTTACAGCAGTAAGCCGTCTGTCTCATCCCTTCCATTGCTCTGTCAGTAAGCTGTATTTATAGTCCATGCTTATGGACACATTCTTCCTGTGACCTACCCTCTTCAATATAAAATGAACACTGTTGACCCACATTCCTATTCAGGCAGTTATGGACTTCAGTTGGACGAATGTTGCAGACCATACAAATACGTTGTGCATGCATAACTGAGTCCATTGCAATGAATGCATCAGAACTGCATTATATTTGAAAATTGAGGCAGCGTCTATTGTATGAATAGGGTGCTGGGGTATGACTCTGTATTGGACTATGGCATAAGCAGTTGCTTGGTCATTCTATCATCTCACACCACCTTCTCCTCTTGCATATGCAGAGTTGTGAAGATTTAAACTGGACAGGGCAGCAAGGCCTCCGCATCTCTGCCTCAAAGATTTAGAATTCAGCTCCATGGCTGTGTCATTGGTAGTCCCTGTTTTTTACTCATGGAGCTGAAAGCTATAGTTTGGTAACTAAACCTTTAAAGTTGCACACTTATATGGAACAATGCCCCATGTGTAAAATATGAATTACCCACTCAATGCAGCTATTTTTTTTTTTTTGGAAAAAAAAGGCTTACAGAAATAATGGACACCTGAGTCACTTAGATTTCCATACAAATTGAATAAAAGTCAATTTTGTGAAAAACAAAAAATATAACTAACTATACTAAATATATTTCTAACAGAAAGCATTTTATGACAACAGCATTTTTATCCACTGTTATCTGAACATCAGCAGCTTTTATAATACTTAATTTTGTTATTCTATATTAATATTGCAGAGTCAATCACTTTACATTATCATTTTATGTGAAAACAGAAGCATCAGGATAGCTTTAGTTGTGTCTTTACTCTCCATTTTCATTTCAGCATACGATTTTTGTATAACTGTCCAGTCTACAACCTCTGAAGCAGCTAAACATCCGTTGATATGTCCTGCATTTTGTGATGTTTCTAATGCCAACTATTGCCTTCTCGTTGTTTACTCTTGATACAATAACGGTGTGACTGGGTGAGAAGAAAACGGTTCTAATAATCAGCCTTTAGAAACCAATCAGAAAGTGCAAAACACATGTAAACACAAGTGCTAATTTGAATATTTGAATAACGGTAATACACTACTTCAGCATGTAATGATCTTTGAAGTGTTTATACAGGAGAGCACAAAGAACATCAGAACATTTATTAACAGAGAGAGCTGCTCGGGCTTTCAGTCCCAATTTATGTCATCCCTTTAATAGAGATTAGGAATGTGTACAACAGCTGAGAGATAAAACATAAGCATACATAAGGCAAGGAGATACCAACATTGTTTCACTGAATCCTTGCCTAAAAGTGCCAAGATCTATTCAGTCACAAATATCACATATCAACGTTACTTGCACTTCTTAAAAGTGTACTAGATTGTCAATCTCACACACCTGTTGAACATCTGTATATATATCTACCACATGTGGTCGATTAAACAGATCAAAAGCAGGACACCCATATATATGTGTGTGTGTGTGTGTGTGTGTGTGTGTGTGTGTGTGTGTGTGTGTGTGTGTGTGTGTGTGTGTGTGTGTGTATGTATATATATATATATATATATATATATACATACACACACACATATATAAATATATATATATATATATGTGTGTGTGTGTGTGTGTGTGTGTATATATATATATATATATATATATATATATATATATATATATATATATATATATATATATATATATATATCTTGTATATACTCCCCCAATGACTGGTTCACCCAACACATGCTAGATGCATGGACCAAAGCAATAGTAAATCACACACCAACATGGTACAGCATAAAAAGTCTTTTCATCACCTTGATACCAAATCCCAAGGTGAAAATAAAAAGTGAATCCACCCTAAATTACTGTGTTTATTCACAAAAATTACTCAACATATCCAGAGTAACATAGCAGTAGCAGCAGTAGCAGCAGAATACGCAACAAGTGTAAAGCAACCGGTTTGGTTTATACTTGTTCCTTATTCTGCTGTGACCGCTATGTTACTCTGGATATGTTGAGTAATTTTTGTGAATAAACACAGTAATTTAGTATGGATTCACTTTTTATGTTTGCCTTGGGATTTGGTATCAAGGTGATGAAAAGACTTTTTATGCTGGACCATGTAGGTGTGTGTTATATACTGTAGATATATATATATATATATATATATATATATACACATGAAGTTCTGGCATATCAGCTACTATCTAGGAGAATGGGATATTCTCAGGAAGGATACAGAAATGTTGATCTCAACTGGAGTTGCTATCCAGAGGTGGAAAACCACTTTGAATGAACACAGTGTAACTTTGAGGAAGTAGTCCTAGATGCAACAAATGAGATGGGGTTCATTTCTGTACATGAGTTCAATGCATTTGTTTATGATGCAGCAAGGTGTGGGAATGGACAGCATTTAGATGGATGTGCTAAAGGTATGATACATTGATCGGGTGTCATGGTTAACAAAGAAGATGGAAACTGTATCTGTGAAACTGCAAAGTTTGGCGGCGGTGTAGCCATTTTTAAAAAGCAGAACAGGATTGCAAGTTGCACTTATAGAAGTTCATAATCCTCAGTCTCTCAAGAAACCACTGACAGAGTCTGAAAAGGAGTCTCCATCTCAGATTTGAGACTGTGATTTAAAGAAGTAATTCAGATTTTGAACTGACTGTTAGTCACTCAACTTTTTGTCACTGCACACATATTGAAGGGTGGGAGGAGTGTGACATTAAAGTCTACATACTATTCATGGACCTTCAGAAGGCATATGACTGTAAACCACAGAATGTCTAGTGAGTAGATGCTACAACAGTATCCTAAGGCTGCTGCCTGACATCTAGTCTGTATCTGTGAAACAAGGTGCATTTGCATTCTCATCAATTATTCAGTTAAGTTTAAGGTTGGTATACAGCTGCACTAAATTTGTGCTCATTCCCCTACTGTTCATAGTGTTTTTATGAAATGGACATCAATGCACAACCAATATTTGGAAAAGATCCAGTCTAGGGACGTGAAAGTTGCATGTTTGTTGCCTGCAGATAATGCTATCCTACTTGCTTCAGTAACTAATATCTCTGGAAGCACTGAAGCAGATCAATGCTGAGTGTGAAGCAGATTGCATAAAAATCATCATTTTCAAATCAGAAGTCAGGGTTCTCTCCTGAAAAGAGTGCATTACTCCTTGCAGGTGAAAGGTGGCAGCTCCACCAAGTGAAAGAGTTTAAGTATTCTGGAGTTCACTGAAACTTGACAAGAAAATAAACATCTTCTTAGTGCAGTGGTAGCAGTGTTGTAGGCATTACTCAGGAATGTGTTACTGAAGTGAGAGCAAAGTCACAAAGGAAACCTCTCTGGTTGTTGGCTAATCTGTCTTCCATTCTCACGTATGTTTACATACAACAGCTAATTAGCAAAAGTATGAGCCTGCAGATGCAAAGAATTCCTCTGATGAGCTGTTGGACTTATTCTCTATAACAAAGTGAGGAGCTTAGCAGTCCAAGATGGTTTTGCAGGACAGTCACTGCTCAGCCAGATTGAGAAGAGTCAGATGAGGTCATTAGCGCATAATGAGGAATGCCCTGGTCACCCCCAATACAAAATGGAGCAGGCATGACCCACTGCTAATTGTAATGAGGACAGACCAAGTACATTTTGGAAAGAATATGCACACTCAGATTACCTAGCATTATTTGGGTATACTGCAGGATAAAATGAGGACTGTTTCTAGGTACATTGGTACCAAAAAGTCTCTCTTTCCTCATGCAACCTGCTACTACACTAGGGCATGCAGTACAGAACATGGATAGCTATTAGATCTGCCTCTAGCCAACAGTGTGGTTTAAATGGTCCACTTTAGATCATTTTGCCACCACTGTTACAAAAAATAATGAGGAAGTAAATAAATATATAAAAACTGTTTCATCTGCTTTGAAATATTACCACTCTCGATTACCCTTCGCTATTTCATTTGCATTTTGCACCAGTCAAGTTCTTTGCTCTTTTCTCATATCTGAGTACCTTGTCCAGTCGCACAAGATTTTAATTAAGTCTGGCTTGTGAAGAATATCAGTTTCAAATAAGGCCTGAATGACTGCTAGCATTTTCTAGCAAAATTGAAGGAGATTCCACAAAACATAGGGAAGAAAGTGAAAACATAATGCATATTCTTAGTGATTTCTTCTTTTTAATGATACATATAGTGATAGATTTTTTAAATAAGTAATATCTTTAAAAACATCCTTACATTTTCTCAGTTCTACTATAATTCAGCAACTTTCAACTTCAAGAAACATTCGATGTTACCAAAATCATTCAGTTCTTGTGTCATTGCAGTCTACAACATCATCAGCACTACAACTCTTTTATATCTAAGGTTTTCAAATCTATACTGTGATATGATTTAACAGAAAAAAAAATAGATCTGTTAAAAAGTGCACATGTAATTGAATGTTTGCACAGTGCATTTATTGTTTGTTTGCTCTTGATTATGTGAAGGTACTTGTATATTCTCTTAAGTGACAACTTATGAGATGTCCTGCAAAAATGGAACTCACAATTATCACAGATAGCAACATATGCGACAAATGTGGAATTGCAAATATGATGGGCAGAAGATGTCAGAATGCACTCCACACTAATTATCTTAAAAGAGAGACTAGCATAAATAAACATACAATACTTACAACATCCACAGGGATACGCTCATATGGTTTATTGTGTACTTGTATTGCTGTCAGTCTATAATGTCAGACTTTCAATAGATGGCTTCATGTTAGAACTTGTATAATATGTGAACATGGTGCTTCACCTGTTATTTTATACAGTTCAGAATGATGTTTTAAAACTTTGTTCAGAATTGTATACTTACTGTTAGCCATATGTAAACTATGCTCCAAGGCAAAGGTAATTATGGGTTTATTACAAGCTAACTTTTCTTTTGCTTGTCTCACTGATTTTTTTAAACAGATTTATACACATTTTTTTGAAGTTCAGTTACTTCTGCAAAAAAATTGATCTGTTTTGCTACTGTCAGATCCCTTGTCTATTCTCACAAAAGGAAATATTGTTGGCCTAGCTATCTGGAATTTTGTAAAAGATCTAAGGCCTATGTGTTTTCGCAGGTAGATGCTAAAATCAACGATTGTATGCCTGGGGACTGATAGTCAGATGACAAGAAGTGATGTCATGCTGCCAGCTACCCCAGCAATAATATCTGAAATATTAATTTAAGAACTCTCTAAGAGAGAAAGAGAGAAACTGTGCATTCTGTATTTGTCTTTAACCTGATAACATCAGCTGGAAAACCCACTCACCACATCTGTCTTGCCTTGCCATGAGTAAGTAAGTCTATGGTACAGTAATTTCTCTTAGATACAGTTAAGAATATAATAAAGTATAGCTTAGAAGTTTTCTTTATTTATTTGAGACTGTCCTGCAATGTTAAATATTTCCTGTGATTTTGAACTCTGATGTAACTGGGATTATTTTCTGAGTATTTTCTTGTTCTTTTATTATTTATTATTAAATATATTTAAACCTTTCATTGTGGTTGATATTTGTGAGACATATTTAAGCTCTTAGCATACTTGCATATCTATTTGGTGACACAATACAGGTTATTCCTAATAGCCTTGCTCTTGGTCAAACTACCATTTGGATTAATAGTAACATTACAATGTAAACTACCATTTGGATTAATAGTAACATTACACAGTAAGATTGGACACCCTTTGCTAAGGGCCTTAAAGTAGCTGATAAGTAGTGGCTGGTGGCTGTGAAAACTATCTTATAGTTTAGGCAGAAGGGGGCATAGCTAATAAACTTGTACCAGCCTTTCCCAGATGTGTGTGTGTGTGTGTGTGTGTGTGTGTGTGTGTGTGTGTGTGTGTGTGTGTGTGTGTGTGTGTGTGTGTGTGTGTCAGCTACTTGGGCAGGAACACGAAGCACTGATTGGACAGAGAGTGTGCTGGAGGTCTTGGCTTGGCCACTTGTCTGAGATTTCAACCATTGTACCTGTGCCAGTGAGGAGTCTTATTGGGGATCTAGAGAAAGAGGTAGAAACCAGCCCCAAACTGACTGTGGTTTCTGTGTGCTCTTAACTGAAATTACACTTTACTGTGTGTGTATACTTGTCTACTTGTCATCCTCCCAGTGTGGAAATCCCAAACTGTTGCCAGTGTGAGGACTGAGGCTCCTTGATCACTGAGCTAGTTGTGGGGCGTCACATATTAATTGGTTAGCAGTGGTGGGATATACACATATTAGGATTCAGTGATGTGGATATTGAATTCCTATGGCCTGTAAACAGTGGTCACTAAGGAAGGTGTTTGGACTCTCAATCAGCCACACAGTGAACATTCAGAGTTTCATATCACAATAGTTTTATTTTTTTGTTAGCTTAGTTAGTGAGGGAGAGCACGCAAGGATGTCAGCAGAGGGGTATGGCAAGCTGACAATGAGCCAGTTGGCTGAAATGTGCCAAGCCAAAGGACTGGGGCATGCCAACCTGACTAAAGCAGAGATGACTGCAGCCTTGGACACAGCTGCATCACAGACCAGCAACCAGGAGGACAACCAGGCTGGCCTTGGAGATGTACAACTCCCAGAAAATGGACAGTTCAACCTTTCCACAGAGGACTTATACATCCATCTAGAGTTAAAGAGACTTGAACTGGAGGCCAGACATTTGGAAATAGAAGCAGCAGAGAGACACTCAGACATCTGGAAGCTGAGGAGAATGAGAGGCAGAGGTAACATAGGTTCATAGGTTCATAGGTGTGTACTAGGCTAATGGATCTGGAGCCTTTACAAGCCCAGCCCATAGGATTAATCTGGCATCATGCCACCCAACCTTAGTTCCTAATGGCTCTGTCGAGTAGAGCCACTGGAGTGATCCCCAGGGTGAATTTTCTATTTTCCATCCACTCGTCATGAAAAGGAGAGGCTGACTCTTCACCAATGTCATGGAGGTAATGGGGAAGGGAGTAACGAAACCTCAGAAGCAACAAAGGTGAGCAAATTTCTTCCACAATTTACAGAGGGGGATAATTTTGATAGTTTCATTCATATGTTTGACAGGGTATGTAAACAGTATAATGTTGACCAAGGGGTCTGGGAATGATTCCTGACCCCCTTACTCCACTGCTATTTCTAAATTGTCTGATAATGATTGCTTAAATTATAATACTGTTAAAAATTATCTGTTAGAGTGCTTTAAGGTAACACCTGAAGCTTTTAGAAAAAAGGTTCGTAAGCACAGATGCAAGGCAGATGAAAGTTTGTGTGAATATATTGCTGAGTTAAGCACTTATTTTCATAGGTGGGTGAGTGGGTGTCAGGTCACCACTTTTGAAGGGCTGGCAGACCTTTTGGTGAGGGAACAAGCCCTTAGCAGTTTGTTGAGGACATGATAATCTGGTTAGCAGATAGGCAATGCAATACTACAGATGAGTTGGGGAAGAAGGGAGACCTATACTTAGCAAGCAGACCATCACTACACAGGAAAGGGATACCCATTGCTACTTATGGGTCTAAGGGAACCCATGGTGCTCAGCCTAAACCACCCCCAACAGAGCCTGCTGGTAGCAGGGGAAGCCACTAGTCCGGGTACACATCCGGGACCAAGAGTTGAATGTTTTAAATGGAAACAGTGGGCCATGTAGCATATAGATGTCCACAGAAGCAAGGTGGGGAACAAAAGGTGGGAGAGCCAGCAAGTAGGAATGACAGAATGCCAGCAGTAAGTTGTCTGGAGACAACAAGAGTACCAAACTTCTACAAGAGGTTATATCCTATCTTACTAAATGTGAAACAGGCCAATGCTAAGAGAGACACAGCCTCTGACCTAATAATTGTGAAGCCTGCAATGGTTAAAGAGGAGCACTACTTGCTTGGACAGTCTACTCCAGTCAGAGCATTAGGAGGGACCCCATTCCAAATACCTTTGGCTAGGGTTCACCTTGATTGGGAGGGTGGAAAAGGAAGTCAGCAAGTAGGTGTGTTTGAGGATATCCCTGCAGATGTCCTGATAGGGAATGATTTTCATAATGAAGTACCTTGTGTGCATGCAGTTACATGTAGTCAGGCTTGGAGACACATATGTGGGTCTGATAGCCTGGGGCGACCCAGACGGACCACAGACTTGAAGCCAGGACTCATGTGGTAGTTACTTAAGGGAGGGAGCTACCCTGTAACAGTGAGACTGAAGGTGAGCCTCAGCTACCTGTGGGTACTAATGTTCTCTTGGACAGAGTGACTGCATGGGCAGAGATGAGTAGTATTTCCCAGACTGACAGTGAAACACCACTGTCAGAGAACACCAGACTTCCAGTGGAAGGGAAGCTGGGAAGAATTGCAAAGAAAGAGTTGAGACAGGCTCAGCTCTCACATCCTACATTACAAGACCTGAGGGAGATAGTTTGTGAGGTGTCCGATTTTCAAGGGAAGGGGGAATCTGTATACTGGGACAAAGGGTTACTGCATAGAGAGTGGATCCCTGAGGGTGGAATAGAGGGTGAAATAATACAACAGTTGGTAGTGCTTTTAGTCTACTGCCTGGCACTTCTAGCCATAGACCATGACATTCCCTTTGCAGGTCATATGGGTATAAAGCACACAAAGAGACATATTATGCAGAGCTTTTATTGGCCTGGGATTTCCAGAGATGCAACAGGGTACTGCAGGACCTGAGGGCAGTGCTAAAAAGTAGGCAAGGCAGGGGACAAGGTCAAAAGTCTTTTGATGACATTTCAGAGGGTAGCTTTGGATATTGTGGTACCTCTGAATACCCCAAGCTCCACAGGGAAGAAGAATATACTAGTGGTAATAAATTATGCTACCAGATACCTTGAGGTCGTAGTATTGTCCTCCATTGAGGCAGAAAAGGTGCAAATGCTTTGTTAGAGATTTTCAGCAGTGTAGGTTTCCTAAAAGAAATACAGACTGACAGTGGTGCCAATTTCATGTCAGACCTGCTGGTTTTTCTATGGGAGCGCTGTGGGGTGAAGCACCTAAAGACCACCCCCTATCATCCCCAGACTAATAGTGTGGTTGAGAAGTTAAACTCTATACTCAAGACCATGCTATGGGCATTTGCAGACCAGTTTATGAAGGAGTGGGACAAATATTTGCCTCATTTATTGTTTGCACATAGAGAGTTGCCCCAGGAATCCACAGGTTTTTCACCCTTTGAGTTGCTATGTGGACATAGAGTGAGGGGACCTCTAGATTTGACTTGAAATGAGTGGGAGGGTGAGTGTATCCCACAAGGAATCTGTTGTAGCATATGTCCAAAACCTCAGGACAAGGCTCAGGGAGCTCATGGGCTTGGCCCAGGAGAACCTGGCAGACGCCCAACAGCAGAAAAAGGTCTGGTATGACAGTAATGCTCAAGCAAGAGAGTATGCTATAGGGCAGCAGGTAAAGGTTTTCATTCCTGTCAGACTCAACAAGCTGCAGGCAGCTAGGAAGGGACCCTTCAAAGTGGTCAGGAAGGCCAGTGATGTTACCTACATGGTAGAACTGCTAGGCAGGAGATAGGGGCATAAACTGTATCATGTTAACATGATGAAACCTTACCATGATAGGGAGGCCCTGCTGCTAGGCATTGCAGTACAAGGCAGGAGGAGTCTGAGAGGGATCTATGGCTAAAGGGAACCAGCCAGCCATATCCCAAATTACTATGGTGGAGCCTAGGATTGCAAGTATATGATAGGACAGTGCAGTACTGTACTGGGGTCAGCAATACCAAGGCAGCTGGAATATCAAGATATGGGGTAATGTATTCCCAGATAGGCTCACCCTGTCAAGCAACCTTTCTCATGGGTTACCTGAAAACTAGCTTGAGTTTTCGTGTTGAGGGGAGAAATGTCACAAAAGGAAATATTGTCTGCCTAGCTATCTAGAATTTTGTAAATAATTATATGTCATTTTTGAATATTAATATGATTTATATAGAAGTGTGACAGAAGGAGATGCTGCCAGCGCAGCTGTCTGGAATTTTGTAAATGGTTATGTGTCATTTGTGAATATCAACATGATTCATATGCTTGTTACAAATGTATTAGAACTGTATGTCATATAAGATGGTTTGTACAAACATGTGTGCTAAAGAGATATGTTGTAGAGTATGCAGCTTAAAGAGGTATCCACAGTGTACCCTACTGGAATAGAACAGAAATGTATATTCAATAATCAATAATCAAGAAAATGTATCTTTAGCTCCCATTGTTCATTTTGTGTTTTGTTGCTATTTTCCTGCAGTTGGACCATTTTTCTGGGTCGCTGATGGTCGAGAGTAGAGAAGAGGTGGCCATGGTGTTGGTCGATTGGTGTATCAGTGGATCAGTTAGATGGTGGACTGTTGGTATTTGCTCAGGTGGCTTGAAGTGGTTGGAGTGTACAGAATGGTTGACCTAGTCATGGCTGTTCAGGCCTGTGTGTGGACAGACAAGTCAGTAGGAGTGGATGGTGGAGACCAGGTGCTGGATGGTATTGGAGGGTGTTGTGCCAGATCCGAGTGGTTCGTGAAAGTGGAAATAGATAGTTGTTGGCGAAGATAAGGTTAGTGTAGGAGTGGATGGTGGATGGAGACTGTGATCCTGGACACTGTGGTCATTGGCCTGGACAAGGCCAGATGATGGAGACCTGACTGTTAGCGTGGATGTGTGTTGATCCAGACTTTTTAATGTCTGTTTTGCTGGATCGGTGGAAGTGAACTGGGTCTTTGGAACTCTGAGTTAGATGTGTATATCTTGTTTATGTGATTTACATGCTTGTGTTTTTGTTGTAATTGTCTGCTGTGCATCAGTGAGTTAGAACTAGTGTAATTTCGTTCAGCTGTTCACTTTTTGGTTGTACGGTCTGAATGACAATAAAGTTTTGCTTTGCTTTGCTTGCTATATAAACTATTGTAACTGTGTAAATGCATATGTTTTAACAGTGGGAACTGGCACAGAGAAGGTTAACTTGCAAAACTTCAGAAAAAATAGCTGAAATTAAATTATTTTATAACCACGTATTACAAGAGATGTTATTTTTCAGTTTCAGTGCAAAAGAAGACATAATGTCTTGAACTGGAAGTTTTTTGTATTGTCTTTAAATGTGGAGGAACGTAAATTATTTTACGATTTCCACCATTTGCCACAAGATCTAAGGTCTACGTGTTTTGGCAGGCAGATGCTAAAATCTATGGTAATAAGCCTGGGAACTGACAGTCAGATGACAAGAAGTGATGTCATGCTGCCAGCTACCCCAGCAGTAATATCTGAAATATTAATTAAAGAACTCTCTGAGAGCGAGAGACTGTGCATTCTGTATTTGTCTTTGACCTGACAACATAGGTTCATAGGTTCATAGGTAGGTACTAGGCTATTGGCCCTAGTGCCTATACAAGCCTAGCCAAAAATGTACCCTGGCTTTTGCCACCCAAGAAAATTATTTTCCTGTGCCCCTGTCAAGCAGAACCACAGAAGTGATCCCTGGGGTGAATTTCCTATTACCCATCCAATCATCAAGATTTTTCTTGAAGAGTGCTAATGAAGAGCTCTGTTTGACATAGATACGTAGTCTGTTCCAGAGTATGGGAAGTCTCTGGGACAGGAATCTATCCCTCCAGCATGTTCTATTTATTGTGGTGACAAGGTTTAGGTCCCTAGAGCGTGTAGCTCGGAGGGATTGGGATTTCTTTAAGTGGAGCATGTCCAACAGCTCTGGGTTTGACATAGCTTTGTATGTTAGGCAGAGATCGCCTCTGAGTAGGTGATATGTGACGGAGTAAAGCTGGAGTTTTTTGAGATGGTCTGCATAAGGCATCTGTCTGAGGCCAGTAATCCTCTTTGTGAGGTATTTTTGTGACCTTTCCAGTTGTTGTAGATGTCTTGTGAGGTACATACCAAAAGGGGTGTTGTACTCTATAATGGGGCTAATGAGTGATAAGTAGAGGGGAACAATGACCTCTTTTTTTCTTGATGAGAAACCTTTTGTGATGAGATGTGCCATGTAGAAGGATTTCCTGACCACTTTGACAATGTGATTATCAAAGGAGAGACTACTGTCCACCTGTGTCCCAAGGTCTCTTATCACACTTTCGGTGTTAAGTAGACTACCGCCTATGTAGTAGTTCATGGGTACAGAATTTTTACCAAAGGGGATGACAATGCACTTTTTGGCATTGAGCTTGAGACCATGTCTTTGACACCAGGCATCTGTCTCAGTCAGGCCCTTTTGTAGGATGTCCACATCATTAGGAGCTTCAGTTATGGCTCCTAGTTTGCAGTCATCTGTGAATTTAGTTAGCCAAAGACCTTCTGTGTTAGCCTGTATTTCAGAGATGTAGATACCAAACAGGAGAGGACCCAGGACTGAACCCTGTGGTACTCCACTTGTCACTGGTCTGAAGTCTGATTTGGAGTCTGCTACTTTCACAGTGTGGGTTCTTTCAGTAAGCCAGTTGGCAACCCAGCTTGTGATGTAGGGATTTATACCTAGTTTAGTGAGTTTATCTATAATTCCAGAGTGGGGGATGGTGTTGAACGCCTTGGCGAGATATAGATAGGCTGTGTGAACCACCTTATCCTCATCTATGGCTTTGGTGACTACTTCAAAGAAGTCTATCAGGTTTAGGAGACATGATCTGCCTTTTACAAACCCAAACTGTGTGGGGTCCAGGGTTTGGAGATCTCCAATGTCTTTGTTTATGAGTTCCATGATGATACGTTCCATGGCCTTGCAGACAAGGCTCATCAGGCTAATGAGGCGGTAGTTCCTGGGGTCTGTTGTGGCCCCCCCTTTGTGGAGTGGGATAACTGTCATGTTGCGCCATTCAATGGGTACAAAGCCTGAGGTAAGGCTATGATTGAACATGGTACTTAGGTGGGGTGCCAGTTCATTCTGTAGTTCATGTAGAAGGCAGCCTGGGATGTTGTCAGGTCCCGTGGATGCTGTGTTCTTGGCTTTGGAGAGTGAAGTTTTTACCTGTGCAGCCGTGATTACTGGAACTTTGCATTCTTCCGGTATAAAGATGGGCCCTTTAGGGGGTGAGAGGAGGGTAAAGTTAGCACTGAACCTATCTGCCAGGATGTTGGCAATATCAGTTGGTTCTGTATATTTAGTGTCATTGTGCTGTAACTCAGAGCAGATCTGAGTGTTGCGATTGAGATTTTTGACATAGCTATAAAATGCTTTGTGGTTGTCTTTAGAATCAGTGGCAATTTTGTTTTCATAACTAGCTTTGGAGGATTTTATGAGGGATCTCAGCTTCTTACTGAGGCTGACCAGGGAGTTCCTCCAATCGTGGGATTTTACTCTTTTTTGCAACAGTTTCTTTCTTCTGTTGTAGAGTTTGTTTATGGCAGAAGACCACCAGATTGGCTTCCTTTTTTTGGAGCATAGCATCTTGGTTCTGTTAGGGATAGCACGATCCATGCACTCATGTAAGTGCTTATAAAGTGCTTTTGTGTAGGATTCAGCAGTCGCACCACTATTGTCCATCTGCATGGGTGTCATGAAGTTTGTCACTTCTGTCTTAAGAAGAATGAAGTTGGCTTTGGAGAAATTTTTTACAGTTGTTTTCCTAATGGGGGTGAGGGCGTGGGAGCGGGATGTCTAGGGTGATTAGCTTGTGGTCGGATCTGACCAACGAGGAGCTGACCTCTGGTGTGGAACACTGGTCACCCATGTTGGTGATGACCAGGTCTAGGATATTGCTGCCTCTGGTGGGAGTGTGGATAAGTTGATCCAAAGCGTTGGAATTGATGATTTCCAGAAAACGTTGAGCAAAAGAGTTGGTACATGAATAGTTTTCCCAGTTAATGGTAGGGTAGTTGAAATCACCCATTATTAGAGTGTTTTGTTATACCTTAATTTTTTCCAGTGTATCAAGAAAAGAGGAGTGGGAATCCTGGGGCATGGTGGGGGGTCTGTAGCAAGCTACAATCTGGATTGTGGTTTTGCCCAGAGTTAATTGAACTTGGATAATCTCGGATGCATTATGCTGAGCAACTAGCTTGGAGGTGTGGCTATCCTTAATGAATATGGACACGCCTCCACCTTTAGTGTTTCGGTCCGGGTTTGGTGGCCGAAAGGTGTGGTATGAATTATAGCCTGGTAATGCAGGGGTGCTCTCTGGAGCTTTGAACCAGGTCTCTGTCACTGCACATATGTCAATGTTCTCCATTTTAAGGAGTGCCTCGAGTGAGTGCATTTTGAGGTTTAGACTTCTAGCATTGAGTAGCATTACCCTCAGATTTTGCTTGCTTGTACCTGTTATGGTGGTGAATTTGTCATTTGAACCTTGCCTAAAAAAGGCACTATAGGGGTGACAAGAGCCTTTGCCAGTATCCGGAATCCCAAGGGCGACAGGTGCAGGCAATCTCTGGCAAAGCAGCGTCGTCTGTCGATCATGTCATCTCAGGCAGACAGATACTGGATTACCTTAGAATGACACCAGAAGCTTAGCCAATTGTTAAAGTCAATCATTTTGTCCTTGTACTGTGGTGTCATTCTGGGTGATGGCAGGATGCTACTCAGGGCTAGGGTCATACCAGCCTGGGCTACAAAATCAGAGAGCTCCTCCATGTCTCTTTTCATGTAGTCCAGGGAGGTACGTCTCAGGTCATTCACACCAACATGGACAATGACAGAGTCATATTTGTACTTGTTGTGGAGTGACCTGAGTGCGTGCGTTATGTGGCGGATCCTGGCACCTGACAGGCAGCTGACAGTAACTTTTTCCTTATTTAGCCTGGTGAGTGGAACATCAGTGTGCCTGACTATAGAGTTACCTATGACTAGAGTGTTGGGTACATTATGCCTTATGGGCTGTAGTTGAGTGGCACACTGAGTATGTGGGCTATGTGTCATTTGAGTTGTGTTGGGGGGTAGAGGTTGCTTGCATTTCTGCTTTGGAGGTCTTTGTTGTTTGGGCAGATTAGTACTGAGAGCCTCCGCGAATGTAGGTGTGTGTTTTGTGGTTCTGTGTGTGTGTTTTGGTGGTGTAGGTTTTGAGGAACTATGTGATGAGTGTGGTACGGTGCAATTGTTTACCTTCTCCTCTTGACTGTCTATGCCAGTCTTTGGTAAAGAGAGCTTTGCTTCCAGTTTGGCTATATAAGTGCATCTCTCACACTCTCACAGGTCATAGTGTTGGGTGGTAGGAGGACAGGGTTGTCTGTGTACATGAGGCAATTGCTGCATTGTCCCAAGATGCCCAGATTCATCAGGTAGACAGGAGAAAACACCAGGAGCTGACCTTTAGACATGCCTGAATAGGTGCTTATTTATTAAGTACTAAAACTTTTTTCCTCTAGACAAGTGAGGAAAGTTGAGTGCTGTAGTAATTTGTAACTTATTTGGTGCTTACAATGAGTTCTGAACAAGTGCTGAGATCAAAGAAACAGATGAGTGCTAAAACTAAAAAGCTGGCTAGTTGCAAGGGAAATTTTGAAAAACAGACTTTATGGCGCCAGGAATAGTTTAACCCCAGTTAAGTGGGGGGGGGGGCTTAGGAGCTTACAAACAGTCCTGGACACAGCAAATCCATATCTGACCTGCCATAGGAAAGGGGGGAAGCAAGCTTAGAATTTTATTTCCAGTAAAGTGGAAATGGAGAAAGCTGGAACAGAAGTTAATTCAACGTTAAGAATCTGAGTGGGTTGGCCTTCACAAATGTTCTCTATTAGATTGAGCGAACTAATGACACTAGACTGGAAGGAGTGTCACAGATCAAATATACAGTATGGGCGGGCAACTGCAAAGCCACCAAGTATAAGAACACACAACACTAGGGAGGGTGGGTGAGAAAAAATTACAGTTCCTAGCTGTAGCCACTAAATGAAAGTTTTAAACAGATCAAGGAGCAGACTCGAAAATGCTTTTAACAGACAAAAATGCACAGAAAAGTTCAGATAGAGCACTCACAAACAGAAAATACAACTCTCAGTATGAAAAAGCAGTTTACAGTTAAGTAATGTTGAAACAGTTTAAAACAGTACATAAATGCAGTGAAACAATAAAAAAGCTTTATAACAGTGCAAAAATATAGTAGATCAACTGTATAGCACAATTATAAGCGTTTCAGAAGTGCAATTCAGTGAAATAAGTATAAGAAATAACTTAGAATCTTGGAATCTTAAAGAATTTCCACTTATGCAATTCAATCCAGAGCCTGACAATACAAGCAGAACCTTTATAAGACACAGGGTTTATATAGCAGTAAGAATGGAAGAGTTGGAAGATCAGATTACTACTCAGCCCCTGCTATTACCCAATCACTCGTACTACAGAAGGTCAGGAGGCCTTGTTACTCTCAATAATAATGAAGACAATCAGAAGAAAATGGCTGCCAGAAACACAAACAAAACTTCCAGCCTACACAACAGGCCTCTATCAAGATTATGCCACCTGAGCAGAACACAGAAACCTCACTTTAAAAGCATAGAAAGAACACCCACAAAGAGAAAATCCAAGTCTCAGTATGAAAAAGCAGTTTACAATTTAGTAATTTAAATAAAAAAAAAGCAATTATAGTAATGCACACTATTACAGTTCCTAGCTGTAGCCACTAAATTAAAGTTTTAAACAGATCAAGCAGCAGACTCGAGAATGCTTTTAACAGACAAAAATGCACAGAAAAGTTCGGTTAGAGCACTCACAAACAGAAAATACAACTCTCAGTATGAAAAAGCAGTTTACAGTTAAGTAATGTTAAAACAGTTTAAAACAGTACATAAATGCAGTGAAACAATAAAAAAAGCTTTATAACAGTGCAAACATATAGTAGATCAACTGTATAGAACAATTATAAGCGTTTCAGAAGTGCAATTCAGTGGAATAAGTGTAAGAAATAACTTAGCCTGCTCTTGGAATCTTAAAAACCCACTCACCACATCTGTCTTACCTTGTTATGAGTAAGTAAATCTAGGGGACATCAATTTCTCTAAGATACAGTTAGGAATATAGTGAAGTATAGCTTAGATGTTTTCTTTATTTATTTGAGACTGTCCTGCAATGTTGTTTTAAATATTTCCTGTGATTTTGAACTCTGATGTAACTGGGATTATTTACTGAGTATTTTCTTGTTCTTTTATTATTTATTATTAAATATATTTAATCCTTTCATTGTGGCTGATATTTGTGAGACATATTTAAGATCTTAGAGTACTTGCATATCTATTTGGTGACAATGTGCACGCCACTCCTAATAGCCTTGCTCTTGGTCAAGCTACTGAGTTAATAGTAACCTTACACGGTATGATTGGACACCCTTTGCTAAAGACAGTAAAGTAGATGATAATAGTGGCTGGTGGCAGTGAAAACTTACCTTATAGTTTGGGCAGAAGGGGATATAGCTAGTAAACCTGTGACAGCCTTTCCCAGATGTGTGTATGCGTTTATGTATAAATCATATCTCAAAGAGTGTGTGTGTCAGCTACTTGGGCAGGGACACAAAGCACTGGTTGGACACAGAGGGTGCTGAAGGTCTTGGCTTGGCCACTTGACTGAGATCTCAACCCTGTAGCTGTGCCAGTGGGGAGTCTTATGGGGAATTTGCAGAAAGAGGTAGAAACCAGCCTCAGACTGATTGTGTTCTCTGTGAGCTCTTAAGGGAAATTGCACTTTACTGTGTGTGTATTTGTCATCCTCCCAGTGTGTACACCGCCTACCGTTGCCAGTGGTGAGGACTGAGGCTTCTTGATCACTGTACCATTGCAGGGGCATCACATCTATTGACATAATCTTCAAAATTCTAAGTAGCATGAAGATTTGCCCTTTTGATGTTGGTCTTCACAGTCTTATCAACTGACCTTTAATCCTGATCTTCCTATTAAAGTCAAGATGACACCTTTTGCATTCACACAGGTATTTGTGAAAGTTTAAAAATAAAATTGATGAGCCATCATTTCTGTCATGATCTATTTCTATCCTGACATCTCAAAAAATCCATGCTCTGCACACTTTGTTACAAATTTCCAAAAGGTAGATGAGTTAGTAAAAACTTCTAAAATGTTTTAAGTTGCTATACATTCCTTTACTAAATGAAAAGAAATGTCAATTAATTGTACATAAACTCTATTTTTCTGATACAAAGATTCATAAATGTTTCTACTGTCTCATTGTTCTCATTGTTCCAAAACTAAGTTAGTGAAGGATGGGGCATGGCAAACATAACAGTTCTGTTACAAAAAAGAGCTGTTGTTGACAAAGATAAAATTATTAGATAAATAACATTCTGCAAGCCACATTAAACACCAGTAACAATTATTGTAACAAAGCCTGTACCAGAAAAGTTCCCTCCAAACATCTCTAAACTGACATCCTGTAGACTGACAGGGCTCGCTACAAGTGCTCACATGATATTACCTTGCAGATGACGTGCTCACTGTCATTTCTCTAAAAACAAGTGTTCTACCACCCACTAGCTCAATCCTAGTAAATTAAATAGCACTTCTATGAATCAATCCTATTACACTACATAGTCCTCCCCTCCTCTGTCATCCTAAAACTTCCTCTCACTGCTTAAAGTTAAATTCTTGTATCACTCCTTAACCCTAGGCTCACCTCCTACTCCCTCAACCTAAATTCTCATCTTACCCCTTCAACCTAAATTTCCCAATCACTCCCTAACCTGCAACTCTCTTGTTACTCCTTAAATCTAAGCTCCCTGATCGGTTCCTAAAGCTACATTCATCAGTCAGTGATTAAACCTAATGCCAAACCTTGCTCCCTGACCATGAGCTCATATCGCCTGGCAAGCCCCTTAACCAAACCCTTGAATTCCCTCTCACTCCCACTCACTCCTCATAGCTGCCAAACCTACCATACTTTAAGTCAGGTAAGTTTTTAGGCCAAATCTCTATTCCCTCCACATGGTTGCTATTTCTTGCCCAAACACATAGTTGAATTTATGCATGAGCAACAGCCCATGAGAATCAACAGAATGATGAGTTCCTGGTGTGAGACTATGGTCTGTGAGGAGTCAGGACTCAAGCACTTGTTATAGAATCAATAGCTGGGTACAAGTCCTGGACATCTGTACTAACCAAGAAATTTCATCAGAACAGTATACATTTTTTCCAGCTCTAACAAGTGCCATGAGTCCTTTCACAGCATAACTCAATAACTTGTCCATTAGTACAGGGTTTCATTGTTTTGAGTAACGCTTGCATGCCTGCACAGCTTGTAGCAGATTTGATTTACACAAATCAGTATAATAAGGTTTATCCCAGGGCATGATATCATCTAACACCTGTGAAATGAAGTAAAATGTTATGTCAGTATTAGACAAGGGAAATTTGAGTTACACACATTATCTACTATTCAGCTACAACAAGGGTGGCGGTGCACTCAGCACAGCTAAGTGCAGTGTAAAGCAAGGAAATCTATGGGAAGCAGCTATAATTTCAAGCCAATACTACTTAGCTACCTAGAAATGGTGGCAATGAAACTATTCACATTAATATACATACTATTCTCACCAAAATGGTCTCCACACAAAGAAGGATGTTACCAAAATACCTTTCAAATAGTAATTAAAAAACATAAATCAGGTAAAACAGTATAAAAACAGCAGAAATAACAAAACAACTTTAAGTGCAATATAAAATACAAAAATGACCTTTGCAAAGACTTTTGATGAATCAGAAGTCGAAAAAAAAAATTATATAAATTCCTCAGCTAGTACATGCTGATTCAGCCCTCTGCAGTCTTACTGGAAAGGCAGAAAGAGAGTGCATTAAGTCACAGAAAAATAAAATAAGCAAGCAAAAATGCGAGAGAATGAGAAACTATTATAAATTTGACCTAGTACATACAAATACTTCAAGCACAGGAATTAATGCCCTTCTAGCCTGCCAATATACCAAAACACTTGTTCCCATAATAAGTGTCTAGGCTGTTCTTAAAAATATCTAAACTAGTACTTGCTTGAATTTAATTTGGTAGTCTGTTTCATACATCAGCTACTCTATCAGAAAATCAATTAGTACACTTCTCATTCCTATAATAACTTCTTCATAGATTGTCTAATGATTCTCCAGTACTTTTTAATAACCCCAAACATTCCCAGAAATAGTTGTTTCTAAATGCCCTATATACCTGAATAAGATCTCCTCTTAGATATCTGAGACACTGTACAAGTTTAGATATTTTAGTCTTTCAGAATAACTTAAATTTTCACATCCATGGATGCCCTTGGTATATTTCTGCTGTACTCTTTCCAGTTTACTCATGCTTGTTTTTTATAAGGTTTCCATATTGTTACTCCATACTCAAGTTTGGGCTTAATGTAATTAACAAACAATGACTCCATCATTTCCAATTTCCTAGACTTTATAAATCTTTTTATAGAACATATAGTTCTGTATCATTAACCAACTGGTTGATATGATTACAAATACTCAAATCTGGATCTACCCATATACCCAGGTCCTTAAATGAATCTACAGTTTCAATCATTGTGTGCTGTATTAAATGTTCACCTTTCAATGTATGTCTCCCAAATGTCATATGCTTATTTCTTGATGT
Organism: Protopterus annectens; assembly: GCF_019279795.1. NCBI lineage: Eukaryota > Metazoa > Chordata > Ceratodontiformes > Protopteridae > Protopterus > Protopterus annectens. Next base: position 1,777,655,831 of record NC_056726.1, on the reverse strand, counting down.
ATTTATCAGCATATTATTTTCCTGTGTCCAAATGGTCAATTTAGTTAAGTTCTTTTGCAGACATGCCTTGTCTGTAAAATGTGTGATCAGTTTACCCAATTTCAGATCATCTGTATATAGACTGTAGAACACCTCAGATGAAAAAGTTAGGTCGGAAAGATACAATCTAAACAAGTAAGAGCCTAGGACAGAGCCCTGTGGGACACCCAGACTATGATACTTGCCATGTCATATTTGTAAGCCATGCAGCTAGCCATCTTATCAGAGTAACTCAATACCTAGTTGTTCTAATTTATTGATCTGTGTGTGTGACCCTGTCAAATGCTGAAGTTAAATCTATATAAATTACATCACGGCACAATTTTTCATTCATAGCTGTTCAGTGGTTTACTAACACAATCTTGCAGCCTAAAATCTTGACAATCATAATCCCAAGCCCATAATATTGAAAGACCAAAACCTTGAAGACCACAATGTCTAAGCATCTCAAATATTGAATACCCCTACCAGTTTTAACCTAGGCACAAATACTAACATGGGTTCTGCAGGAGTGTGTACTCCAGAATGAAGGCTAAGATGGATCCTGCAGGGGAAAGTCTGGGAGATTGATATTTTGGTTTAATTAGCAATCTTGTCATTTCTCTGACTACTCTTTTAAGTTAATCATGTCTTTCTGGAGCCCTTCCTTATTTGTAATAGGTAATTTCAACTTTCTCCCCAAGCTTGCATTGTGGAATATAATGTGATATTCCAGCAGAGTTGGATGCAGTATTAACCTCAGCATCACACTTCTACTATCTGTCTTGAAGATGGCACAGAGCATCTCCTGTGTTTGCCAGCCTTGCATCAACCAATCAACCAGGTGAAGACCATCCCCACCTACTGCAGATTATTCTTCATATGTTTGTGTGGAGTGGAGCTAAATAATTTGTTGAATATGAGGTGGATAACATCCAATAAATTTCCTGTGTTTACTCCATTCATGCCATATTTGCTATACTGGATCAGAATGGACTGACTTCTTCTTAATGAATTCTTGCCAACTGAGTTCTAATAGGCAAGTTTCTTAAGAGAACTGTGCATATATATATATATATATATATATATATATATATATATATATATATATATATATATTTAGAAGCTTCAATATTGCTCCCCAGGGACTCAAGTGAAGGTCTCTGGTTTTATTTACCCAGTTTCCTGCTTGATCCCACTAATGCCGTGGAGCCACCCCTTCTATCATCAAATCTGCTGGTGCTTTTTCATCACTGCTGGTTTAACCAAGACTCTAAACATCTCCTCTGGGATCCTGAGAGGCAGCCCATTAGGTCTCCATCTTTTTCTCAATCCACATTTACTTCAGTTCTTTTACATTTCTTCCCCAGCAGGAATTCACAAATACATTGATCCCTCCCAGGGTATCTCCCTTAATCTGTATTTTGGAAATACCAAAGCAAAGCACTTATTAAGTACTTTCACTTGATACTTAGCCAGTGGTTACCTCATTTACTGATATTCTTAAGATGAATACATAAGATTTTTCCCTTTTGCTGCTTTTGTTGTAGCTACATTAGCTGCATCCACCCTAATTTCATCTTTCATCTGAGCATTAAAATTATGGCATCGACCTTTAAAGCATAGCAGAGGGTCAGGAAGAAGAGTGCTTTGTTATACTTCAGAATGGAAGGTCTTACTATACTACACCCGCTATGGTTAGTGATACGGATTCTTTATGCAGGCTTAGTTTGTTTCTTTAACAAAGTATATACCTATAATCAGATCTGACCTTATGTAGAAAAGGAGTACATCTAGGAAGAGTAAGGCTAAATCTGAGTGAAAAAGTTATGAGAGTTCATTTGATGTGAGCCACTACCCTGCTTTCTGTTTAGTATATAACATTCCTTACCATGTGTTCTCTTGAGAGTTCATTTGATGTGAGCCACTACCCTGCTTTCTGTTTAGTATATAACATTCCTTACCATGTGTTCTCTTGCTCTTAGCCACTCTATAGGATCATAGGAAGTTACTAGGCTATTGGCCCTGAACCACTTATAAGCCTAGCCAAGAGTTTAGCCCATGTTTAGACAAGTCAGCACCCGATGCCCCTGTTCATCAGGGACACGGATGGAATCCCAGGGGTATATTTTCTGTTTCCCATCCATTTATCCATGTTGCACTTAAAAAGGGGTAAAGAGATACACTGCTTGATGTGAAGAGGGAGTCTATTCCACAGATGGGGGAGTCTCTGGGACACAAATCTGTCCCTCCAACAAGTCCTATTGATGTCACTGACCAGGTTGAGGCTGTATGTGTGGGTTACTCAAGTGGAGCTTGACTTGTGGATATGCAGCAGTCCCATCAAGGCAGGGTCCAAGATCAGGTCTATATTACTGTGTCAAAAGACATGCTCGCTAAACACATCTTAATCAACACAGTAATATTGACTTGTCTAAAACCCGAATGGCTGAGTCAGTGAATTTTTTTGGAGGGGAAAAAGTCACAAGGCCATCAACATGGCTTTACCCTTTTCCCCACTGTAATGTCATCTTGGAGTTGGAATATTTAGTTAGCGAGGTGGGGGTGGGGGGGGCAAAGCCCCCCCACTTTGTAGGTTTTGAAAGTGTGTTTTTTCTGTATGGCCAAGCGATTGTTTTCCCCTGGGAAAAAATTTGCTGACTAGGCCATTCTGGTTTTAGACAAGTTGATATTACTGTGTCGATTAAGACGTGTTCTGCGAACATGTCTTTCAACATGGTAATATAGACCCCCCCCCCAAGATCACCTTGTATACCAGACAGAGGTCACCTCTGAGGAGTCTATATGAAACTAAGTAGAGAGATACGTCTTTTACACTATCTGTGAATGGTAGATTTTTTAGACCCTTGATTTTCCTGTTGAGGAACCTCTGTGGTCTCTCCAGCTGCTGGATGTGCTTTGCGAGGTACATGCCAAATGGGGTGTTGTACTCAATAATGGGCCTTATAAGGGAAGAATACAGGATGGTATGACTGCCTTGTCCCTGGATGAGATACCCTTACTTATGAGGTAGGCCATGTAGAAAGCTTTCCATACAACGGAAGTAACATGGTGGTCAAAATTCAGGTTGCCATCAAACTGGGTGCTCAAATCCCTCACAACTGATTGCATGCTTAGAGCATTTTAATTAATGGGATAATTTGTGGGGACATCACTCTCCCCAAAGGGGATGATGATGCATTTTTTTTTTGGTATTCAGCTTGAGGCAACATTTTTGGCACCAGTCATTTGTTTGGGTGAGACCCCATTAGAAGACATCCACATCACTTGGAGAATTGATGACTGCACCCATCTTGCAGTTATCTGCAAACCTGGTCAGCCATAACCCACAGGTTTTGTCCTGCACCTCAGAAAATATATCCCAAATAACAGAGGCCCCAAGACTGAACTCTGGGGTACGTTGCTTGTTACGGGTCTACTGCTTGAGGTGGCTTCCCCTATTTTGACTAGGTGGGTTCTATCAGTGAGAAAGTTTGATACCCATCTGGTAACATATGGATTGATGCCTAGTTGAGGGAGAATTTATCTATTATACCCAAGTGGGGAATAGAGTCGAAGGCTTTCCCAAGGTCAAAGTAGGTGGTGTGCTCCATCTTCCCCTTGTCCAAAGAAGTTGACCAACTTTAACAGACATGACCTCCCCTTGATGAAGCCAAACTGTGTGGGATCGAGTGTTTGGAGGTTGCCAATGTCCTTGTCAATGAAGTCCATGATAATCCAATCCATGGCCTTGCAGATCAGGCTAGTTAGGCTGATGGGTCTATAATTTTCCAGATCGGTGGACACTCCACATTTGTACAAAGGGATGACAGTGTATGACAGTGGCTGTCTCCGCTCATCTGAGAAGAAGCCTGTACTCATTCTCTGGTTGAATAGGGCACCTAATAGTGCTGCAAGTTCCTGCCTGAGTTCATGTAGGATGCAGCCTGGGATGTTATCGGGTCCCATGGAGGCTATATTTTTTGCCTTTGAGAGAGTAGTGATGATCTGTTCCCTAGATATAAGGAGATATGTTAATTGCATTCTGCTGTCTATTTTCTGTAACTGATAAATCTATCTTTCCACCCTGATGTCTTCTATCAATAAGGCTGCAAAAAGAAGGTCATAATGTACAAGAATATAAAAATATTTTTGTGTATCCTTCCCTGAAGCTCAAAGACTGAAAAAACCCTGATTACTGATATAGTCAATTCATTCTTTATATTAAGGATGACAACTGGGAGGAATTAACTTAATGAGTGCCATACTCTGTGGTCAGCTATATTTCTTGTATGCTCTGTCTTTTAATTAATTCTACCTGGTTATTCAAGATGTGGGTTATCTAGGCAGTTCAAATGCATGTGCTTTTGAAACACTCACGCATACATTTACTCCCAGAGTGAATGTGTAGGGATGCCCTTCAGTAACGGCCTGCCTATGGGTATTATTGCCATCCAATGGGGAGCAGACAGGAGATACAAGCAACAGACTCCTCCCTCTTCCTCCAAAAAAAGAGAGTTGGCATTGGGTTAGACAGTTGTCTCTTCCTTCCCAATTGGTCATTTGGCTCTGTGGTCTACGTTTGAACCTGAATGTCGTAGACTGAGATTGAGATGAGGTAGACTTCCCTCTGAAAACCTTTGTAAGGTTTACCTTCATTTCGTCGAACATGGTTTGTGAGACATCCTTCTATCGAAAGGACACCCACACAAAACTCACAACAGCGACTAACAAATGTTTGAATGGCTACAATGCAAATGCATTTAGCCATTCAAACACATGGACAAATGTCGAAAATGTTTTTCAGCTAAACCATTTTCGACATTTGTGCTCAGAGGCTTTCCATGATTCGCGGAAATGCCTGCTCACACAAACCATGTTCGATAAAATGACGGTAAACCCCTTTGTAATCATCCTGGTTCATAGCTCATTTGGTGTCTTTAAACCAGAGGCTAAAAACTGCAGGTTCAAAATCATTTTTTTTTGCTTTTTGCTTTTTTTGCTAAATAAAAATATATCAAGAACTGCAAATAAGAATATATTATCCAATCCTACTTAAAAAGAAGTATATTTTGTTCATGAAATGCTGTGGCTGATTATGATGCACTGACTTTATATTAAAGGTTCCTAATGTACTTAAGCAATTTGCAGTAGCTGAATTTGCTATGGTGCTGATTTTTGTGATTTTTGTTTTGCAATGTTAACACGGTTGTTTTCAGAATGTGCTGTGCTATTTGACATTTTGTCATGTGTTTCTTTGTTGCCCTGGTAAATGCACTCATCTGAACCAAGCAGAAATAATGATACATATACCATGAAAGTTTTCATACAAAAATATTATTTAAAATGGTTGTGCATCAGCGCTGGTAACTCGGCACGTAAAAATCAACTACCAGTCTTTAGTGGACCGGAGTTCCGCTGTGGCGACCCCTAACCAGGAAAAGTCGAAAGACACATTAGCTCTAATATTCAAAACTGGTGCTATAGGTACATGTTTGTTCAACCCTGGTTTAAAAGTGGCAACTAACCTAAGCTGCCACGTTTATTCTTTGTTATTAAGCCATCCTTTCCAGTCTCCCCGAGGGGTTAACATTGATGTTTTTCCAACATTCCAGAAGAGAACTTTTTAAATTCACTACAACTAATTGAGTGTTTGTACAAGGTACTATTTTCTTTGGTTTGCAGTCAAAAGGTTAAACGTTGGTTCAGTGAACATGGAAAGTTGAACATTAGTTAGTTGACTTCCATGTTGCCGAACTTTAGGAGATCGAGAGTACATATCAGTGAATGCAAGTGTGCATTCTCTGATATGAACTTGATGTTATGAGTAGAGTCGTGGTACATTGCGGATTGGGAAATGTATATCTTTCCTCAGTGTAGTCCGATCTCAGAGTTAGAATATTTAATTTGCATGGGGTGTGGGGTATAGCGAACCACTTTCTTTATGGTTGGCAATATCATAAAGGTGTTAATAAATGCGTGTTTTAAACACATGTTCTGCTTTGCCAACATAGAATTTATTTTACACCAGGGTTGAACAAACATATACCTATAGCACTAGTTTTGAATTTTAGGCCTAATTAATTTTAAATAATATTTTTTGTATGAAACCTTTTATGGTGTATGTGTGATTTTTCAGGGAGGAAACATTTTAACATATTGTGTATACTATTGTATATGTTGCTGTTTTTAGAAATCATCCTTGCATCTTTAAGAATTCAATTGGTGGTATAATTACTTTATTACTTTTTAATTAGCCAGTGGAATGCTTTATTACTTTTTAATTAGCCAGTGGAATGCTTTTTAGAATAATATTTAATTATGGCTATCTAACTGTTTTTTTTTTCTGATGAAGTCTGTTTTACGGAGAAAAATCATTCAATCTCTTAGTATATTGTATTGGTTTTAACCATTTTGGACCCTCAGTGACATTATTTTTGCTTAGTTCTGGTCAGTTTTATAATGCTACACTATTTTACACTGTCTTGGATCTTTGTTGGTGGGTGAGGGCTATAATGGACTCATTAGACCATAGGATCATAGGAGATTACTAAGTTATTGACCCAGAGGTCATTTTAAGACTAACTGCTTCATACCAATGTAATACCAAAGAAATGCTAGCCTATACCAAGATTGCATTTAGTGATGACTGCCCATTTCCAGGAGGTTTGTGGACTCTATCCCTGGTAAGAATTTATGATGCCCCATCCACTTGTCCAGGTTCCTCTTGAACAGTGTCATAGAGGTACTCTATTTCACATGAACTGGTAGCATGTTCCAAAGATGCGGCAGTTGCTGGGAGATAAATCAGTCCCTCCAGCATGTCCTATTTAAGTCACAGATCATATTTAGGTCCCTGGAATGGGTAGCCCAAGTCCTGTTTGATTTATAGATATGCAACAAGTCCATTAGGTTTGGGTCTTGGATTGCTTTGTAGGCCAGGCATAAGTCTACTCAAAGAAGGCTATATGATATGGAGTGTGACAAAAGGAGGCACTGCCAGCACAGCTAGCTGGAATTTTGTAAATAATTATATATCATTTATAACTATCAAACCGGGTCATACAAGATGATGGTGTTACAAGTGTATTAGAACTGTATGCCATGTGTATATCAAATTGATTTGTACAGACATTTGTGTTAAAAATGTGTGTGTAAAGTGCTTGTGTTTGAAATGTATCCACATTGTACCTTACTGGAAAAAAAACAAAATGTACATGTACTATTGTAACTGTTTAAATGTATATGTTTTAACAGAAGAAACTGGAGGGTTAAGCTCAGTCCAGCAAACTTGAAAAAAAAATCTGAAATTAAATCACTTTATAGGCTAAGCCATAAAGATGCTATCTCACAGGTTTCAAGGCAGCCAGAGATACAAAGCCTGTACTAGGAAGCTTTCTGTACTGTCTTTGGGGTAAACTAATTACTACTCTGGAAACGTGGAGGTATGCAGTTGTTTTATGACTTCCAGCACCTGCCAAAGTTCTGAGCAAAAGCCCTTGGTGTATTTTTGCAGGTAGGTGCTACACCCTGCCAGCTTCCAGCAATGGGATTTTTGCCTGGGAACTAGAAGTCAGATGACCAGAAGTGATGTCATTCTGTAACCTATCCCAGAGGTAACAATTTAGATATTATTTTGAAAGATCTCTTACTGAGACAGAGCATTCTGTATTCTGTCTTAGGCCTGAATATGATGCTCCTGCACTGGCCCAGTAATCAAGGAGCCTCAATCCTCTCCAGTGGCAACAGCTAGGGGCCATGCACATTGGGAGGATGACAAGTACACACACAGTAAAATACTATTTCACTTAAGAGTACACAGAGATCATAGTCAGTCTGGTGATGGTTTCTCCCTTTCTCTCCAGATCCCCAATAAGACTCCCCAGTGGCACAGCTATAGGGTTGAGATCTGAGTTGAGTGGACAAGCCAAAACCTTCAAAACCCTCTCTGTCCAGCCAGTGCTTTGTGTCCCTGCCCAATTAGCTGACACAGACACACACACACTTTGAGATTTGATTAATATACAAACACACATAAACTCCTGGGAAAGGCTGGCACAGATTTACTAGCTATGCCCTCTTCTGCCCAGACTATAAGGTAATTTCCACTGTTATCAACTACTGTTGTCAGCTACTTTTAAGGCCCTTAACAAAGGGTGTCCAATCCTACTGTGCAATGCTACTATTATCCAAATGGTAGTCTTACCAAGACTTGCAAGGCTATTCAGGAGTGACCTGTACAGTGTCACCAAATACTATGCAAGTACTCTAAGAGCTTTAAATGCCTCATAAATAGCCACAAAGATAGGTATAAATATATTTAATAATAAATAATAAAAGAACAAGACACTCAGTAAATCCAACACAGTTGCTTCAGAGTTCAATCACAGGAAATATTTTAAAACAACATTGCAAGACAGTATCAAATAAATACAGAAAACATCTAATCTAATCTTTACTATATTCATATCTATATCTAAAAGAGATAATATGCCCTAAATCTTACTTACAGCAAGTCAAGTACAGATGTTGATGATGAGTGGATGTTCATGCTAGGTCCAAGACAAAATACAAAATCCTCAGTCTCTCTCTGAGAGAGTTCTTTAATCAATATTAAATATTACTACTGGGTTAGCTTGGATGGCATCACTTTTTGTCACCTGAATCAGTTGCCAGGGTAAAACAGAAACTAACAGCATTTAACATTTCTGTGTTAAAAATACATATCTCTCAAATCTTTGCAGCTCCTTGGAAGTCATAAAGCAATAAAACACCTTTACATTTTAAACCTAGTAGTTACTTCTCTTTCCAGACAATACAAAAACGTCTAGCTCTAGACATTCTGTCTCCTACTGAACTGAAACTGAGAGATAACATATTTTGTTTATGGCCCAGCTATAAAGTAACTTAACCTCAACTATTGTTAAGTTTTGCAGGTTAATCTTCTTTGTTCCAACAGGGTACACTGTGGATACATCTTAGCTCAGTACATAACATGCAGTTCTGTATAAATCATATCAATATTCACAAATGACATACAATTATTTACAAAATTCCAGATAGCTGGGCTTTTGGTGTCTCCTTTTGTTACATTTCTATATAAATCATATTAATATTCTCAAATGATATATAATTATTTACAAAATTCCAGCTAGTTGTGCTGGCAGTATTTCCCTTGTGTCACACTGACAACAAGAAGCATCATTCACGACATCATCTGCCTTGCTTTATTAAGTAAGTTATTAGGGAATAATCATGAACATAGTGAAGCTTAGTTTAGATATTGTTTTTCTATGCGCAATGTTATTTTAAATATTTCTTCTGTTTTGAACTCTGATGTCACTGTGAATATATATTTAGCATTGTCTTGTTCTTTTACTATTTATTATTAAATATATTTAAATATTTCATTTTGGCTGATCTTTGTAAGTATATTTAAGTGTTGAGAGTATTTGCATATTTATTTGGTGACACTATGCGGGCCACTCCTAATAGCCTTGCTCTTGGTCAAACTATCATTTGTATTAATATTACTATTACACAATAAAATTGGATACCCTTTGTTAAGGGCCTTAAAGTAGCTAGCAAAGTGTTCTGGTGGCAGCGATAACTATCTTATAGTCTGGGCAAAAGCGGGCATAGTTGGTAAACCTGTGCCAGCCTTTCTTGTGTGTGTGTGTGTGTGTGTGTGTGTGTGTGTGTGTGTGTGTGTATTTGTGTGTGCAAATCAAATCTCAGAGAGTGTGTGTGTGTGTGTGTGTGTGTGTGTGTGTGTGTGTGTGTGTGTGTGTGTGTGTGTGTGTGTCAGCTACTTGGCTTGGAACCCTGGTTAAGGACTCAACTCTATACTGTACCAGTGGGGAGTCTTGTTGTGGGATCTGGAGAAAGAGAGAGGAACCAGCTCCAGACTGACTGTGTTCTCTCTGTGCTCTTAAGGGGAATTGCACTTAATGCAGAGAGCTGCATCTGGAAATACTGTATGTGTACCTGTTATCCTTCCAGTGAACATCCGCCCACAGATGGCAGTGGTGAGGATTTACGCTCCTTGGTTACTGGCCCAGAAGTGGGATATCCAAATCACATATTGGTTGGCAGTGGTGGGTCATCACATATTGGTAGGCAGTGTTGGGATATCCACATCACAAATTGGATGGCAGTGGTGGGATCACCACATCACATATTAGTGAACAGTGATGTGGATATTGAACTCTTGTAGCCTGTAAACAGTGTTCACTAAAGAAGGTGTTTGTACTCTCAAGCAGTCACATGGTAGACATTCAGAGTTTCATATCACTATAGTTTTATTTATTTTTTGTTAGCTTAGTTAGTCAGGGAGAGCAGGCAAGGATGTCAGCAGAGGATTATGGCAAATTGTCAAGGAGCCAGTTGGCTGAGATATGCCAAGCCAGAGGACTGGTGCATGCCAACCTGACTAAAGGGGAAATTATTCCAGCCTTAATGACAGCTGATTCACAGACCAGCAACCAGGAAGACAGCCAGACTGGCCTTGGGGATGTGCAGCTCAGAAAATGGACAGTTCAACTTTTCCTCAGAGGGCTTAAAAATCTGTCTGGAGTTAAAGAGATTTGAACTGGAGCCCAAATGTTTGGAAATAGAATCAGCAGAGAGAGTGCAACATTTGGAGGCCGAAGAAAAAGAGAAACTGAGACATCTGGAAGCTGAAGAAAATGAGAGGCACAGGCAACATGAAAAGAAAATGTTGACTCTTTGCCAGGGTTATGGAGGTAATGTGGAAGAGAGTAACCATACCCCAGAACCAGTAAAGGTCAGTAAACTTCTTCCTCAGTACCAAGAAGGTGATAATTTTGATAGTTTTATTCATATGTTTGAAAGAGTTTGCAAACAGTATAATGCTGACCGAGGGCTCTGGGTACAATTCCTCATGCCATTAGTCTATTGTAAAGCTGTAACTGTTGTTTCCAAATTGTCTGATACTGATTGCTTAAGTTATAATACAGTTAAAAATTGTTTATTGGAATACTTTAAGTTAACACCTGTACCTTATAGAAAAAAAACTTCTGTGCGCATAGACGCAAGGCAGCTGAAAGTGTTTGTGATTATATTGCTGAGTTAAGCACCTATTTTCATAGATGGGTGAATGGGTGTCAGGTCACCACTTTTGAAGGGCTGGCAGACCTTTTGGTGAGGGAACAAGCTCTTAGCACTTTGCCTGAGGACATGAGGATCTGGTTGGCAGCTAGGGAATGCAACCCTGCAAATGCATTGGGGAAGAAGGGAGACCTATGCTAAGAAAGCAGGGCATCACTGCACAGGAAAGGGATACCCACTACTGAACATGGGTATCAGGAACCTATGGTGGGCAACCTAAACTGCTCCAACAGAGTCCACCAGTAACAGGGGAAGCCACTAGTTCGGGTACATGGCCAGGATCAAGGGCTAAATGTTTTAAATGCAAACAATGGTGCCATGTAGCATATAGATATCTATGGAGACAAGGTGGGGAACAAAAGTTAGGGAAGCCAGCAAGTGGGAATAACAGAATGCAGTGCTAAGTTGTCTGGAAACAACAAGGGTACCAAACTACCACAAGAGGTTATATCCTATATTAATAGATGGGAAACAGGCCACTGCTAAGAGAGACACAGCCTTTAACCTAACCATTATGAAGCCTGCAACAGTTAAAGAGGAGCACTACTTGCTTGGGCAGTCTACTCCAGTCAGACCTTTAGGAGGGACCCCATTCCAAATACCTTTGACTAGGGTTCACCTTGACTGGGAGGGTGGAAAAGTAAGCCAGCAAGCAGGTATGTTTGAGGATATCCCTGCTGATGTCCTGATAGGAATGATTTTGATGATGCAGTACCTTGTGTGCATGCAGTTACACGCAGTCAGGCTTGGAGAAAGACATGTGGGTCTGGTAGCCTGGGATGAAACCCAGACAGACCACACACTTGAAGCCAGAACTACTGAGGTGGCTACTTCAGGGAGGGAGCTACTATGTAGCAGTGAGACTGAAGGTGATGCACAGCTGCCTGTGAGTACTGATGTTCTCTTGGACAGAGTGACTGTAAGGGCAGAGGTGAGTAGTAGTACCCAGGCTGACAGTAATGCACTGCTGTCAGAAGACACTAGACTTCCTGTGGAAGGAGAGCTGGGAAGAATTACAAAGAGAGAGCTGAGACAGGCTCTGCATCCTCCAAAAAAAGGAAACCAATCTGGTGGTCCCCTGCCATAAACAAACTCTACAACAGAAGGAAGAAACTGCTGCAAAAGAAAGTCAAATCCCATGAGTGGTGGAGCTCCCTGGTCAGCCTCAGTAAGAAGCTGAGATCCTTTATAAGAGCCTCCAAAGCTAGTTATGAAAACAAAATCATGACTGATTCTAAGGACAACCACAAAGCATTCTATAGCTATGTCAAGAATCTCAATGGCAACACCCAGATCTGCTCTGAGTTACAGCACAACGGCATGAAAATTACAGAACCAACTGATATTGCCAACATCCTGGCAGAAAGGTTCAGTGCTAACTTCACCCCCCTCTCACCCCATAAAGGGCCCATATCTATACAGGAAGAATGCAGAGTCCCTGTAATCACAACTACACAGGTAAAAGCTACACTCTCTAAAGCCAAAAACACAGCATCCATGGCAATGGGCAACATTCCAGGCTGCGTTTTCATGAACTTCAGAATGAACTGGCTCCCCACCGAAGCACCATATTCAATAATAGCCTCACATCAGGCTTTGTGCCCACTGAATGGCACACAACAACAGTTATCCTATTCCACAAAGGGGGAGCTACCACCGATCCCAGGAACTATCACCCTATTAGCCTGACAAGCCTGGTCTGCAAGGCCATGGAACATATCATCATGGAACTCATAAACAAAGACATTGGTAACCTCCAAACTCTGGACTCCACCCAGTTCGGGTTTGTGAAAGGCAGATCATGCCTCCTGAACCTGATCGACTTCTTTGAGGCAGTCACCAAAGCCGTAGACGAGGGTAAGGTGGTTCACACAGCCTCGCCAAGGCTTTCAACACCATCCCCCATTCTGGAATTATAGCTAAACTCACTATACTAGGTATAAATCCCTATATCACAAGATGGGCTGCCAACTGGCTCACTGACAGAACCCACACTGAAAGTTGCAGACTCCAAATCTGACTTCAAACCAGTGACAAGTGGAGTACCACATGATTCAGTCCTGGGACCTCTCCTGTTTGGTATCTACTTCTCTGAAGTACAGGCTAACACAGAAGGCCTCTGGCTAATGAAGTTCATAGATGACTGCAAACTAGGAGCCATAGTCACATCCGCAAATGATGTGGACATCCTGCAGAAGGGCCTCACTGAGACAGATGGCTGGTGTCAGAGCTATGGCCTCAAGCTCAATGCCAAAAAGTGCAGTGTCATTCCCTTTGGTAAAAACTCTGTACCCACAAACTACCACATAGGCAGCAGTCTACTTAACTCTGAATGTGTGATAAGAGACCTTGGGACCCAAGTGGACAGTAATCTCTCCTTTGATAATCACATCACCACAGTAGTCAGGAAATCCTTCTATGTGGCACACCTCATCACAGAAGGGTTCTCATCCAGGAAAAAAAGAGATCATTGTTCCCCTCTACAAGACACTCATTAGACCCATTATAGAGTACAATGCCCCTTTTGTAATGTACTTCACAAGACATCTGCAGCGGCTGGAAAGGCCACAGAAGTACCTCCCAAAGAGGATTACTGGCCTCAAACAGATGCCCTACACTGACCATCTAAAAAAACGCCAGCTTTACTCCACAACATATCACCTACTCCAAGGTGATCTCTGCATAACATATAAAGCTATGTCAAACCCAGAGCTGCTGGACATGCTACACCTAAAGAAATCCCAATCCCACCAAGCTACACGCTCTAGGGACCTAAACCTTGTCACCACAATAAACAGGACATGCTGGAGGGATAGATTCCTGTCCCAGAGACTTCCCATACTCTGGAACAAGCTACCCATCTATGTCAATCAAAGTTCCTCATTGGCACTCTTCAAGAAAATGTTGATGAGTGGATGGGAAATAGAAAATACACTCTGGGGAATCACTTATGTGGCTCTGCTCGGCAGGGGCACAGAAAAATAACTTTCTTAGGTGGCGTAAGCCAGGGAACCTTGTCAGCTACGCTTACTTAGGACCTTGGGCCAATAGCCTAATACCTACCTATGAACCTATGCTCTCAGAAGCTACATTTCAAGGCTTGAGGGAGGTAGCTCGGGAGCCACCTGATTCTCAAAGAAAAGGGGATTCTGTGTACTGGAACAAAGGGTTACTGTGTAGAGAATGGACCCCCAAGGAAAGGCTAGAGGGTGAGAGAATACAACAGTTGGTAGGGCCCAGAGCCTACCATTTGGTACCTCTAGCCATAGCCCATGACATTCACTTTGCAGGTCATATGGGCATAACGCATACTAAGAGAAATATTATGCAGAACTTTTATTGGCTTTGGATTTCCATGGATATAACAGGGTACTGCAGGAACTGTGAACAGTTCCAAAAAGTAAGCAAGGCAGGAGACAAGGTCAAAGCTTGTTTGTTGCCATTGCCTGTGACTGAGGAGCCATTTCAGATGTAGATATGGATATTGTGGGGCCTCTGAGTACCCCAAGTTCCATAGGGAGGAAGTGTATTCTAGTGGTAGTAGATTATGCTACCAGATGCCCTGTAATGGTGGCCCTGTACTCCAGTGAGGCAAAAAAGATGGCAAATGCTTTGTTAGGAATTTTCAGCAAGGTAGGTTTCCCAAATGAAACACTGACTGCTGGCTTGCCTGTGGACGCACTGTGGGGTGAATCACCTAAAGATCACCCCTATCACCCCCAGACTAATGGTCTGGGAAGGGGTTAAACTCTACACTAAAGACCATGCTACAGCATTTGCAGACCAGTTTAAGAAGGAGTGGGACAAATATTTGTTCCATCTGCTGTTTGCTTACAGAGAGGTGTCCCAGGAATACACACATTTCACACCTTTTCAGTTGCTGTATGGGCATAGGGTGAGGGGACCTCTAGACTTGATTTAAAATGAATAGGAGGGTGAGTGTGAATCCCACAAGGAGTCTGTTGTGGCATATGTCCTAAGCCTCACAACAAGGCTCAGAGACCTCATGGGGTTGGCCCAGGAGAACCTGGTGGGGCCTCAACAGCAGGAAAAAGGTCTGCTATGACAGAAATGCTCAAGCCAGAGAGTATACTGTGGGGCAGCAGGTTATGGGTCTTATTCCTCTCAGACACAATAAGCTGCAAGCAGCTTGGGAGGGACCCTTAAAAGTGGTAAGGAACGTCAGTGTTGTTAACTACATAGTAGAACTGCTAGGTAGGAGGCAAGGGCACAAACTGTACCATGTTAACACCCTGAAACCTTACCAGGATAGGGAGGCCCTTGTGCTAAGTATTTGCAGTAGAAGGCAGGAGGAGTCTGAGGGGGAGCCATGGCTACAGCCAGCCAGAAAAATCCCAAGTTACAATGGTGGAGCCTAGGGTTGCATGCATATGATATGACAGTGCAGCATTGTACTGGGGATAGCAATGCCAATGCAGCTGGGATCTCAAAAAATGGTATGGATAATGTCTTCCCAGATAGGCTCATCCCACTCAAGCAGCGTTTCTCAAGGGGCACTTGAAAAACCAGTTTGAGCTTTTGAAGGGGGGTGAGGTGTGATGAAAGGAGGTACTGCCAGCACAGCTAGCTGGAATTTTGTAATAATATGCCATTTGTGAATATCAAACCAGATCGTACAAGATACTGGTGTTACAAATGTATTTGAACTGTATGTCATGTGTATATCAAAATGATCTGTACAGACGTTTTTGTTAAAAAGGTATGTGCAAAGTGTTTATATTTGAAATGTATCCACAATGTGACTTATTGGAGAGAATAGAAATGCACATGAACTATTGTAACTGTACAAATGTATATGTTTTAACAGAGGAAACTGGAGGGTTAACCTCAGTCCAGCAAACTTCAAAAAATACCTGAAATTAAATCACTTTATAGGCTAGGCCATAAAGATGCTATCTCACAGGTTTCAAGGCAGCCAGAGACACAAAGTCTGTATTGGGAAGCTTTCTGTACTGTCTTTGGAGTGAACTAATTACTACTGTGGAAGCACGGAGGTATGCAACTGTTTTATGACTTCTAGGACCTACCAAAGATCTGAGAAAAAGCCCTTGTGTGTGTATTTTTACAGGTAGGTGCTACATCCTGCCAACTTCCGTAATGGGGGTTTTGCCTGGGAAGTAGAAGGCAGATTACCAGAAGTGATGTCATTCTGCAAGCTATCCAAGAGGTAATATTTTAGATATTATTTTGAGAAGTCTCTTAGTGAGACAGAGCATTCTGTATTCTGTCTTGGGCCTGACAAGAAGAAGAACCATTTACCACATCATCTGCCTTGCTCTATTAAGCAAGTTACTGGGGAACAGTCATTCCCTTAGATTAAGTCAGGAACACAGTGAAGCTTAGTTTAGATATTGTTTTTCTTTATTTGTCTGAGGCTGTCCTGCAATGTTATTTTAAATATTTAATGTGTTTTGAACTCTGATATCACTGTGAATATATATATATATATATATATATATATATATATATATATATATATATATATATATGTGTGTGTGTGTGTGTGTGTGTGTATTTAGTATTGTCTTGTTCTTTTATACTTATTATTAAATATATCTAAACCTTTCTATGTGGCTGATCTTTGTAGACATATTTAAGTGTTGAGAGTATTTGCATATTTATTTGGTGACATGGTATGAGCCACTACTAATAGCCTTGCTCTTGGTTAAACTACCATTTGTATTAATATTAATATTACCCAGTAAAATTGGACACCCTTTGTTAAGGGCCTTAAAGTAGCTGGTGAAGGATTCTGGTGGCAATGATAACTACCTTATAGTTTGGGCAGAAGGGGCATAGCTAGTAAACCTATGCCAGCCTTTCCAAGATGTTTGTGTGTGTGTGTGTGTGCGTGTGTGCGTATGTGCATGCGTGTGTGTGTGTGTGTGTGTGTGTGTGTGTGTGTGTGTGTGTGTGTGTGTGTGTGTGTGTGTGTGTGTGTGTGTGTGTGTGTGTGTGTGTGTGTGTGTGTGTGTGTGTGTGTGTGTGTGTGTGTGTGAAAATCAAATCTCAAAGAGTGTGTGTCAGCTACTTGGTCAGGGAGATGAAGCACTGGTTGGACAGAGAGAGAGTTGGAGGACTTGGCTTGAAACCGTGGCTAAGGACTCAACTCTATAGCTGTGCCAGTGGGGAGTCTTACTGGGGAATCTGAAGAAAGAGAGAGAAACCAGCCCTGGACTGACTGTTTTCCCTTTGTGCTCTTGAAGGGAATTGTACTTGATGCAGAGAGCTGCATCTGGAAATACTGTATGTGTACCTGTTATCCTCCCAGTGAACATCCTCCCAAAGATGCCAGTGGTGAGGACTGAGGCTTTTTGATTATTGGCCCAGAGGTATGATATCCACACAACATATTGTTTGGCAGTGGTGGGTCATCACACGGAGTATAGTGACAGGGACTTTAATCAGTCTGTGTAAAGTACATGCTGGAGCCCTTGATCTTCTTTGTTAGAAACCTCTGAGGTTTCTCTAATTGCTGTGGGTGATTAGTGCGGTACATGCCAAATGGGGCATTATACTCAATTATGGGCCAGATAAGTGCCGAGTATAGGTTGGTTATAACTTCTTTTGCTCTGAAAGTGATACCTTTACTAATCAAGTGTGTTATGTAGAAAGCTTTCCTTACTACAGTAGACACATCGTGGATGAAGTTAGGTTTGCAGTCAACTTGTGATCCCAGGTCCCTTATCACTTAATGAGTAATTAGGGTATTGTTGATTTAATAGTGTGAGGGGACATTGTTTGTGCCAAAGAGAATGATGATGAATTTCTTTGCATTCAGTTTGAAATTGAGACTAACACACCAGTTGTTGGTCTGCATGAGACCCTCCTGGAGTATACTGACATCATTTGGGGATTTCGTGATTGCACCTAGTTTGCAGTCATCTGCAAACTTGGTCATCAGACACAACCCCTTAGTTTTGACCTGAACTTCTGGGAAGTATATGCCAAACAGTAGGGGGCCCAGCACTGAACCCCTGTGGCACACTACTGGTAACAGGTCTGCTGGTTGATGTGGAGTCACCCACTTTTATAGTGTGGATCTGGTTTGTGAGCCAGTTGGCAACCCATCTTACAATGAAGGGGTTTACATTCAGTTTGCTAAGTTTATCAGTAATGCCTGAATGTGGGATTCTGTCAAAAGTCTTTGCCAGGTTGAGGTATGCAGTGTACACTGATTTCACCTTGTCAATGGCCTTCGTTACATTTTCAAAGAAGTCCACTAGATTTAACAGGCAGGATCTGCCCTTTATAAAGCTGAATTAGGTAGGATCCAGGGTTTGGAGGTCACCTATGTTTTTATTTATGAGGTCCATAATGATACATTCCATGGCCTTAGAGATGAGGCTAGTTAGGCTTATGGGTCTGCAATTCCCTAGATCTATTGCTAGGCCACCTTTGTGGAGGGGAATAACTGTTGCTGTTCTCCATTCTGCAGGAGCAAAGCCTGTGGTTAGGCTATGATTGAAAAGGGTGCCTAGTGGTGATGCTAGTTCATGTTTTATCATGTTTAGAAGACAGTGTGGTATGTCATCTGGTCCCACAGTGGCTGTATTTTTTGCCTTGGACAAAGCTTTGAGGACATGCTCTTCAGGTATGCAGTGTGGGGGTTTGGGGGAAGGTTTGTTGTAAGGTAGGAGGGGATAAGGGGCTGAAATTTTCACCAGACCTATCCACTAGCAGGTTTGCTATCTCTGTGAGGTCAGTGTACATGATACTGTTAGCCACTAGTTCTGCACATGCTTGGGTCCTAACCTTTAGATTATATATGTAGCTGTAAAAGGGTTTATGGTTATCCTTCACTGTACTTGCTAATTTTCTCTCTTGGAGGATTTGACAAGTTGTCTTATTTGCCTCTTGAGGTTGAGGAAGGTACTTTTCCATTGTTGGGGCCTTGCCTTTCTTTTCTTGGGCAGCAACATTTTTGCATTTATTGTAAAGTTTGTTGATGCTGAATGTCCACCATGGCAGCTTGTTTTACTTGGGGCTCTGGCTTTGATTCTTTCAGGTACAGCTGAGTTTATACAAGTGATTGTACAGGGCTTTAGTGTAAGCTTTGACATAGTTACCACTTCCAGCTTGGGATGGGGCAGTCTAAAGGTGTGGAAGACATTGTAGCCTTTTTGGGGTACTCTCTGAGGCCTTGAACCAGGTTTCTGTGACTGCACAGACATCTACATCTTCTAGTGATAGAAGTGCTTCCAGGTAGTGCAGTTTTTGGTTTAAGTTCCTGGCATTTAGCAACATGATCCTTATTTTGCTCTGACTGGTTAATTTCACTTCGATAATGTTGTTTTTGAGACCTTGACTAAAAAGGCACTATGGGGAAGGCAAGGGCCTTTGCCAGCAGCTGAAAGCCTAGACGTGCTAGGTGCAAACCATCACTGGTAAAGCAGTGAGGTTTGTCTACCATAGCTTCCCAGGCTGACAGGAACTAGATCCCCTTTGAATGACAACAACATCTGAGACAATTATTGGAATCAGTCATTTTTTGTTAATACTGTGGCATCATTCTAGGTGAGGCTAGGGACATACCTGCCTGGGGCACATACTCAGAGAGCTCAACCATGTCTCTCTTCATATAGTCCAGTGAGGTACATCTCAGGTCATTCACACCAACAAGAACTATGACAGAGGCATAATGGTACTTGTTGCTGAGAGACCTGAGTGCATGTCTGAGCTAATGAATCCTGGCACCAGACAGGCAGCTGATCGTGACTTTCTCCTTGTCCAACCTGGTGAGTGGGACATCCGTGTGTCTCACTATTGAGTCTGCAGTGACAACAAAATTTGATTTTTGAGTGTTATGCCTTACTGGCTTGGTGGGTGAGACACTGGTTTTACTATGTGTCATGGGTGCTGTGGAGACAGTGTTATTTATAGCAGTCTTGTGTTTTGCAGGTCTCTAGTGTTTCAGCAAGTTTTTCGAGAGAACCTTTGCATATGTGAATTTGCGTGCTTGATGCGTTCTATGTGTATGAGTAGTGGTACTATGAGCATATGTAGTGGTGGGTGAGGTGACAACTTTCTCCGTGTTATTGTTTTGAGTGAGAGAGAGCATGGATTCTAGATTCTTGGTATATGATTCTTGATTCTTGGACTCTGTACTAGAGTGTGTTATTAGTAGAGGGTTGTCTGTATATGTGAGGCAATTGCTACACTGCCTTAAAAGACCCAAGTCAACAAGGTTGGCAGGAAAAACAAGGGTTGTCCAACTGTCCGTAATATTAGGTTGAAGACTGTTGTCACTAGGGGAGACTATACAGGTCTGATCACGGAGGAACTCAGTGGATGGATATTCTGCCTGGGTTTTAGGGATAGTTTGTTGAATTTAATTGTCCTGCTTTGGAGCACAACTGAGCGGTAGTGCTCGGTGCTGCATAACTCACAAACAAGCAGAAACCTACTCAAATGCATGGCCTAAATATCAGAAGCTAAAAATTTGAAAAAAAAATTTAAAAAGATTCAAAAGGTCCAGTGAGGATGCTTATTCCTAGCCCTAGACCTCTTCTTAATTTGTGAGCTAACAATTCTGAAGTTGCCTAACTGATGGAAGACATTGCTACTCTAAAGGGAGATCTTACAAGGTTGATTGAGCTAGTTTCTCAGCCAGAGGACTGAGGGCATAAAAGGAAGGCAGGCATGTCTACGACTTCCCCAGTTCCGGTTTCTGAACACATCCCTGGTTCATCTCCTCATGAAGGGAGGAATGTGTCTGAGTTGCAGGATGTCTTTTTGACTCAATGTGGATTTGCAAACCTGACTAACAGACTTTTTGGCTCAAATGCTGTTATTTTTCAACAGGATTTATGACTGGCCACCATTGGGAATAACACTGAAGGACTGGCACGAAGTTATGCAGAAGTTGCAGGTACTGTTCCTTCCTCATTAAGAGATGTGTGACCGCAGACTAAAGTATGTGTTTAATTTAATAGTAACAATGCCAGCACATCTGAATCTTTTAATGATATTCATGGTACTCTTTTTAAAAATATAATGGAGAAGACATTTCATTTTTAGACTGATTTTGGCTCAGAAGAAATAATGAATAATGGTCAGAATATTAACATTTACTCATCTTTATGGAATTGGATTTATTACTTTGAAAAAGACTAATGAAGTTTAAAAGTCTACAAACTGAAATAGTTATTTAAGACAAATGTTTTAAAATGAACATTGTGCCTCAATGTTTATGATTGTATAAATTTCCATTCATGATGAAATGCTGGAAGATTTCAGTAAATTATCTGATAAATATGCTTTAGAGCTTATTCAAAAGATTATTAATTATAATGATTTTTATTTAGGAACTCTGAACCAAGATATTGAGAAAATTCACCAGCAGATTTTGAATTATTTACTTTTCCCCGACCGTAAGTGTTTATATGAGAAAGTATTGGCTAAGGTACATAAAAGATGTAATAATTTATTTAGGAAGAAAAAAAGAAAACTCGAGCATGATATTATGCGGTACAAAAACAAAGAGCACATTTAAACCCTCCCAAGTTTGTTAAAAAAGTTGTGTTTTCAGATACTGACACACATACACCAGCTGAAACGTTTACATCAGATATAGGAGGGAGACATGGTAGAGATATACTAGATTTGGACACTTTTTATGTTGAACCCCAGGATTTTCAGTATCCAAGATGCTCAGAGAGACTGGAAAGTCGGCTGAAACAGGTTTTGGACTCAGGTCTGAATTTCCAGAAATCTCCACACCGTTTTTCCCAGAAGGGTTAGTAGAAGTGGGGAGGGTGGAAGAGGAGAAGATGAATAAGGGGAATGATGGTGTTATTTACTCTTATGGGGGTTTTAACATTGACAACTACATTAACAGACCCATCACTAAAGGCCATTTTTCCTTGTTTTTAAAAAGCTTCAAGTTAATTCCAACTAGGTACGTTAATGTTGCAGATTCCCTGGTAGAGTTTAAATTATGTACAAGAAAGCTTAATTTTAATATTTTTTTTCATGATAAAACTCACAGTGAAGCTTCAGATAAAACACCTAATGAAGTTTGTCTTCAGAAAAGTAACACCTTTAATTCTCCTTTACATCTTATCATACATCGTTTTGAAAGAGCAGCGATGGAGGATATTTATAAGATGCATTGTTATAGCAAATGAACATTTTGTAATCTCACCAGGGAAGAGAAAGAGCTTTTGGACAAACCTAGGAATGACAGGAATGTATGTATCATGAAAACTGGTAATGGGGGGGGTAGTTTTGTTTGATGCACAAGATTATTCCAACCTTATGTTGGGTATCTTGCATAACACTGAAACATATACCCCCATATCTAAAAATCAAATTAATATTGCATACCGAGAATTAACTCTTACCTAGAAGAATATGTCCTAAATCGGCCTATCGATGTTGAGACCTACAATTTTTATGAATTCTAAACCTATCATTCCTACAATTTTTGGAATTCTGAAAATTCGTAAGGACATGGTCAAACCTCCCTTTAGGCCAATAGTTTCAGCACAGCAATCAAAAACACATCCCTTTGCAGTCCTGGTTGATAGGTGGGTGAAACATGTAATTGAAGCAATACTACACCTCATTAAGGACTCCTGGGACTTCTTGGGCCATTGAAAGAACAACATCTGGAGGAAGGAATTAATAATTTTAACTATTGATGTTATGGACTTATTTAATGTTATTCCCAAAAATGAAGGGGTTGAGCTTTTTCATGACACTCTTAGTAAGTTATCTTCCCTACCAAATGAGAAAGTGGCTTTAGTTGTGGAATTAATGTCACTTATCTAGGACAATAATTTGATCTTTTTTGAAGGACAGTTTTTTCAACAAACCAGGAGTGTGGCTATGGGTACAGCTTGTGCCCCTCTTTTTTGCAAACACCATTCTGTTAGGATGAGAAAACCAATATATTTTCAATAGTAGGTTTTCTAAGAATCTTTATTTATATTTGAGGTTCCTTGATGAGATCTTTATATTATGGGATGGCACACAGGTGGAGAGTCATTCATTTGTTGAATATTTAAACAACACTATGGAATTTTTAAAATTTACATACACCTGTATCAGAGAGAGAATACAATATCTAGAAACCATTAGATCTCACACACCATTAGGGTTTAAGTCAAATGTGTATAGAAAAAAATACTTTTTATAATTCTTATTTAAATTTAGTTGTCACCCTTTTTCACAAAAGAAAAGCTTAGTAAAAGGTCAAACAATCAGGCTGGAGAGGATGACATCCCAGTATAATGAAGTGTGGGATGAACTGGTTAAGCTGAAAGAGATGTTGATTATCATAGGTTATCCAAAGAATTTGGTTAGTGGCTTGATCAACACATTTTTTAATGAATGGAGGAATAAATATAAACTGCATCTGGATAAGCCACAAATGGAGGAAAGAGGGGTGAAATATGAAAAAAAGCACTCATGATACAGTATAATCAGTTTTCCAAGGAAATAAGAGATATTGTTAAGAGAAATTGGAATATTTTTAAAGTTACTTGGATATACAAACTATGGTGGTTACTGCACCTATTTTTATTACAAAGACTGCATCTAATTTTAAACAGTTGTTTGAAAATAAAAAGTTTGAGGTTCATCAATGAACAGGGATACTACCCCTTGTGGATGTTGCAGACAATGTCTTTTTATAACAAAGATGCAATCTCTGGTACCTGATGACATTTTATTTATTTTATTTACCATTTGTTTACTGGGAAAGTCCAACTAGGACAGACCCTAGTTTCAGCGGAGGCCAGCGGAGAAATGCTCCAGACACATGTCTTTGGAACATTCTGAAAACCAAAATTATATTTCAGAAAGGGAACTGCTCTACACCAAGAGTTGTTTATTTGGCAAAGTGTGATGGTTGTTCTGCATTCTATGTTGGCAAAACAGAACGTGCATTTAAAACACGGATTTATGAATACCTTTATGATATTGCCAGCCATACAGAAAATAGTGCCTTGTATAAACATTCAGTCAGTTGTAGTGAATTTAAAAAGTTCTCTTTTGGAATAATGGGGAAAAAATATTAACCCCGAAGGGGGTGACTGGAAATGATGGCTTAGTAGTAAAGAATTAATGTGGCAGCTTAGGTTAGGTCCCACTTTTACACCAGGGTTAAATGAACATGTTCTCCGGTTTGATTCTTAAGTGGGGTGCTTTCTGTCCAGAGTCTGCATGTCCTCTCTGTGTTTGCGTGTGTTTCCTCCAGGTGCTCCGGTTTCCTCCCACATTCCAAAGACATGCGTCTGGAGCATTTCTCCCCAGGCCTCTGCAGAAAATGCGCTCTGTCTCAGTTGGACTTTCCTTGTAAACAAATTTTAAATAAATAAATAAAATATTAGGAATAATACAATTTAAATAATATTTTTTATGAAACCTTTCATGGAATATGTGAATTTTTTAAGGAGGAACCATCTACATATTACGTATACTATTGCATATGTTGTTATTTTTAGAAATCATCCTTGCATCTTTACAAATTCAAGTTGATGGTGTAATTATTTTATTACTTTTTAATTAGCCAATAGAATGCTTCTGAGAATAGTCTTTAATGATGGCTATCTAACTGTTTTTGTTTTTATTCTGACAAAGTCTCCTTTGTGGGATGAAAGCCCTCAATCTCTTAATACATTTTGTTGATTTTACTCATTTTAGACCCTCAGTGTCATTATTTTTGCTTGGTTCTGGTTCTTTTTATAATGCTACACCATTTTTTCACTGAAATTCATTCATCCTACTAGCAACTGTTTAAGTACAACCCTGGGAATTCACACATAGAACATAAATTAACAATCTAAATGTAGTTATTGTGCAGGATCTAGGATAAATACAGAATAATCACAGACAAAAAGATATACAGTTGATCTAATGAATAAGATTGTGAGGTTAACAAACCTTAAATTAGAGGTAACAACTGCATGGTAAGCAGCTGTCTGATGTAGGATGGTATATCATTTCAAATTGATGGTCCACAAGTAGAGAAAGTTTTTCTGACAATGAGTAGTCTAAGGATAGGAAGGGAGTGATTCAGAATGATAAATTAAATTAAAGCAAGTGTGCCAGAGTAACCTCAAGGGCCAGCCCTCGTACCTGGCTAACAAATGGTAAATAAATCTGACATTGGGGAGACTGCAGAGGAAAGTACAGTTGTAGAAGAGTGACTATGATAGGATAGGTAAACACCAGGTCCAAAGATAGGGTGACACAACAGTGTTTTGGTACAAGAGAAAGTGAGAAAATATTGATGGCAGTGTGAGAGGACACTAACATTCGGAGCAGTGTGTGCACTGGCTGAAATGAAAACTGGCTTTCCAATGGCTGCTTTGGGTTTGCTGTAAAAACGATCTGAGATGTTGTAGTCGGCTTGTGAATATCTTATCCATAACATCCAGATAGTGAGAAAAAAAAGAGATGTGGGATATCATCTCAATACTCACTGAGCAGATATATTACAATTTCTGTTTGTTGGCTTTTCTAACATGGGCTGTTGTTTCAAACAGCATGGTTATTACATGGGCAGGAGTTTCAAAAAGCATAGGTTTTGTCTTAAATATATTAATGTTTGGTTGCTTTTGGTGAAGCTATTGTCCCTGGACTGAAGATTTTGGTGCAAAACAAAATGAATGGAACAGTTAAGTTAGTGGATATGAACAGGGCCAGACCAATAGCCTACAGAAAGACTACTAGGCCAGGATAGTGAAGGGACAGAGTCAATAAACACATTGGAGAGGTGTAGCCATACACAAAAGCCAGTGGGAACCCAATGGAAACCAGTGAAGGAATGGCTAATGTAGTCCCAGCTAATACCCTACAGGTGCATTTATTCAGATAACCACTAGACTAAATAGGCTGTTTGGTTGGATTCCATAGTTGGAATGTAGACAAGAACTACCAAGTAGAGATGATTTAGGACTGAGTCAAAGGTTTTCAAGATACTGATAAAAAAGAGCCATTAAGCTTTTTTTTTTAGGTCAATGGTTTTATAAATGTTTTTGGTCAAAGACAGCATTACTTCAAAGTACTGTATTTGGTATGCTGCTCACTAAACAAAATACATTTTCTTTTAAGTCTGTGCTAAAATGTCCACCTGCAATGGTTTCTAGTAATATGTCCTGGGAGGCTGGAGGAGCTGGGACAGTTTCTGCTAAGGAATGACTTGTCACTTACTTTGTGAAGGTGATGGTCAGTCATTTCCTTTCTCAAATAGGAAAAGCATCGAGATGTCAAAGACAGTATAATGTGGTAGCAACAGTACAAAGGTGAGGATCACAGTCTTTTATAAAACAAGGATTTAACACTCACATACCTGTTAAGTCAGCAATAGAAATCATCTTTTGGAAGGAGGTCATGCATCAAGAATGAAGTGAGAATAAAAAGAAATGGTGAGAAAAATGAAAGAAGAAAACGGGTAAAGACAGAGAAAGAAAAGGCAAAGGAAATGGGAAGAGAGAAGTGGAAGCTAATATAGAGGAAAATAATGAGAAAAGACTAAATGAGAAGTGGAATGTTAGATGGGCGAGAAGAAGTGCATTCATTAAACAGTGACAAGGATTAAAGAATGTTAGATGGGCGAGAAGAAGTGCATTCATTAAACAGTGACAAGGATTAAAGAATGTTAGATGGGCGAGAAGAAGTGCATTCATTAAACAGTGACAAGGATTAAAGAGAAAGAAGCAACAAATTTGATGGAGGTGGTTGGGCTCAATAATCCATTGCAACTTATGGAGGTAGTAGGGTTTATTAAGCTACTGCAATATGATTGGATTGTGTTAATGCTATCCATACATCACTAATAATTTACACTAAAATATACATTAAAATACCACATAGGATTATATTTTGTTGTAGTAGTTTTAAAGTACTACAGACCATATCTTAAAGAACAGATGACTTGTAGGAACTATTATGACGTAATGTATGTCTTTGGGTGACTATATGATATGCTACACATGTAGCACTAGGAGTTACCACCATATGATCCACTGGCATTCAGATCTAACAATGACAAGGTACACAAACAATAAATGTTACATTGCAGAGCATCAGATGATCATAATATTTGAATGCAAAATTGATTTTGTGAACACAAATGTTCTAAGTCAATAAAAACATAAAATACAGCATTTGTGACACTGTGATCCTCTGAGAGAACAGGGTGGATTGTCCAAGTTGATTATAATATAATTAAAATTTGCAGACATTTGCAATTATGTATTCTACTATGCAGGTAAATAAAATCCAAGCTGAGTGTGTTTTTCACCAACATGTTTAGTAAAATCACATTTTCCAACTCTATAATTTCAGCAGACTTCTAATTACAATTATAACAAGGTAAATGTCAGCTTGCTTTGACTAGAGCTTTTGTAAGATGTAGATTAAATAATTTGTAGCAAAGGATATTGTGGGGGCTCACTTCTGCCTTATTATATAGTATGAACCTTCAAGTCTGACAAAAACTGTAATAAAGACAAGTCAGCAACAGGAGCTGTTAGACTGTTGATTGCAGTCAAACCTGCCAAAACATAATTCTCAGTAGGTGTCATACTGGTAGAAAAAATATGGCATGTATGATTACACAGATTGAAAACCATGCACTAGGAAATGAATATGGATGTGAATAAAATATAAGACTTCAAAAGACTATTACCTTTTTATGATACAAGTCAGTCCCTTAGAATATATAACCTGATTTTGATCCAGTAAACTTGAGAAAAGCCATTAGAAATGGAACAAATGTGTTGCATTATTACTCAGTACCATTAAGCACTACATTATTTTGTTTTCATTAAACAAAATAATGAATATTACCAAAAAACAAAAGATATAAGCCAGGGCACCTTATGCTACTGTACTCTAAGAATAAGTTTAGACAAAGACCACTTTATATATTTCAGCTGATGGCAAAAACTGTCTGAGAACTATTAGTTATTACATTGTTTAAGCCTGGGGCAGGTTGCAATTTTAAGGATTCAATCTGTTGCATCCCAAACATGAGTGTACTGTCAAATTCAATATTATGATAAGGAACAGAAATAATCTGTTGTCAAAATATTGGCCTAAAGTGATTCATGATGTGAAAACTAACACCTTTTGAGTAAAGTCACTATAATAGCAAATAGTGTTAACTATTTACAAAGAGAAAGCGATACCTTGAATTTTTTTCATTAATTACTTTATTAATTTTTGCTATGATTAGTACTTTATCTGAAATGATTTGAGATCTATTTCATAATCTTGTGTAGGTTTGCTGTCTGAAGCATCCTGGGGAGAACTATTCAGAAGAATCCTTCAGCACAGAGTTTTTATGGCAAGTGCTGTGTGCACAGACATTATGGAGAACCAGAGAATTTCTGAGCCTTCTACAGCCTGATTCTAAGGATGCAAGGATATGTGGTTAAGGGTTTCTGAGGGATGACATAAGAGTTTACTTCTCTTTCCATTAACAGGGAGTACGGAATGGGCAGTTTTTAATTTGTGGGCTCTTGGCAGCTATACGGCCAGCTATGTGAGCTACATAACACCATTCTGGCCCCGAAAAGTTTGAAAACTGAATGTCCTCTTTTGGTTGATTTACATTACCAGAGAATACTTGAATTGCATATCCTAATTCTTTTAAATGATAGATCAGGAACTTGCTAAGGCGTACTAAAAATAATGACAATGACAGCATTGTATTGTATTTATTTTGACAAAGGATGGCTAAGAATTTGAGGGGTGGTTTATCATTCTGAGATATTTTTTAGGGTTATTTTTTGAAAACAAGTGTGCAAGATTTTTTTTAAAAAACTATTAATTTGATTTTAATTAACAAATTACTGAAACATATTTACATAATCAACTGACATAAACAACAAATATAATAGAAACAAAAACTATATACAAGGTCCACAACAGAGGCAATTTCCTAATCATTATTAAAATTTATCAAAAAAGATCTTTAAGTTTTAACCATGACAGTTGTTTATGTGTAACATTTGATGTTCTTGCATTTCTGTCAGCAGTTCCCTATTACAAACAGTCTGTGCTAAAGAAATAAATTCAGACAATGAGAGGATTCTCCTACATTTCCAATTTAATGTAATAACTTTTTTAGCAATCTCAAGAAGACATCAGAGAAGATACACTTGTGTTCTTGGAATATAATTTGGTATTGGTGCATTAAATAATAATAATGAATCCATTATTTCACAATTGTTTGACCACAATGCTTTAGTGAAATTTTTGAAATCTGACCAAAATGGGATTATCATTTTACATTCTAAAAACATATGTATCCAATCCACATCCAAAGATTCCTTGCATATCTATTATTTAACACTGTCCTTTTTATATATTAAGGCAATTATATGTGAGGTTAGAAAACTTCTGTGGAGGAATTTACATGTAAACATTTTCCAAAAGGGAGAAGAGGTTGTATTATTGATATATTTAAATATTAGAGTTTTATTGGCCTCAGAAAACTATATTTATTTACCTATGTTGAATAGTCCCAAAAGGACTCATCAGGTTTCCAGAACTCAGACCTCAAAATTTTATAAACCATCAATAAAGATGCTTTCCTTTTGTTATCAAATGCATTTATTTCAAAGAAGAAAGTTAATATCTTGGGAAATGTCTCCAACTTTGTATTTAATCTTAGTTTTAACTCATTAGTAATAAATCTCTAAATATTTGTATATTTAGCCAATTATTTTGTTTCATATTGTACCTAGCCATTACAAGTTTCAACTCATGTATATTATTGCTGTTCAGGAACTGGTGCCAGAATTTTAAACCATTATCTTCAATTTGCCTTATTTTATTAAGTTAAAGGAGTCCACACAAGCTTCACTGAAAGCAATGGGAAACATTAGAAATAATAAAATTTTAATAAAATAATTACTATGCATATTTTCTTAACTCATTATATCCAACTCATGCCTCCAGGTGCATCTGCAGTTGCCTCCAACTGATACCTCTAGGCATCAAATATTGCCTGTTCATATTTGCATCAGTAATTCTTAAACCATGATATGTACAAGGTTTTAAAACATTTCATCTTAAAGCTTACACAATGGCAAACCCAACTGTATTAATATTTGACCTCTGTCTATTGCACATAGAGATATTAACTGTTGTTTTTTATGATATTAATTTATATAGATATAATTTTCACATTTTTCTAAATATCTCAAAAACCAAGTAACACAGGCAGAACTCTTTAGCCTCATGAGAAAGCTCTCAGCTAGACAAATAAAATACTGCTGACACCATATGTATAACTTGAATGATTGCTGAGATATTGTAAGTTGTTTGCAAAATATTACAAATTTAATAGTTACTATGTTTACTGAGACTTATAAAATGTGGTTTAAGACCTAGAGCCTAAAGAATACCATAACTATAAAAATAGCTTGTGCTGAAGGGTTTGCCATTTATACTTCTTTCATAACCCTTACTGTTCCAGAGATATGAACATTTGTTTGAAATGTGAGGATATAATTTGATTCTGTCAAAAGGCTTAGGTTTTGCCCATGGAAGTTGCAGTGCAATCTTCCTGAGATCCATTGGAGTGAATGAGTTAAAGTTATTTAAAATATAATTAATAAAAGGGGTAAAATTAATATTTTTGTGTGTTAAAAATTAAATCTTTAAGACCAAGTATAACTTATCCATATCTGAAAACATATTATTGTTATTCTGCATTATTAGTTGAAAGTAAAACTAATTTATGGATATTTTTCAAATTTGAAGTACGGGCAGAGTTCAACTAATGACTCATTAAGTTAAGAATAACTGAATGAGTATATAACTCGATGTATGGAAAAGCTATTCCCCCATCTTCCCAACTTTTGTAATGCTAGGCAAATGCTATTCTGGGTTTTTGAGGATGCCATAAAAACTTAAGTAATAATAAATTTATTTGTTTAATTAACTTTATTAGTCGGGGAAGCGATCAATGCCTGCACAGGAAAAAATGTTTGATAAAATAATTATCTTTATCCAAGTTAGTCTATCTGTCATAGTGAAAAACACTTTATTCCAGTCCTCTGGTTGTTTTCTTATTATATTAATTAAACTTTTATAATTCTGTTTCATTGATTTATTCCAATTATATTTTATAATTACACCTAAATATTCAAAATGCTACTTTTTCCAATTAAACTCATTATCTTTTCCCAGTATTTATTAATAATGTTTCAGTTTTATTATGGTTAAATCTTAAACATGAGATTTTCTCAAAAAGCTTGATTGAATAATATGTTATATAGAAGAGTCAATGTCTCCAATTGTCAATATAATATCATCGGCAAAGAGCTGAATCTTTGAACAATAGTTTTATCAATAAAAAAACATCTATTTTTTGGGGTTTGCTCTGATAAAGTTTGCAAAAGGTTCAATTGATAGAGCAAATAACACAGGTGACAATGGGCAACCTTGGTTAGTACCCTTCTTAGCTTTTATTGGACTTGATAAAAATCATCCAATTTTGATATATGACATTGAATTCTCATATAATCTATGTATTAAGTCAATAAAACTTGTTGAAAAATTACACTCAGAACTTTAAACAGATATGTCCAGTTTATGGAATCAAATCCTTTGTCAAAGTCTAAAGTAATGATTGAAAGTTCCATTTCCCTCTTATTAGCAATATCAATCAAATAGTCTAATGACATTATCTTGAACTTTTCCACTTAGAATAAAACCTGCTTGGTCATTTTCTACTAATCTGGACATAAATTGATTTATTCTTTTTTAGTCTTTTCATGAAAATGGACATAAACATTTTGTAGTCAACATTTACGAGAGATATAGGTCAATAAGAAGAACATAATTTACGATATGTACCTTGTTTTAAGATGGGGACATCATTACATATTTCCATGAGGGAAAGCTATTTGAGTTATTTCTGAGTTCTTGAAACAATTTTATTAGAATTCTTAATGGATTATCTGGTAATAGTTTATATATTTCTGGTATTAGTCCATCTAGACCAGGGGCTTTGTTGTTTTTTAAGCTTTTTGATTTGTTCCTTTAATTCATTAAAGGTTATTGGCCTATTTAATGTTTTGGTCTTCTGTCAATTTCTTGTTCTCATTTTCTTTTAGGAAATTATCTATCTGATCCTATCTATATCAATATTAATTTTATTAACTGTTTCATGATGTTTCCTGAAGATTTCTAACATATCTTTTAAATCCATCACAGTTTTAGGTTTACTTCCAACAATATATGAAATATCTTTCATTTGGTTAATATGTTTTAATCCTTTTCATATAACAGCTAATCTGTGTAAATTTATTGGGTTCACTGAATAAGATTGTAATTTAAGCTTCTCTAAATTGATTGCTACTTTGTGATTCAATATTTCAACATATTTTAAATTTAACTCTTTCAGTTCAGACTTTGTACGTACATCATTAGTATTTAGATGCCATTTCAAATGATTAATTTTAATTTGTAAGTTTAGCAATTCTTTATCACACTCTTTCTTCTTGTTTAAATACCAGCTTTTGATTTTACCAAATAAGTAATCTTTCAATGTATCCCATAAAATATCATTGGAATCCACATTGTTATCATTACAATCTAAAAACATGTTTAATTCATTGAAAAAGAAATCTTTAAATCATTTATCTTAACAATATAAGCTGGAATTATTTGCCAGAAAATTGGGTTTACTGTTAAAATCAAAGACAATGGCATTGTGATTGGACAATGGAGAAGAGATTATTGAAACTTTATTATTTTAGGAAATAATCTATCAGATGTAAATACCTTATCAATTGTATATATGCCAAATATGTAAGAGTAATGTTTATAGTTTAATGAAGTTGAAACTTTTATTTCATAAATATCTTTTAAGTTTGTGGAATCAATGAAGATATTCAATTTTTTTTGCTGCAGCTGATAAGGAAAGATTTCCAACTTTAGTAGTGTCTTTTGCAGATAGAATAGAATTAAAATCACCAGCTATAATTATCTCACCTTTTGAAAATAGTATGATTAATTCTAAATATTTTCTTGCAACTTTAGCACCAATACCAGGTATCCAGTCTACATTCACTAAAGTGAAATCTTTCTTATTTATCTCTAAGACTGCTATACTCAACATTCCATTCTTATCTAAATATGTATCAACTATTTTAGGTATTAACAATGATTTCTTCCATCAGAACATAGTATCTCTTCTCTTGGAATGGAAATATGATTCCACCAGAATTGAATAATCCTTGAAATTCAATCTAAGTCTTTATTAAATGCATTTCTTATAAAAAAGCAACATCCACTTATTTTTAAATATTTAATTAAGCATCCCCTCTTGTAGAGTTATTAAGACTGTTTACATTTAATGATATACATTTATAAACAGACATTTTGAAAACATGTTTAAATATATTAGGTTTTGCTATGGACACAAAAATTAAAATAATCACAACTAATATAATTTCAAAACTATTTACATCCCTAATCCTGGAATATTTCCTGGTTTGATGATTTAATCATCAATGCCACCCTCATCCATCACTAACATGCTAATCTATTCCTTTCTAGACCTACTGCCTATTAATCACATTAAATATCAGAATGATTTAATAGATAGCTGCTCTGCGGTATTTTGAAGTACCATTTCAACAAAATAACGTTCTACTTCTAAACATATATTGTTACCAGGGATAGTAATATAAGTCAGGGACTTAGGGACACACATAATAGTAATCTAGCCTTTGATCATCATGTGTCTACAGTGGTGAGGAAATCATTCTATGTTGCATAGCTTATAAACAAAGGTATGGCATCTAAGTCCAAGGATGTCATTGTTCCACTGTATTCGGCATTCATCAGACCTATCATTGAGTACAATGCACCCTTTGGTATGTACCTAACCAGGCATATCCAACAACTGGAATGTCCACAGACGTTCCTCACTAAAAGAAAACAGGGCATAAGTAATATGTCCTATGCAGACCACCTCAAGGCCCTATCCCAGTATTCTGTTTCCTACAGGCTGTTGAGGGGAGATCTATGCCCGACATACAGGGCATTGTCAGACCCCACTCTGATGGACCTCCTGCATAAAAACAATACAAATAGTAGCAGAATTACCTGTTTTAAAGACTTAAACCTTACCTATGATATAACTAAGACCTGCTGTTTAATGAAATTAGGTGATTCCCATTAAGATTTGTTAATAGAACAGGGAGGATTGTGAGTAATTTCTTGGCTGAGGCAAAAGACCATGGAATTGATTTAGGGTTAATTGGTAATTTCTTAGCAGTGGACCCAGAACTAGGCAACCATGGCAGTCACCTAGGGCCCACTAGCTGACAAACTTACAATTCTTATTTAAGAACACACACAGAGTATGTCCTTAGTAGAATCTGTGTGTGCATCTCTACTATGATGCATGCACATTTAAACTAGAGTGGAGTGTTCAATTTTTGTATTTTCCAGTGTGGTGTGTGTGTGCACTAGTTAGGACATTTTCAAGGATTTGTGATTTTCAGTGCATTTTCAAGGAATTGTGATGTGAGCTTCAGTACATTTTCAAGGAATTGTGAACTTCAAAGGAAGAGAAGTTTACTGCTGCTCATACTGTTTTCAATGTGCAACTGTTTTGTTTAGCAAATGTTTTGCTATTTGTGCTAGAGAATTTGAAAGCAGTATTAGTAGCATAACAGGTAGCATAAAATCCCCAAAATGGTACAGGTTAAGGAACACAAAACCAAAATAAAAATTTTACAAGTACCAGCACTTCAGAGTAAATACAGACACAGTCAAATTCTATCTAGCACTTTCAGTCTTTTTTAATAATTCATTCAAGAACTTCATCAGAATGCTACACAATTCAAACATACTGTTTAAAAATGGGGCCAAAACAGTCATGTGGTATGCAAACAACCAATCAATGCTAGTAGGTTAAAATTGCCTGAACCAAATACATTGTATCATATTTAAAGCAGAATGGATACTATTCAAAACTTTTGTGCTGACAAAAACATTTAATGTTAATATGAACAAGTAGCATACTGTGGGGTCTATTTCTACATTGTGTAGACGGATTGCTGATACTGTATTGCTACAGTCCTGAGTTGACCTCCTTTGAATAAGATGCCTTGTAACTATGAACCTTTTGTAAATTTGCCATCCATTCCCTATTCCCTATCCAATTGGGTCTATATTAAATCAGTGAATGCTTAAAAAAGCGAACGCTGATTTATCGACCCCATGCAAGAGAAAGCTTACAATCCCGAACACTTTATATAAAGTGCGAGTCTTCACCCTCTACACCCCCCTACTTAAATATACTAACTCTGAGATTGCACTACAGTGACTAAAACAGCAAAGTAACAGAGGCAGGCAAGCGATTTCTTTCCCAGGGAAAGAAATTGCTTATATGCCATTTCGGTATATTGCTGTTTCATGCTTTCGAGTTTGATCAAGACGCATTCAAAAGAATGCGTCTTCGATCATATAATAGGAACCCTGTTCAATTTAGTCTTCAAGGGCAGCAGGCACTGACTTTGCAGATGAAACACTGAAATATAAAGTTGTTTGCTAGTAACAACTTCTTCATTATTTACAGATCTCTTTAATGTGGAATTATTCAGATGACTTTTATTTCTGCAGAGATTGTGCATATTGACTGACAGTGGTAGATTGTAATTACATAAGTCTGAGGGTCCTTTTATGGTTGAAATGTTCTGAAATGGCAGTTTTGTCATTATTGGTTTATACATTTTATTTCATTGCTTACTGGGAAAATGCTTCAAACTACAAATCTAAAACTCACTCTAACAAGTGATGCTGTATTATACAAAGAATATAATTTAATACAACCAGGAAGATGAATCAAAGAACACATGCATGTGTGCAAGAGGGCTATGGTTTGAAAACAGCCCAAAGGCAAACTTCATCTGTTACTGGCCAGATGTATTTTCTTTGAATGTGGGTTTCAATACTGTTTCAATGAATGTGAGTTTCAAGGGCAGAGAAGTTTACTGTTAATAATAAGCCTGTTTTTATTGTGAGACTGTATTGTTTTGTTTGGCAAATGCATAACGGTGTTTGTACTATAAAATCTAAATTAAAAGTTTTAAATTAAATCCAAATATTTGTAATCATCATAGATATAAAGAAGAAAATAGCATGTACACTGACAGGTTTGAACAGTGTTTATGGTAAGTTTAGGCTAAGGAGAAATTTCCATGTCTTGGGCAATGGAATAGCTGCGTGGGGGGCTAGGGGGGGCTGCTGAAGGGGTGCCCCGATCTAGGCCCTTGGTTGGTCTACTTTACAGATATTTCAGAAAAGTGAAAGATTGCCACATATGAGGCTAGACAGTATAGTTCAGGGATGACAGTTCTTTTTCTCATTTGGTGGGTGAGTAAATAGTAGAAAAGGTTTTAATTATATCAGTTCTAGTGGACTGTAAAATGTGAGCATAATTATTAGCAAAGGTGAAGTGATTCAATTTTACTGGTTCATTTTTATAGCTGAAGAGTTATTCAATGTCCCTGTTAAGTGTTTTATTTTTTCCAAAGCAGACTGGGTCTAGACCACTTTGCCATCTGTCTCTGTTTCTGTTTAAGGTACAGGGTTTTGGTAGTTTTGGTACAACTCTTGTTTGTTTTTTGTTTTTTTCC
Organism: Protopterus annectens; assembly: GCF_019279795.1. NCBI lineage: Eukaryota > Metazoa > Chordata > Ceratodontiformes > Protopteridae > Protopterus > Protopterus annectens. Next base: position 1,777,619,037 of record NC_056726.1, on the reverse strand, counting down.
TTTAACTCAGAAAAGTTTGCTGTAGTTCGGTATTGTCAGGATTCCTTTTCCATTTCTTCCAGGCTGAATCTCTGGCTTTAATTTTATTTTTAATATCCACTGAAAGCCACAGGCTACTGTGTGATGAATGCCTTCTTTCTGTACAGTGTATCCTCAATTCTGGTCAGATTTGTCTTAACTTTTTTTAGGTTCACCATCATGAACTGTGAATGCTGAGTAAGCCTGTGAAATATGACTGGTTAATAGCAATGCATTAACAACAAAAGTGAGTTTCCTTTAACAATAATAGTACTCATTAGCACCTGCAGCTAAGAACTGTGTGATAATTAAAGCCTATGACTAATTTTTGTCATTTCAGGAATGCTGTGAAGAGAGTAATAGATTTTCAGAAGGAATATACTGACAAGATTTTAAACACATAGCAGATATGAGTTAAACACTGAAATGTATGCATGTGCAGCAAAATTACTGCGGCAGGCACAAGACTGTGCTAAGTTTAATTGTCCTCATGTATTCTTTTAAATGAGGCTATTGTTTCACTGTAGTTTTCCTTTGTTTATTGTTTTTGTACATACAAATTTAAATGAGGCTATTGTTTCACTGTAGTTTTCCTTTGTTTATTGTTTTTGTACATACAAATTTCTGGACCTTAAGATGAAATTTCATATAGTGTGGAGTGGCTCTCTACTTAATTTAATGCATTGTGCAGTATTTTATCTACATAGTGTTGCTATATACAATATAGTTTTTGTGTCAGCAAAGAAAATCAGCAAACTGAAGCAAGGGTTGCCATAAGAAAACAAAATTTATAATGAAATACAATACCAGTGAAGACCGGTAAGCTCTAATTAAGACCACAATACAGGTCCCTGTATGAAAGTAATTGCTCACTTGGAAAGTTTTAAATTATGCAAACCAGAAAGAAGTTAATGCTGTATAGTGTGCATATAGCGCAACACATTTTAAATTGATTCATAGAACCAATTTCAGTCTTTCCAGTCAGAGAAAGCACACTGTGTATCAGATTATTGCAACACTGTATCACTCAAGCATGGCCAAATAAATACACACAGTTGCTATCAAGTCACAAAGAAGGTTACAGGCACAAAATTTTATTTCAGAACTGTATGTTATTAAAATAGTATGTTGTTGTTGTGTCTTTCGGCTTTTCCCGGTTAGGGGTCGCCACAGTGGAACTCCGGTCCGCTAATGATTGGTAGCTGATTTTTATGTGCTGAGTTACCAACCCTGCCGCACAATCTTCAACGAAGGTACGCCCATTCACTCATGTCTCCACGAAGAAGACGCTCTAGCTGAGAATCGAACCAGACAGCATCTTACTGTGAGGGGACAAAAAAGTATAAGATGTCAAAATTGCAACCAACTCTGCCATCCTCTGGAGCTTAATATTTGCAGATGTTACTTAGTTCAAAGGGAAATAAATGAGTGAAACATTTTATGACTGCAGCAATTGTAAGAGTGTATGCTAGAGTTAAAGTAATTATCCTACATGTGACATGTAAACAAACACATACATATGTAAATGCATATATATATATATATATATATATATATATATATATATATATATATGTATGTACACACACACACACACACATATATATATATATATATATATATATATATATATATAAAATATATATATAGATATGTATATATATATATATATATATATATATATATAAAATATATATATATATATATATATATATATATATATATATATATATATATCTATATGTATCTACTTACTTTTATTGCGTAGTCCATATGCCGAACTCCATAATGTTGAGGTTGACAAACCGAACATCGACACATTACCATGCATGCACCAAGAAAGAACCTTGGCACATGCAAAAAATAACATCTTTTTTGCATGGGGAAGCTGCCTGCACCCCTACACCCCCTGTTAGTTATATATACTAACTCTGAGATTGCACACTCCCCAGGGAAAGGAATATTACCTACACTTGTCGACCATCTGCAGATTATTGACTAAATATGGTGGATTAAATGGGTCTATAGTAGAACACTGAACATTCAAAATGTCGAGTGTTCTAATATCGAACCCTAGCAATCGAAAAAAAAAAACATCGAGCATTCAGAACAGCAAATGTTTTCTATGTTCTATATATATAGATATATATCTATATCTAATATATATATATATATATATATATATATATATATATATATATATATTATATGGGTCTGTATTACATATTTAACTTTCTAAACTTCGAATCCCATATGTTCGACAACATATGATCAAAGTTTAAAAGTTTGAATATATAATAAAGCAAACAAAAAAAAACTTACCTTATCGGTGCAGGCAGGGGGGGAAAGCCCCCCTGCACTACCCACTCCCCATTACTTAAATATACCAACTCTGAGATCGCACTTCAGGGCAGAAAAGGAAAATTCTCCCATTTTGCACCAAATAGCATTGTTACATTTAACCTTCGAACACTTGAAATTTCGATCATATGGTGTCGACCATATGCCATTTGAAATTACAAGTGTTCATGGTTCTAATAGGAACCCGATATATATATATATATATATATATATATATATATATATAAATATAAATATATATATATATTTATATATCTATATATATATATCTATAGAGATATGTATATATCTATATCTAATCTATCTGTCTAGCTATCTATATATGTCTATGTAGATATTCCAAATATAGGCTGATTAATTGCACTTCAACTCAAAACAAAACAAAATTAAATGCAAGAATCCTCTCCAAAAACAAGTATGCATAATTCCCTGATATTCTAAAATCCTTCTAGGAAGAGATATACACCCTAATCATGGCCCTGCCTGTCACAATGAACATAAAGGTAATTCTCTCCCACACACTTCTGTAACCCAACAACAGCCGATCCTCAACCCTGGAGGTCTACTTTTTGCTGCTATAAATGTTAGAAGTATAAGAAATAAAACTGTTGAACTACATGCCTGGATTACCCAATATAAGCCTAATGTTCTCACAATAAATAAAACTTGGCTTAAAACCATAAATTACTCCGAAGTTATACCTCCTGGCTATAATATCATCCATAATAACCATATAAAGAGGAAAAGTGGTGATATTGCTTTAATATTTTCAAGTACCTACCACATCTCCCCTTACAGCAAACAAACACCAAAATTCGCTTCAGCAGAGCTTTTTATTACTTTCCTCAAAATAAACAATAATAAACAAATATGTATTACTGCCCTTTATATCCCTCCTGATGACAATACAGCTATACTGGAAGATATCCAACATTGGATATTTATAACATTTCCAGAAGAAAAAATATTAGTAGGCGATGTGAATGCTGATTGGTTGGACTCAACCTCTAACTCCTCTACATCTAGTACGAACTTATATGGTTTCACACAACCAATTAATAGCCCCACACAGTACAGCAAATCATAAAATTCTCTATTAGATTGGATCCTAGTATCAAACCCTAGCAAATACTCCACCACAGGTGCAATATTAGACTCTCTCAGTGATCATCTCCAAGTCTATATGACTAGACATATCACACATCCAGTTAAATAGCATATTTATAAAACATAACCTTTCCAAGTTTAACTCAGAAATATTCATTACTACACTATCATCTATTAACTGGAACTTCATAAAAATCCTCCTGTTACACAATGCTGTAATTTAATTCAGTACAACTTTTCTAAATATCCTAACTAGCCTTGCACCACCTAGAAGGAAAAACATGAAAACAAATAATTTAAGTTGGCTATCCAAAAGGTAAATGCTAATGCAGAATAGACAAAGCAGGGGAAGAATGGCAAAAATGTAAAACTCCTCAACATCTTGAAAACTTTAGAATGCTTCACAATTGTACCAAAAAGCAAATGAATTAAGACAAAAAAGTATACTATAATAACTTTCAGAATAATACTAAATGAAACCCTAAAAGATTTTGGACATCCTTTAATGAAATCTTACATCCCCGCCAATAATTCAAGCCAAACCCCTTTCCCAATAACTTACCATTTGAAACTGCAATACAGTTCAACTCTTATTTTTATAAATAGAGTAGCATCTCTAGCAAAGGATTCATCAGTATCTAATCCCAAATCTGCCCAACAACCACATATCACCACATCCACTTTCACCTTCAAACCTGTGCCCACTTCCTATATAAAACTTCTCTTAAACAAACGTAAGTCATAATCTTTTCCATCTGATGACCTTCCAAGAGAATACATAAAAATAGCATTGCCTGTCCTCTCTCAATCCTTATAAATAAGTCAATCCTGGAATCCCATGTTCCCTCTATGTGGAAAAAGTCACACATCCCTCTGCACAAAGGCAGAAATTCAACAAACATTAATAATTTTAGACCTATAGCAATTGTATCTCTCCTCACCAAAATACATGAAAAATGTATTAAAAAATCTGATAGACCATCTCCTGCAGGAGCTCTTATCCCCGACACAACATGGCTTCAATTCTTATACAACAAAAAAAAAAAAAGACCAATCCCAAACCACGAAGGTTGAACGAGAACAGTTTATTAAAATAACAAACGACTAAGCGCTTTCACCTAAAACATTCACAGGCTTCATCAGAGTCATTTGCGATTATAATTACACATTCCTTATATGCCAGTTTCCACAAAGCAGCAGCCAATCACATATGTCTAACTAACTGTTGTAAAAACATTCTTAAAGTAACAGTCCATTTACTCTAAAATACCACCAATTCAATTGTTCAAATAAAAAACACATTAAGCACTGTATTGTGAACAAATGTCATAAATTATAAAACAATATAAAGTGAAAAGACTTTGTTGAAGCACCATTTGTTTAACTTATAAATTGTACTCATACCATCCTATATAACCAGGAAGCCCTGGTGCAACAGTAGAATTTATCTTAAGTTGCCATTTTACCTCTTTTGCTTCAACCTCTAATTTGTCATCACCCCCATTTTCCTTGGGTAAAAATCTGTCAATCAGAAAGAAGATAAACCTTCTAAAGTTCACCCACTTTGTGCTGTTTTTACAACAATTAGACATATGTGACATATATGACACATATATATATATATATTAGACATATGTGATTTGCTGCTGCTTTGTGGAAATTGACATATAAGGAATGCGTAATAGTAATTGCAAATTACTCTGAAAAAGCCTGGAATGTTTTAGGTGAAAGCAGTTAGTCATTTGTTATTTTAATAAACAGTTCTCTTTCAACGTTCGTGGTTTGGGATTGGTCTTGTTTTTTGTTGTATACTTAGTTTTTGTGCCTGTTGGCACATGTAGCTTTTCTGGCTTCAATTCTTCTCATAGTACTAACACTGCCCTTTTAACCTATGTAGATACTGTCAATAAAGCTAGAGATAATGGCAAACTAGTCTCCTCCTTATTTCTAGACTTGTATAAAGCCTTTGACACAGTTTGTCGCAGCAAACTTCTTCTTCAAATGTCCTCACTAGGCCTCTCTCAGCCCACCCTTCTGTGGTTCAAAAGCTACTTTTCTATTAGGTATCAGTCATTAAAATGGCACCCCATACTCTCTCCTTACTTCCCAGTCACCACTGGTGTACTATAAGGCTCTGTTCTTTGTCCTCTCCTTTTTAACATTTCACCAATGCCCTCTATACCTCCACAGAACGGGCAACCCTAATACAATACACAGATGATTCCATTCTCATTTTCACATCTGACAACATGGTACACCTCCAAAAAATTACTCATAAATCTTTAACAGCCACTGAAACATGGCATCATATCTCACAACTCATGCTCAACCCAAAAAAGACCAAACTACTACTTTTTTCCCTAAAATCCCTCTCTCATGAAAAGACAAAATGGAAAGTCCTCTCTTTCTTAATAATGCAACCAGTGAAGTCACTTATCATAGCAAACTATTAGGGGTGATAATGGATGATAATCTTACATTCGACTTGCTTATACAAAATTGCATAAGAAAAACTCATCAAAAACTAGGGATGCTTTACAGAGCCAAAAGCTTTCTCACCAATGCAACTAAAAATATATTTGCCACTACTTATCTCCTCCCCCCTTTTATGTTTGGCACTCCCATCCTTACTAAACTGCAGGCTTTACAAAAATTAAAACTTGAACAATGCTGTAACAAAGTTGCTAAATTTGCAGCACATACCCCTTTCAGAACCCACCACTGTATGGCTCTGAAAAGCCTTAATTGGTTTGAACTGCCACATCAACTAACATACACGCAACTTCTTACCACCTATAAAATTATCCAGCATCTACCTGCCTGTCCAGCACTACAAAATATTCTAGACAACTATGTTCCCAGTTGGTCATTGCGAACCACTGATCAAAATTTCCTGTCTATCTACAAACATATCAAATCTGCTGGGCATTGTCTGTACTCATAGAAGGTTGCTAAGGTTTGGAACTCCTTGCCTGTATCCATCAGGTCTATACCCTCCCTCTTATCTTTCAAAATCACTCTGAAAGACTTCCTAGCTAAAATGTGGCTCTGTTCTTGCTCAAAACCAGGATAAACTATATATATAAAAGTGAACAAGTATCCATTCATTCCTTATACCTCCTTACTCTCCCTTCCTCACTTACTTCCTTACTGCTATCTAATTCTCTTCACCGAATTTCTCTCTAAATATACCATTAGCCTGATTTCCCTTACCTCATATTGCAATTCCTATTCATATTAGACTAACTTACCTTAAATTTCTCTACAAACTGTCTAAAATTTCTCTAAATATTAAATGATTGTCATACACCTTGTATCAGTTCTTAACCAATGATTTTATATTATGTCTAATTTGTCATAATTATTTAAACTGCAGATGTTTTTGTTTTATTTTTGAAGACTGTAAAATTATTGTTCTTAAAATGTTTTGTAATAATTTGGAGCTTTTCTCCCCCAGGCCTCCACTGAAAATGGTCTTCTGCTCAGTCAGGCTTTCCCAGTAAAGGACGTACATAAAGATCACTTTTGTACAAAATCCACAACTGAAATATCAGCCCACTTGGCTTTAATGCTCGGTCCACACAGCAGTCCAAAACTGTAGATCTCTTCCAGGCTACAAAGAAAAGACAAAGGCCTGTCCCTCTCCCGACTTTCAGCTGTAAAAGCAGTTACTTCCAGAAAGTATAATCATGCAGATTACAATCAGCAGATTAGCCCTTCTGTCACTTCACTCTCTCAGGTCTTTCAGATGAACTTCTATGTCAGAAACTGACTTTATGAGTTTAACCCTCCAGGGTATTCCTTTGTATTCCACTGTAATTGGGAATTAAGAACTTGTGACCTAGGTAAGTGGTGTAAGAAGACGCCTGCAGTCCATACTGCAGTATACATTACAGACATGCATATACAAGCACACCCACATCTATCTATCTATCTATCTATCTATCTATCTATCTATCTATCTATCTATCTATCTAGCTATATATCTATATATCTATGTGTCTATCTATCTAAACTGCAAGAAAAACCCAGCCAAGTTAGAGTTTTCACTATGCAATACCTTAAACCTTTTGTAATGGAGGTCCATGAAATATATGCAAATGACCCCTTAAGGGCATTCCAGTGTTTCATAGGTTTCTAGATTAGTACTAGACTAACTGCCCTTGTGGGCCATTTTAAGTGTAGCCAATTACCTCACATGAGAATGAAATGCTGCACTTTATGTCTGTAAGGTAAACACATTATGCCAATTATGCCGATCTTCCCACCTTTATTCCAACCTCCCCACCAGAGAAGGTTAAACAGGTCGGGATTTGAACCATCAACTACATGTCTTCTGAATGTCCATGACTTTTTACTTTTTTTAAGTCTTACAGGAGGTTAAGGTTAAGACCAATGCAGTGGAGGCTGCAATATCCTTGACCTGGTCCTTACCTACCCACCTCCCTCTTCCACCCCGTAGCACATCTCCTCATCCCAAGATAAATCTGATGAGAAATCAGTCTTCTCTATCAGGTTTAGTGATATCACACTACCAACAAATGATAACATCTTCAGCGACTCCTCCAGGGCAAACATACATCAGCTTGTAGAAAACATAGACAAAATTCCTTATGTTTTCACAAACTGACCCAAATAAAAGGGTTGCTGCATTCTTCTCTGGCATTTACCAACACTTAAACAGTGGCATAAAAATGTCAGTACTTGTTTACCCTAAATATAAATGTAAGTTTGGGTGGAACCCCTGCATTAATGAACTGCATAACAAACGAAGGAAAACAATGACAAGTTGTAAGAAATCCCCTTCCTCCTACCTCAAAACTGCACTGAAACACACCAGTAAAGAACTTACGAGTACTGCTAGAAAACATAAAGCAAATTATGAGCTTAAGGTTGTGCACTGAAACACGCCAGTAAGGAACTTACGAGCACTGCTAGAAAACACAAAGCAAACTATGAGCTTAAGGTTGTGCACTGAAACATGCCAGTAAGGAACTTACGAGCACTGCTAGAAAACATAAAGCAAACTATGAGCTTAAGGTTGTGCACTGAAACATGCCGGTTGTGCACTGAAACATGCCAGTAAGGAACTTACGAGCACTGCTAGAAAACATAAAGCAAACTATGAGCTTAAGGTTGTGCACTGAAACATGCCGGTTGTGCACTGAAACATGCCAGTAAGGAACTTACGAGCACTGCTAGAAAACATAAAGCAAACTATGAGTTTAGGTTGTGTACTGAAACATGCCAGTAAGGAACTTACGAGCACTGCTAAAAAACATAAAGCAGACTATGAGCTTAAGGTTGTGCACTGAAACACACCAGTAAGGAACTTACGAGCACTGCAAGAAAACATAAAGAAGACTATGAGCTTAAGGTTGTACACTGAAACATGCCAGGAAGGAACGTACAAGCACTGCAAGAAAACATAAAGCAGACTATGAGCTTAAGATTGCTATACATAGCAAAGTATCACATATGACGCTCATCCCACTGGTTGCAATTTTGACATTTTATACTGTATTAATAGCATATAGTTTTGAAATAAAATGTTGTGCTTGTAACTTTCTTTGTGACTTTACAGCAGTTGTGCGAATTTACTTGGCTTTGGTCAAGATTTATTTACTTATTTATTTTACATTTGTTGACTGGGATAGTCCATCTGGGTATGAGCCCATTTTCAGCGGAGGCCCGGGGAGTAAAGCTCCAATAAAACAAGAATGACATTAACAGGTACAGAGTCGGTTTTACATAGAATTTAACAGAAATATTTAGGGACAACAAAGAAAGTACAATATACAATGTAGCACTTTAGTGAAAAGATCAAAATTATTACAATATATTAAAGTTGTATATACTATATATATATATATATATATATATATATATATATATATATATATATTTTTTTTTAGGGCAGGGGTCCATCTTTAGATGATCATTTGAGTATACTTTAATACATGTACATATGTATACCCTTAAAAGAAAAAGGAATTATCACATTATACTCTTATTGTAAGTAGCTGATAGGTGTTGTTAAGAAGTGGGAGTGGGGTCTATGTGGAGACTATAACATTTAGGGGATTAAATTTGATGTGGGCTTATGTGATATGATCATAAGTTTTATTTAATTATATTAGAAAGTGAAGGAGCTCATCCATAATAATAGCACAAGTTCCACTACCACGGATAAAGCCACTATATTAACAGACAAATTTGGTGCTTAGACACTTACCCATGTCATTGGCCCCATTATCCTTTAAAGTTCTTTCCTCACAAATCCCCTTGAAACCAGTCTTAGAATCCCTGTCAAAGCTATCAGTAATGCTTTCATGTGAGCAGATGACACAGCACACTGCATTCTCACCTGTGCAAAGCATGCACTCTCTGAGCCTTTACTCAAACAGTTCAGCCTTGGCATGTAAACAATGTTTGAGCCTGATGCCTATAGAACAGTTACCATGACAGCAATGCACAAGGCTAACCCTCCTGTGGACCCATGCAGGCCCATTAGCCTCACTATCCTTACATGCAGAGACATGGACTGTATCTTAGTTAAATTCAGTTATGCAGACATGGGCAGCTTAAGTGATTTATACTTCAGTCAGTTGGGTTCTGTGAAGAGCAGGTCCTGCCTCCAGAAGATAGTAAGATTCCACTTTTTTTCATCACATAATTCACCAGTCCCCTCTAGAGTCCCTAGATCTTAAAGATACCATGACCAAATATTCCATTAAAAACAATAAACTACCTTAAAGCTACTTTTTAAATAGCAGAAAACATTACAAAATTAGTACAACAAAAGAAGGTGCCTGACATTCACTCAGTACATGTCATTTTATGATCATTTCCAGCAAATAAATTATTACTTTATTATATAAGCTTACAATTATTGTAGCAGTTTTTACCATTTAATTATAAAATTACTGTTAAAATACTACAAAAACTGCCACTTGTAATAATTTATATAAATAAATAAATATATATATATATCCCAGTGTATAAATGAAAAATGCATAAGAGCCATATAAAAAGAACATAAATAAAAAAAGTTATAAAAAATGTGCAAAAAAGCATGCAGAACAATACAGATGAATGGGAGGTGAATGGCACCAACAATTCTACAAATGTATCAACTAGCGCTGAAGAAAGTTTGATTCCACCATACCAGAGGCAGCAAAGCGGCTTATTGACAGGATTGCAGCAACAGCAGACATGTGGATACCAAGCTGAACAAATAGCAGGAGCTGCTGGTACGTCTCTTTTAGGTGTGAATGCAGCACCACATTCTTGTACTTCATTAAGTAGTCATCATAATCAACAGTTGGGGCAACACTGGGAAGCCCCTGCTTTTAGGGACTGGTTTAATAGGGCCTCATTGTTTCTGGTAATTCTCCTGCTCAGCAAACATTTAATGACAGTATGCATGAGAAACTGAATAACTTTGACTATAAGCTGCATAAGTTCAAAAAAATTAAAGCTTGAAAATGCTTATCTGAAGGAATGTTTAATAATATTATACCAAAGGCTTTAAGATTATGGTGTTACCCCACAGGCTTAGTTGCGATTTCCTCTCTGCATATTGAACTGGTCAATTTATTTAACAGACATGGTTGTGAGTTTCTTGAAGTTTTAATCAAATATAATACTAAGAACATGGACAATTTGGGTGAGGAACTCGACCAGCTGGAAAATAGCATAAAACAGCATGAGGCATATAGGTTCATAGGTTGGTACTAGGCTATCGGCCTAAGGCCTATGCAAGCCTAGCCATAACAATTCCCTGGATATTTTTTCCCACAATATTTACTTCTCTGGGCCCCTGTCTAGCAGGGCGACTGACATGATACCCAGGGTGAATTTCCTATCTCCCATCCAATCATCAAGGTTCCTTTTGAAGTGGGCCAATGAGGTGCTCTGCTTGACATGTATGGGCAGTCTATTCCAGAGTATGGGGAGTCTCTGGGTCAGGAACCTATCCCTCCAGCATGTTTTGTTCATTGTGATGATAAGGTTTAGATCCCTGGAGCGTGTGGCTCTGAGGGATTGGGATTTCTTTAAGTGGAGCATGTCCAACAGCTCAGGGTTTGACATGGCCTTGTATGTTAAGCAGAGATTGCCTCTGAGTAGACGATATGCCACAGAGTATAGCTGGAGTTTTTTAGACGGTCAGCATATGGCATCTGCTTTAGGCCTGTGATTCTTTTAGTGAGGTATTTCTGTGGCCTTTCCAGCTGTTGCAGATGTCTTGTGAGGTACATACCAAATGGGGCATTATACTCTATAATGGGTCTAATGAGGGATGAGTACAGTGGGACAATGACCTTCTTTTTTCTGGATGAAAAGCCCTTAGTGATGAGGTGTGCCATGTAGAAGAATTTCCTGACTGTTGTGGCAATATGGTTATCGAAAGTGAGAACACTGTCCACTTGTGTCCCTAACTCTCTCATCACACTTTTAATGTTTAGTGTCCTGCCACCTATGTGGTAGTTCATGGGTACATGTTTTTTTCCAAAGGGGATGACTATACATTTCTTGGCATTAAGCTTGAGCCCATGGCTCTGGCACCAGGCATCTGTTTCTGTAAGGCCCTTTTGTAGAATATCCACATCATTTGGGGATTCAGTAATGGCTCCCAGTCTGCAGTCATCTGCAAACTTTGTTAGCCAGAGTCCCTTAGTGTTGGCCTGTACTTCAGAGAAGTAGATGCCAAACAAGAGTGGTCCCAGGACTGAACCCTGAGGTACTCCACTAGTCACTTGTTTGGCGCTGGATCTGGAGTCGGCTACTTTTACAGTCTGGGTTCTGTCAGTAAGCCAGTTGGCAACCCATCGAGGGACATAGGGATTTATGCCCAGCTTAGTAAGTTTATCTATGATTCCAGAGTGGGGGATGGTGTTGAAGGTCTTGGCGAGGTCCAGATAGGCTGTGTGGACCTCCTTACCCTCGTCCAAAGCTCTGGAGACCGATTTGAAGAAGTCAATCAGATTCAGGAGACAAGATCGGCCCTTCACAAACCCAAACTGGGTGGGGTCCAGTGTCTGGAGGTTGCCAATGTCTTTGTTTATAAATTCCATGATAATGCATTCCATGCCCTTGCAGATCAGGCTTGTCAGACTGATGGGACGGTAGTTCCCGGGATCCAAGGTGAATCCTCCCTTGTGGAGCGGGATAACTGTAGCTGTGCACCACTCAGTGGGCACGAAGCCTGAGGTGAAGCCATGATTAAACATGACACTTAGGTGGGGTGCCAGTTCATTTTGTAGTTCATGTAGTACACAGCCTGGGATGTCATCTGGTCCCATGGATGTTGTATTCTTAGCTTTGGAGAGTGCTGTTTCTACCTGTGTGGCTGTGATTATCGGAATTTGGCAATCTTTTGGTATTGAGATGGGCCCTTTAGGGGGTGAGAGGGGAGTGAAGTTGGCACTAAATCAATCTGCCAGGATATTGGCAATATCCTTGGGATCAGTATATTTAATGCCATTCTGTTGTAGCTCAGAGCAGATCTGAGCATTGTCATTTAGATTCTTGACATAACTATAGAATGCCTTGTGGTTGTCTTTGGAATCTTTGGCAATTTTATTTTCGTAACTAGCTTTTGAAGATTTTATGAGGGATCTCAGCTTCTTACTGAGGCTGGTGAGGGAGTGTTTTGCATCCTGGGATTTTCCTCTTTTCTGCAACAGTTTCTTCCTTCTGTTGTATAGTTTGTTTATAGCAGGGGACCACCAGATTGGCTTCCTTTTTTTGGAGAAGAGCATCTTGGTTCTATTTGGGATGGCACAATTCATGCACAAGTGGATGTGCTCGTACAGTGCCTTAGTGTAGGATTCTGCAGTCGAACTTCCAGATCCTGTCTGCATGGGTGTTGTGAAGTTTGTCACTTCTGACTTCAGAAGCATGAAGTTGGCTTTGGAGAAGTTTTTTAAGGAGGTTTCCTTACTGGGGGGTGGGGGTGGGATGTGGATGTCAAGGGTGATTTGCTTATGGTCAGACCTGACCAATGAGGGGGTGACCACTGGTGTGGAGCATCTATCTCCCATGTTGGCAATGACCAGGTCTAGGATATTGGAGCCCCTGGTGGGACAATGGATTAGTTGATCCAGGGCATTGGAATTTATGAATTCCAAGAACCATTGGGAAAAGGAGTTGGTACCCGAGTAGTTTTCCCAATTAATGGCAGGGTAGTTGAAATCACCTAGTATTAGGGTGTTTGGTTGTATCTTAATATTTTCCAGTATGTTTAGGAAGGTGTAGTGAGAATCTTGGGGTTTGGTGGGGGATCTGTAGCAAGCTACAATTTGGATTGCAGTCTTACCTAGTGTTAGTTGCGCCTGGAGAATTGCAGATGCATTGTGTTGGGCAACTAGCCTGGAGGTGTGAATATCCTTGGTGAATATGGACACTCCTCCACCTTTAGTGGTTCGGTCTTGGTTTTGTGGCCGAAAAGTGTGGTAAGAATTGTAGCCTGGTATTGCAGGGGTGCTCTCTGGAGCCTTGAACCAGGTCTCAGTCACTGCACAGATATCAATGTTCTCCATTTTTAGGAGTGCCTCGAGAGAGTACATTTTGAGGTTTAGACTTCTAGCATTGAGTAGCATTACCTTCAGATTTTGCATGCTTGTATCTGTTATGGTGGTGGTTTTATCCTTTGAACCTTGCCTAAAAAAGGCACTATAGGGGTGGCAAGAGCTTTAGCCAGTAACCTGAATCCCAGGGATGACAGATGCAGACCATCTCTGGCAAAGCATCATGGTTTGTCGATCATGACTTCCCAGGCAGACAAATACTGGATCCCCTTTGAATGACACCAGAAGCTTAGCCAATTGTTGAAGTCAATCATTTTGTCCTTATACTGTGGTATCATTCTGGGCGAAGGCAGGATGCTACTCAGGGCTTGGGTCATACCTGCCTGGGTCACATGATCCAAGAGCTCTTCCATGTCTCTTTTCATGTAGTCCAGGGAGGTACGTCTCAAGTCATTTACTCCAGCATGGACAATGACAGAGTCGTATTTATACTTGTTGTGGAGTGACTTGAGTGCATGCGTTATGTGGCAGATCCTGGCACCCAACAGGCAGCTGACTGTAATTTTCTCCTTGTTCAGCCTGGTGAGTGGGACATCAGTGTGCCTGACTATAGAGTCACCTATGACTAAAGTGTTGGGTACATTGTCTTGCCTTAGGGGCTGTTGTTGGGTGGCACACTGGTGTTGTGAGCTATGTGTCACTTTGGTTATGACTAGAGTTTGCGTTTCAGCTTCGGAGGTCCTTGTTGCTTGGGAAGGTTAATGTTAAGGGCCTCCGCATATGTGGGTTTAGTGTTGCTATGTGTGGGAGTTGATGGTGTGGGTTTTGAAGGGCTATGAGTTGCTAGAGGTGTAATGCAGGTGTTAGCCTTCTCCTCTTGACTGTCTAGCACAGTCTTGACCGGAGAGAGCTTTGCTTCCAGTTTGGCTATGTAAGTACATCTCTCGCAGGTTGTAGTGTTGGGTGGTAGGAGGAGAGGATTGTCTGTGTACATGAGGCAGTTGCCGCATTGCCCCAGTATGCCCAGATTCATCAGGTGGAGAGGAGAAACCACCAGAAGCTGACCCTTGGACATGCCTGTTTAGGTGCTTTTTTGTAAGGTTTAAGAGCTGTTTTCCCTTACCTTTGCAAGGTACTTTGCAACTGTAGGCTGTTTAGTGCCTATGATTAATTTCTCCTTATTGACAAGGAGAGCTGAGTGCTTGTATCAGTTTCAGGCTTCCTAGTGCTTTACAGCAGGTTATAGAGCAAGTGCCAGTCACAGGGGTTCAGATTTTAGTGCTACTACTGAGAAACCAGCTAGTTTTAAGGGAAAATTTGAAGAGCAGACTTTCTGGCACCTGGAATAGTTTAACTGTAGCCTCGTAGTGCTGCACAATGTGAAAAATATGCAAACACACGCGTTTTTAAGCCAGAAAGTTGAAAGGGATAGAAATCAGCCCAAAAAGGCTAATAAAATTGCAATTTCAGAGCTGGAAACCACTCCTCTAGCGTTAGATAGGCAGTACAATGCTCACCAGTCCCACTGGTAGGCAGTAGGACTTCCCTCTTCTCTTTGCCCACAGGAATTTGCGAACAGTCATATTTCTCTGCAGCTGAATGTCACTTCAGCCATGTGTCCCCAGTCAAATGTACCACAGGGAAATGTCTCGCTGCTTAGGCGCCTGAACCCGGTGTAAATACATGGAGACATCAATACAGTTTAATACAGTAACTTATACTTTTAGTTTTATTACAGCTAACACTAGTGATTATGAGACAATAAGAAATATACTAGTAAACAATTGGGTACTTAATGAGGAGGATAGCCAACTAAGTGACAAACTAAAAGAAAAACCTAGATTAATCCCAAGAAGAGGTAAAAATATTAAGGCTCTGTTAGAACAAAAAGCACAAATAGAAGGAACCCAGGAATGAAAAAAATGTGGCATGTGCTGTTATTGTGCCTTAATTAATGTAAGGGATAGTTTTGAAATAAGTGGTATTAAGTATAAGCTGGGAGGTAAATACAACTGCTGCACAAAGGCGGTGGTATATTTGGCCACCTGTCAAGATTGTCTTTCATACTCTGTACGGAAAACAGAGAGAACCTTGAAAGAAAGAATATATGAGCATGAATATGCTATTAAGAAGCAAAAATTAACTAATGCCTCTAGCCAAACATGTTATTAGTAATGAGGGCCATGAATTTAAATATATGGTAATAGAGTAAGTTTTGGTCAGCCCAAGGGGTGGACCTTGGTCTTTACAATTAGAGGAGAAAGAATTAAAATGGCAAGTCATGCCTAATGCATATCCATGGCCAGGTCTGAATGAATATTCATCTGTCAGTAGTGTGCTTAAACATAGGGACTCGAATAGATAGATTTACTACTTCTAGCCTAGCAATATTACTGTCATAGACAAGTAGGGTGTTCTCATTCTTTTGGATACATTGTTCTGCATGCGTTTTTGCAGATTTTTTATAATTTTTTTTTTATATTTTTATGTTCTTTTCATATGGAATTTATATGTTTTTCATTTATACACTGGGCTAAATCTTCATTTATTTATGCAAATTATGAAAAGTGGCTGTTTTTTGTAGTATTTTAACAGTAATTTTATAATTAAATGGTAAAAACAGCTACAATGATTTTTAAGCTCTTATCAAAAAGTAATAATTTAATTGCTGGAAATGATCATAACATGACATCTACTGAGTGAATGCCAGGCACCTTTTGTTGTACTACTTTTGTAATGTCTTCTGCCATTTAAAAAGCAGCTTCAAGGTAGTTTATTGTTTTTAATGGAATATTTGGTCATGGTATCTTTAAGATCTAGGGACTCTAGTGGGGACTGGTGAATCATGTGATGAAGAAAAGTATTAAAAGTGGATGCATGCAGTTTTGAGTTAGATGTGAAGAAGTTTGGGAATGTTTAAATGAAAGTGCTTATGATAAAATTGGGGTCTGTATATATCCATTTTTCCACTTTGCATTGTTTTTTGGTTTTTAGCAGTTTTGGGTCTATATTAGAACACCGAACATTCAAAATGTTGAGTGTTCTAATATTGAACCCTAGTAATTGAAAAAAAAAACATCGAACATTCAGAACAGCGAATTTTTTCCTAGGGAAAAAATTTGCTGTTCCAAAACACATACACACAACACAAGCACACCAAACAAACAGCAATCCACACACATACACCTAAACTCGTACACCTAACCCTACACTAAACTATACATACACCACTAACTATCCACTTACCTTAAGCCAAACCCTAACCCTAAGGTCCGTCACTATCGCACAGTCACCTCACCCGCGCCCTAACCCTAACTCACCTAATCCCCCCTAACCCACACGTCCACACAATCGCACACTTACCTGACCCACACCCTAACCCTAACTCACCTAACCCACCCTAACCCACACATCCACACAATTGCACACTTACCTGAAACCGACCCGTAACTTTCCACCAGAGGGCTGAAAATACCAAAGCAACAGAAACGGACAACCGAATTCTTTCCCTAGGAAAAAATTTGGTTTCCTGTTACTTCGATATTTTCAGCGTTCGTTGAAAATGGGTCGATATTAGAGCACCCGACATTTCAAATGTTCGCTGTTCTAATATAGACCCGTTTTTCACTGGTTTTCATGTTGCAAAAGAGGTATAGATTCCTAGTCTGAGTATTTCTCATGCCATTTGACTTGATGTTATGCAGTAAATCCATCAGTATTGGGTCAGAGGATGTCATGTATGCCAGACACAAGTCACCTCTTACCAATCTGTAGGATAGCGAGTATACTGATAGGGCTATGAGTTGGCCCATGTAAGACATGCCATTTAGGCCCTGTATACTTTTAATAAGTTATCTCTCTGGGTGTTACAACTGTTGCATATGTCTGGACAGATACATGCCAAAGGGGGCATTATATTCAATGACTGTCTAATGAGGGCTGAGTAAAAGGGGACAATGACGTCCCTCAATTTAAACATAATCTGTTTGTTTATAAGCTGTGTAACATAGAAGGACTTTCTTACAACAGTGGACACATATTGGTCAAAAGTTAGGTCACTGTCCACATAAGTTCCCAAATCCCAAACAACTGGGTCAACTCTTAGGGGCATATTGTTAATGTGGCATTTCCCTAGGATAGATGGCTTCCCAAAGGATGCAATAATTCACTTTTTTGGCATTTAATTTCAGTCCATGATTTTGGCACCAGTTATTTATTTGGGGTGGTTAAGTCACTTGGGGATTCAATGACTGCTACTAACTTGCAGTCATCTGAAAACTTAGTTAGCCAGAGCCCTTTGGTATTGGCTTTAACTTCAGAAAAGTAGATGCTAAACAGGACAGGTCCCAGCACAGAACCCTATGGAACTCCACCAGTGACTGGTTTCTTTGTGGAGTTAACTTTGCCTATTTTGATTTCCTGCACCCTATCTGTGAGACAGTTGGCAATCCAGTGGATGACATAGAGTTTATTCCTAGTTTAATTAGATTCTCTACTGTGTCTGGGTGGGGAATTGTGTCAAAAGCTTTGGACAGGTCAAGGTTTGTGGTGTGTACTTCCTCCATTGTTTTGGTGACCTTTTCAAAAAATCCTCCAGGTTGAGTAAGCATGACCTGCCCTTGACAGATTCAAACTGAGATGGGTCCACTGTTTGGAAGCTCCCTATGTCCTCATTGATTAGTTCCATGCTAAATCTTTCCATGGCTTTGCATATGAGGCTGGTCAGACCTATGGGTATATAATTCCCTGGATCTTTGGAAGGTCCTTCCTTATGTAGGGGAATGACTGTAGCTGCTCTCCATTTGTTTCATACAAAACCGGCATGGAGGCTGAAATTTAAGAGCTTTGCTAGGGGTGTGGCTAAATCATGCTGCATGCTTTTTAAGATACATACAGGAATATTGTAAGGACCCATTAGTGCAGTATTCATAGATTTTGATAACGCTTTTAGGACTTGGTCTTGTATGATAGCTGGAGGTGAGCCAACTCTCTCTCATTTGATTTTTATGTTTCAAAACTAGCCATGAAATCCTTCTATCTGGTCCAGTTAATTTCTAAGATAATATCCTTAAGACCAAAAGAAATCTATGTAATGTTTGACTGAAAATGATTGGGGAGATTATAAGTGATGTATAATGTTTGCAACTGGGAGTGTGTCAGTATGGGTTGTGATGTAAAATGCTTAGAACAAGGATTATGTCGGTGTGGTTTGCTTTCATTTATATAAATGTATGATTGTCTGTGTCATAAGTGATGGTTTAATAAAGATGTTTCTTGTTGGAAAAAAAAGGGCAGGAACAGAATAATTTATGTAATGCTGCTTATGTTATATGATATATAGCAATATATGTGAAATATAATGCTTGTAAATGTGAACTTCTTAATACAGTTTGATTACTTTTTTATATAAATGTAAATTTTCCTTTGTCGCAAGTGATAATTTAATAAAAGTATTTAAAAAAAAAGATCAAAAGAACTCATCCTACCAATGTAATCTTCTGTTATCACCATCAATGAATACAATGCCACTTTTTATGAACAAATCCAAGCATATATTGCCCATTGGAAAAGGTCCAAAGATTTCTAGCCAAAAAAATGACAAGCCTTAAATCTTTCAACTATTCCACTGGATTAACATGGCTCTCCTCATACTTGGCAGCCTATCTGCTGCTCTGAGATGACCTCTGTCACTCCTTTTGAGCCACAAGAGCCCTAGTCCTACTTGCTCTTCTACTGCTTTGTGAAACTAGTGGATCTACAAATACCCACACTAGGGACCTAAATCTACAACAAGTGAAGAGGACTTGCTGGGAGGGTGAGGATCCTAATTCAATGCATTCCCAGTGTATGGAATAATCTACCCCTGCAGGTCAAATAAAAAAGTATCACACTGTCAACGTGTAAGGCTAGTCTTTATTGGATTCTAAACCATCAGTCTCCTCTACCACACAACCACCATTTCCCCACCTGTACAACCCTCCTCTCACCACTGAAAGACTGTACAACATTTACTGTATTGTTCCTCACAAAATGTTACATTGCAAATAGTCTGCACTATATTTACTGTATTCTTATTCATTTGATGTGTGCTTTGGTTCATGCAATGTTTGTCTTGAATTTTAATACCTCTGATAATTCCTTTTTTTCATTTAACGTTGTTTGCATACTGGGCTTGGCATAATGGTTAAGGTCTTCACCTAACAAACACAGGATACTGGATTTGATTCTGACCTTGCTTTATTGGCAAGGCCTAAAATGGCCCTACAAAGCTGTTAGCTTAGTACTCCCCTATGGGAAAGTCTGATTTGGCCTGGAAGACCCATTTCCGGTGGAGGCTTGGGCAGATATATTCCACAGATATAAGCATACAAAATAGTTGAAATAGTAGGAACATTTATATTTCACAGTCAATGAAACAAAACTGATAAAATACACCTTTAAACAACATTAGCAGTAATACATCAGAAGGAGGAGGAGCATTCAGAATTATAGCTAATATTCACCTGGGTTGAGACAAAAAATGGTCCAGATGGAGCAGTGCTCTATCCCATTTAATAAAGAATAAATAAAATAAATAGACACAATTTTATACTAACATTTTTGTGATGACACCTCTCTGGGCCAGTGATCAAGGAGCCTCAGTCCTCACCACTGACACCTCTGGGGAATTTTCACTTGGAATACAAATGGATACACTCAGTATTTCCAGATGCAGACTTGTCTGCATCAAACGCAGTGTCCCTTAAGATCACACAGGGAACAGACTCAGACCGGGGTCTGGATTCCTCTATATATGTCTCCATCCAGTCCCCCAATAAGACTCCTCACTGATACAGCTGTAGGATTAGGACCTCAGCCAAATGTCCAGGCCAAGTCCTCCAGTACCCTCTCTGTGAAACCAGTGCTTCATGTCCCTGCCTCATGTAGCTTACACACACACTCTTTGAGATTTAATTTTCACACACACACACACACACACACACACACACACACACACACACACACACACACACACACACACACACACACACACACATACACACACACACACACACACACACACACACACACACACACACACACACACACACACACACACACCTCGGAAAGGCTGGCACAGATTACCTGCTCTACCAACTTTGACCAGAGTATAAGGTGGGTATCACTGCCACCAGGCACTCCATAATCAGCTACTCTAAGGCACTTAACAAAGGGTGTACAATTATACTTTGTAATATTAATACTAATACAAATGGTAGTAGTTGACCAAGGCAGCTAGGCCTTCTGGAGTGGCCCACACAGTGTCACCAAATAAATATAAACACTCTCAAAGGATAAATACTTTCTAAAAGGACCAGCCACAATAAAAGTTTTAGATATATTTAATAATAAATAATAAAAGAACATGAAAATACTGAATATACAGTTACAGTAAACCACAGAGTTCAAATCACAGGAAATATTGAAAGTAACATTGATGAAGAGACTCAAACAAATAAAGAAAAACAATATCTAAACTAAGCTTCACTATATTTTCTTGACTGAATCTTGGAGAATTATTATTCCCTATTTACTTAATAGAGCAAGGCAGATGATGTGGTGAATAGTTTTTCTTCTTGTCATACCCAAGACAGAATACTCAATCCTGAGAGATTTCTCTTTGTAATATCTAACATTTCCAAGATGGCTGGAAGAATGACCTCACCTGGTCACCTGACTCTAAGTTCTCATACTATTCCCCTTTGAAGCTTGAGACAGGATGTTAGGATAAATAAGATAAGATGCATATCTAAAGTTTTGCTAATGTTTATAGCAGTGCCTGGGGCATCCCCTCTTTTTACTGAGCTAATGAACAAAGGCTTCTTCCAAACATGCTGTTGCCAGTCCTATTCAGAACTGTGAGATAACCACTTCTATGGCTCAACAGATGGTCCAATTAACAGTATTTTTCTTAAAGTGATAAGCAAGCTAACTGTTTATCCCCTTCTCTTCCAGTGTCCTTTGCTGACATATATACACACAGTCTCACATGTATATTCCTTCTCTGTCCAGAAAGACCCAATATTGATGCATTTTTTAACAGTAGCAACTTTACAAACACATTTTGATTTTCAAATGCCATACAGTTCTAATGCATTTGTAACATAAGTATCTGTACAAATCTGCTTGATATTCAAACACTATACAGTTCTAATACATTTGTAACATAAGCATTTGTGCACATAAGTTTGATATTCAAATGCTATGCAATTCGAATACATTTGTAACACAAGCATTTTTTTATAAATCAGTTTGATATTCAAAGGACATATCATTCTTTACATAACTCCAGCTGGCTATGTTGGCATTAGCCTATATCATCACAGTTATCATGCATGACCCTACTTGATTTCAGACATGAGCACTATTAAGTGCTCAAAAAGGGTGGCATAACTTTAAGTGTGAGTGTAAAGTTCTATTTAGCTAGGCATCTTATGATCCATGTGATCACATGCCTAGTTTTGTTCTTATGCTTCTATGTTCTTAAGCATGGGATGTTCTTAAGCATGGGATACTTCTGCTAAGGTGCTGAAGATGGACAGTGTTCAGAGCTAGGGGAAGAGCTAAGAGACACTGATATTATGTTAGTTCTAATGCTATTGCAAGTCCAATTTTCACATAAAAAGAAACAAAACAGAGCACACTAATCTATGAACCTATGAACATGAGCAATGCAGTACAATTTTGTCCAATATAGTCTTATTATAGACTCTTGGAGTTTTTGGATACCAGAAAACCTTTGTTGGGAGTTAAGAGATAGAAAAGGAAATTATGGAAACACTTCATCCTTCATTCCATATTCATAACAACTGCCAACCCATCACAAATTCTATTTGTAAGGGACTCTTATCAAACCATAATGCAATTAATGTGTGTTCAAGAGTACCATAGGTGAATTGTCTTGGAAGACAGGGCACCTGCCTGTCAAAGGTCCATATCTGACAATCATTACCCAACTTTTGGGGGGACTAAGTTCTTTATAGGACTACTTTACATCTCTTATCATCAGCCAATCTAAGAATGACTGTAGTGCCACCATGCAAAATCAACACATTTTTAGGGACCTAAATCTACAGTAGTTTGGATCCTGCAAGGTCTCATCTAGAAAAAGTCCTATAATTTGTTTAACCTTTCTTAACAAACCTACTAGACCAAATCAGTTAGCAATAGCAAAAGATTGCTTGATGTTGTCATAACTAATATCCCCCAACAGCTGTCTTCAATTACAAGACAACAAAATATATTGAATGACAACTGTCCCTAATAATATAACTGACATTCAAAGCAAATGAAATAATTCAACCCTTATTTCCATAAGGTCAGTGTCAGACTGCATGGAAACATTCCTGTTGAAAGTGGACTTTGTACACTAGAGCCTAGTGTAGTATGCATCAACATTAACTCCATCATAGCCCCTGCAATTTTCTACAACTTTCTTACCTCACTCTATCCCGACTTGGCTCTTTCACTTAAGACTAAGAAAATTAAGGGGAGACAACTGTCTTTGGCTAACAACAGAGCTTAAAACACTACTAATGGAAAGAGATTGGAAACTTCAGAAGTGAAACCCCTCAGACAAAGTAAGCTGCAGAGCTTGCCTGCATTTGAGAATAACCTCATGCCTAGCTGCTAACCCAGGGTAAAGGATCATATTCTGTGGCTTACAAGTAGTACAGGTTGGGAATGTCAAAAAATTTTGCATGTCTATAAACTTTTTAAAGAACAACCTAAATGAACAAAGCAGTATTATACCATGACCCCCCCAAAACGTGCACGCTGATTGGCCAGCGTGCCCGTTGTAAATTGAGTTATACTAATGGAAAAAGGTCCGTCGCCTGACTTTTTCCATTAGTATAACTTCGTTTTAACACTGTCGCTATGTTAAATGGGTTTAACATAGTGATTCAGCTTTAAAATAAGCAACGGAGATCTCCGTTGCTTATTTTAAAGCTGTCTCGCTATGTTAAACCCATTTAACATAGCGAGACAGTGTTTTAAAAAAAAGCAACGGAGAAAGCAAGATCTCCGTTGCTTTTTTTAGTGTCTCGCTATGTTAAATGAGTTTAACATAGCGAGACAGTTTTAAAATAAGCAATGGAGATGTCCGTTGCTTATTTTAACTGTCTCGCTATGTTAAACTCATTTAACATAGCGAGACACTAAAAAAAAGCAACGGAGATCTTGCTTTCTCCATCAGAACTGCCGCGGATGCCAGACATCTGCGGAAGGGCAGTAAACAGACATTATACTATGCCATTATTTAAGAAAAGTAATAGTTTCTTTTCTTAAATAATGTCATATAATAGCAATAACCCACTTCTGGGTGTGGGTAATGCTAAATTTACCCACGGTTGGCTTTGTTTGGTCCCTCGGGCTTCGCCCTCTGGACCAAACCACGCCAACCGTGGGTAAATTTAGCATTACCCACACCCAGGCATAGGTTATTGCTATAATTGCAAATGTCTCTCACCAAACACATTAGAAAGTGTGAAAAACCTAAACCCATCCAGTCCAAAAGTGCACCCATCTAACTTCTAACTCAAACCAAATGCTCAACTGTATCCCTCTCCAAATACACCTACCTTCTGTTTCAGCGTAATTAAACATAACAGCAAAGCAATAATGCTTCTAAAGTTAGGTACTGTTAATATTTCACAGTTGGACTAAAAAAAATATTAAACCTAACAATCATCATTATACTTAAGCATTCAGAGGTGAAACTAGGATGGGAGAAATTGCTCTAAGACCATTTTGTTAAGGTACACAATCAGTAAGTGCCAGTGGTATGGGAGTTCAGTACTGTCATTGCTTTTTGCAGCCAGCAGGAATGCATAGCTTAAAAAAATGAATGTCAATATAGTATATGTGCTCACAGCTGAAGTGCTGAAATGCTAAGTATGTGATAATTTAATTGCAACAACCTTGTTACATTTATACCAAGTGATATCAAGTGGTTTGTTAGCATTCTAAAGTTTCTATACTTTCTTAAAGCAGAACAGCATTTTCCCTTCAAACTTCAGAAGATTTTTTTTGCTTCTCAATTATGAAGTGGCTCCAAGTTTGGGAAACCGCATGGAACACAAGAAAGCCTATCCATAAAAGGGACAATGCCATACTGATTTAAAATAATACTACTAAAGGTGAAGTCCTCCTTTACACTGTTTGTTTATCAGCTAATTGCAGACCTTTTCCACTCACCAAAACGCTAGAAAAAAATATGTACAACCTGTTCTTGGATCTTGTTGAAAAATACAACATTCTTTCAGGTAAAAAACATGATTTAGCAAAAGGTACAATGCACTAACAACAGTTTACTCTGTCACCCTCTATCTAGAGCTGTATATTAAAGACTGACAATATTTGGGTACTCTATTCATGAGTATTAAAAGGTGCTTTCAGTCAGTAGACTATCACATTCTTTCAATCACTCTTGAATAATATAGCAAGAATGAAGGAGTCAAACAAATCTTTTAGGTAGCATCAGACAGTTTATGCACAGAAACAGGAATATTCATAGTGGAAATACCACAAGGGTTATTTTTAAGTTCCCTACTAACTTCTTTAGGTGTTAAGTCATTCCACCTTATCCTATCCAACCTGAAGTGCACTATGCATGCAGGCAAAGTTAACCCAACAAGATCTGTCCTTCCTTAACAACATTATTTATTTATTTTATTTTATTTATTCATTGCATTTGATTACCGGGAAAGTCCACTGGGCCTGACAAACCCATTTTCAGTGGAGGCCCAGGGAGAAAAGCTCCATAGTTATATACAGAAAATTTTGAAACAGTACAGTACTAATTATTTGTGGAGAAAAGCTCTACAGTTGTCTGAACAGACAAAAATTTTAAAGACAATACAGTAATCATATGTAATCAACATTATAAACGATACAGGGAATAACAGACATTTTGGGACATAGCAACTATTTGTTTTTTAGTTCCCTACTAACTTCTTTAGGTGTTAAGTCATTCCACCTTATCCTATCCAAAAATTTACTGCAAAGGAATTTTCGGTCCACCTGCTCCTTCATTTCTCTATACTTTTACATTGGGCTTCCAGAAAGAAAACTATCAACCAAGTGATATAAAACAGTAATGATGGTGTTCAAACTCTAGTCCAAAATAGCACTATCAC
The DNA here is from genome assembly GCF_019279795.1 of Protopterus annectens. Lineage (NCBI taxonomy): Eukaryota > Metazoa > Chordata > Ceratodontiformes > Protopteridae > Protopterus > Protopterus annectens. Next base: position 1,777,592,840 of record NC_056726.1, on the reverse strand, counting down.
CATGCAAGCTGAAGGGAAAAACACCTAGCTAGGAATATTGTTTGAAGAACATTTTAATTTCTTCTCCATGCATAATCCAGCACTCAAAGTATATTTACAAAAAAGATCTCCCACAATCTTTCAAATTTACTAACTAGGAAGTAAATAAGAGCCATGGGAATAAATGTGATCATCTCAAAATTGGAATATTCCCTCCCTATTATAAGTCAGAACTCTCTGCTAAATGCTAAAATGCAGCCTGCACTGGGGAGGGGTGGGGATATACGGGAAAAGCCCATGCAACCTGAGTTCAGTTATTGACTCAGGCATTTGACAGTGCAGGCTGGAAGGACAGGCATGCCTATTCATAGATATATGTATATATGTGTGTGCATGTGAGGTGTCAGCATGCACAGGGCATACAGGGGTTTTGATCACTGTGTTGGAAATCGAGGCACAACAGCAACATGTATTGCTGCCTGGGAGAGGATAAGGCATTCCACTAACATCAAGTCCAGTGTGAATGTAAAGGACTTAGGAGCACTGATATCCACTACACATCCCATAAGCATTACTGACTTGTGCTGAGGGTGGAGAATCAAAGGAAATACACTCCCTGATAGCAGTATGTTACTCCTCAGTTACCTTGATCTCCTCACAGGCACCAAACATGGGTCATAGATACTTCAGGGGAGCAGAAAGAAATGTGGTAGACCTGGCAGATGGCAAGAAGTCCTGGGCAGCTGATTGCCAACTAAAGGTAGCAAACACTGGCCCCCAAAAAACCCATCAAAATACTTCAAGTGGTAGTCAGCAAAATGTCCTAATTTATTAACCTTTTAAGCAACAGAGAAGATCAGTGACTGCCCATGGCCAAAGCTAACTGGCTACATATTACTGCTGGAACCTCACTCATTCTCAGTTGCCTCACCTACCAATTACTTTTATTAAACTACTGCCATCCCTAGTGCCCTATAAAAAGAAAGATGGAATCAGAGACACTTAACCTCCGTAACTTGCAAAGAAATAAGGACACAAAATTCTTGCCTTTTGTTTTCTTCTGGTAGATTTTTTTTTTGTTTGTAATTAGACTGTGTTTGTATACCCCATATATGACTATAATTATATTTGACAATAGATAAGTAGAACCCTGTCAAATCATGTTCCCTAAATATTGTGTGTAAACATTAATGTTATAAAATGTTTTGAATTACAAATATACATGCTATGTTATATAAGAAGAAAGGAGTTGTTGATATATATATATATACAAGAAGATATTTTATTATCAAGTAATGCTGGGCATTGGAATAAAAAAGTGGATGCAAGATGTTTTAACAAATCCTGAGACCTCCTATAAACCTATGAACCTATTCACTTAGTAGGGTGTTTAATTGTAATTAAATTGCTTTGGATAAGAATCCATCTGTTGAAAAATTATAAAGGTTTAGATGGCAGATTTTTTTGGTGGAATTGAATACAGATATATTAAAATTCTGTTAGGGTCAGTTAATAGCCCAGTTAAGGAATACAGTACAGTCTTACTGAAAATGAATAAAGGGGCCTGAAGAATTTTCAGTAGTACCTTTAATGCTGGTAGTTAATTGGAATGCCATTAAAGATGGAACGGGGGCAAATTCTCCCCACAGAGAGAGGTTGATTTAAAAAAAAGGCAGAGAAATGCTTAAATGTTAATTGGAAAATGTAAGACTAATTGCTGTAGATTGTCAAAACAGAAAATTCAGAGGAAATATTAAGTTTACTTACCAGAATGGATAACATACATTGTCATTTTACTGGCAATACATACCAATTATTTAAAGGAGGGGCAAAGACCACTTAATATCTTCATTACAAGCCCACAGAACTATACTGCACTGCACAGGTTACATTTTCTCTATACTTGGTTTGAAACATAGGGAAATTATCCCCTCCTTTCTAAAAGAAATATCATCTTACTTAAAGTCTAGGCTCAGCTAAAAGCCCATATTCAAAAACTTGCAAAATTCCAGTGCCATCCCACTGGTCACAGTACTTAATCCCACTACAGTCTCTCACTGCCTTCACACCCACATGCTAGCTAATCTCTGATATAACTCTATAATTGTCACTTTGACTATCATGTATAAAATTGTTGATAATTTTTCTATAATGTGTGCATAACTATTCTTACCTTTGTTTTTTTGGAGGTTGTATCTCATTCTGCAGTTATATTGTATTGTTCTACTTGTTAATTTTCCCATTGTTCCACACTGGCTAATGAATTAAAGTTAAATAAATAAATAAAGACCATTTCAGACACATCACACACTATAGTGGACACTAATAACAAGATAGAAATAAAGCAAGAAATAATATCATATAGACAGGAAAGTATAGAACATCTTTTATACATTTTGTGACTCTCACATGTTTTTATATAACACATTGAGAAAGAAAGCGAAACAAAGACAATATAAAACAAGGAGAGAGGTAGCATTAATATTAAGTTATTGAAGGAAGTGGCAAAATTATTACTGGTGGTAAATGTAAAATATATGGTTTTATAGAAGGGAAAAATACAGTGGAAGTGAAAATTGTATAATCATTTGCAAGATGAAAAAGAGGAAAATACAAAATGGGAAACTTCAGTTCAAGCTGACAAAGGTAGAAAACCTTTAGTTAATCAGGTGATATATTATAAACTGAGTAGTATAATCACTTCCATTGAAGATGATAAGGGGGTTAAAATAACTTAGCAAACAGATGACTAAGTATATTTTACATTATTATATGACTATTATACTCATAGTAAGAGCTGCAAGAAAATAATATGGAAGAATGGACAGACTAACACTTATTCTGAAAATAATTTAGAATATATGAATTTTACATTTCCAGAATTATCAAATATTTTAAGATCTTTCAAGAAAGGGAAAAGCCTTGCTCTGATGAATGTTTTTACTCTAGAGGTCTATATCATATATGAATATAGCTTGGTATCCTATTTCTGAGGCTTATGAATTATTTGCTTGTTTATACAGGGGCAGCACATGCTATCAGCTGCTGGGCTGCAACCCTTCCAGTAAAAACAGAGCTCCAAAAAATACTTTATTTGTATTATTGTTTATTATTATTTGCTTTTTCGTTTAAAATAAAAAGCCATTGTTCCCATTTTGGGGAATTTAAACTTTGTTGCATGACTTCTGTTAAAAACAGCTCTGTGTTATTATAAGTCTTAATACATTTTAGAAACAGTGGAAATGCTACTTCAGACGTGGCTGCCTTGGCTGCTCTATGAAGCAGCAAGGTCTATTTCTGATTGGTTTAGGTTTCCACAGGTGTTTGAGGAAGCCTCAAAAAAAATAAATAAATAAGGAAATGGCAGGACAGGTGGCACGCTTGGGAGTAAGCTTTTTCCTTTTTGTTATTTTTTAGTGTGCAGTGACAGAACAAAAAGAATGTGAATTAATGTACATTTTTTGAAGTAAAAAAGTCTACAAATCTAATGATTGTCCTTATTTATTAAGTGTAATACATCATTTTTTCCTCACAAAATTGCCAGTTTTAGGAGTGAATAGGAGGGACAAAGAATGATTTTTGAGCCAAAAGTCAGGGATATCCCTGAAGATCAGGGGTAATTGAGAGGTTATGTGTGTGTATGTGTATGTGTGTGTTTGTGTTTGTGTGTACGTGTGTGTTTATACATATGCAGAAAGTGTGGTTGCAGTGCGTTTTACTGTACAGTTCTGACAACAAAAACTGAAATACATTTTTGGGCCACTAATTATGTATTTTTTCATTCATTTCATTGCAAGCAGAGATTTGAGGTGTATACAGGTATACAATTAACTGTGATTTTGTGTGTGTGTGTATGCATGTGTGTAGGTGGATTGCAATGGGTTGCACTGTATAATTCTAGCAGCAGCAAGATGAAATACATTCCTGGGTTATTATTTGATTATTTATTCATTCATTTTATTGCAAACAAAGATCAGAGGTGCGCACTGGTGGACAAGTTGCTGTAATTGTGGTCACATATGTGTGGTCAGGTTGCAATGAATTGGACTTCATGCTGACATGCCTTTCTGATTGTTACTTGCACATTTACTCATTTCTTTGATCATAAACAGAGATCTGAAGATTTCACAGTCATGTAAGTGACATTGTACAAAAGAAGAACCTGCCTTTAGCAGTCGGGGTAGGATTTGTGATAGTAACTGATCATTGGCATGGTGGCACAGTGATTAGCTTTGCCATCTCAGAACACTTGGCTCTTTGTTTTTTTTTTGACTGAGATTCCATTTGCGTAACATCTACATAACCTAGCTTTCCCTGTGTGAGTTTTATCAAGGTGATCTGGTTTCATTCCCCTGACCCTCAGTTATATGGTTTTGCTTTCATAACACCAGAGGAGTACACAAAACATAACATTTTTTTTTGGGAGATAGAGAGGCAGGCACTAATCAAAGGTATGTCCTTGCAAGAATTTATCATATTACTTTATTGTGAACTACTATTTTGTCAAATTTGAACATTAAGCTTTTGACAGATTTTTTTTATTCATTGCAAGAAAAAAAAAACATAACATTATTTTTTTCTTTGTTCTTGATTTTTTGTTCAGACCATCACTGGATCACAATTTAGAAAATAAAAACTCTAAAATACACATCAGATCATATAGAACAATATGACTTCTTGGAGACTAGTGATCCTTAGACCTCTGACATAATTCACTTACATTATCCATATTTATTACAGTGCAGTCTTGGCTGTTTAGGATTTGTTGAAAGGAGGTTAGAAAAAGCTAAGATGTAAGGCAAAGCATATTAAAGACTCAAAGGAAGTAAACTTTATGATGGTGTTGAGCCAAGATGGGGGAAATAGAGGTGATAAGATGGATCCTTGAGGAACTCGGTTCATAGGTTCATAGGTTCATACTAGGCTATCTGCCCTGAGGCAATTATAAGCCTAGCCTGATTCTGTATGGCTTACGCCACCCCTTGATTTGAGTATACTGTGCCCTTTAAGGTTTAGTTTACTGTGCCTCTGTCTAATAGTGACACGGGAGTAATCCCTGGGACAAACCTACGATCCCCCATCCACCTATCAAGATTCTTCTTGAAGAGATTCAGTGAGGTGCTCTGCCTCACATGAACTGGAATTCTATTCCAGAGCGAAGGGAGGCTCTGGGTTATGAACCTGTCCCTTCAGCAAGTTCTATTTATTTCTGTGCTGAGGTTCAAGTCCCTCGAGCGTGTGGCTCTAAGGGATTTAGATTTACTGAGGTGGAGCATGTTCATTAATTCTGGATTTGACATAGCTTTGTATGTCAGGCATAGATCGTCTCGAAGTAGGCGGTATGCAACTGAGTAGAGCTGGAGTTTTTTTAACCGAGCAGCATATGGCATCTGTTTGAGACCCTTGATCCTCTTGGTGAGATACTTTTGGGGTCTTTCTAATTGCTGCAGTTGTCGGGTAAGGTACATCCCAAAAGGGGCATTGTATTCTATGATGGGTCTGATGAGGGATGAATAAAGGGGCACGATTACCTCTCTTGATCTAGATGTGAAACCCTTCGTGATGAGGTGGGCTATGTAGAAGGTCTTTCTAACCACTCTGGCAATGTGGTTTTCAAAGGAGAGATTGCTATCAACTTGGGTCCCCAGGTCCCTAATAACTTTCTCTGTACTTAATGGGTTTCCGCCTATGTGGTAATTTGTGGGCACATTGTTTTTGCCAAAGGGTATGACTATACATTTTTTGGCATTTAGCTTTAGACCATGGCGCTGACACCAGTTATCTGTCTCTGTGAGACCTTTTTGAAGAATGTTTGTGTCAGCTGGAGAGTTGATTATGGCGCCCAGTTTGCAGTCGTCTGCGAACTTGGTGAGCCATAGTCCTCCCACGTTTGCCTGTACCTTGGAAAAGTATATACCTAACAAGAGTGGTCCCAGGACAGAACCCTGTGGGGTGCCACTTGTGACTGGTTTTGAGTCTGACATGGCTCCAGCAACTCTCACTCTGTGGGTTCTGTCTTTGAGCCAGTTTGCGACCCATCTTGTGACATAGGGGTTTATATTTAAGCTGGATAGCTTATCCATGATGCCCGAGTGGGGTATTGTGTCAAATGCCTTTGCAAGGTCCAGATAGGCTGTGTGGACTACCTTCCCTTCATCTATGGCTTTGGTGACTGTTTCGAAGAAGTCAACCAGGTTCAAAAGGCAGGATCTGCCCTTGACAAAGCCGAACTGGGTAGGATCTAGTGTCTGTAGGTCCCCAATGTCTTTGTTTATGAGCTCCACGATGATCCTCTCCATAGCCTTGCAGACTAAGCTAGTCAGGCTTATGGGGCGATAGTCTCCAGGGTCCGTAGAGGCTCCACCTTTGTGGAGTGGGACCACTGTTGCTGTACGCCATTCTGTGGGCACATATCCTGTAGTGAGGCTGAGATTGTATAGCTGTTTTATTTGAGGGATTAGTTCCTCTTGGAGTTCATGTAGGATGCAACCTGGGATGCCATCTGGTCCCATGGAAGCAGTGTTTTTTACTTTGGAGAGGGCAGCCTTCACCTGAGCATCAGAGATGTTTGGGAGGCAGCCCTCTGCTGGGATAGATACTTGCTCTTTTGGGGGGGAGGGGGAGGAGAAGTTTGCACTGAACCTGTCTGCCAGGATATTGGCAATGTCTGGGGGTTCAGTGTATTTTTTGTCGTTTAGAATCAACTCAGAACAAGTCTGGGAGTTGCATCCCAGGTTTCTAACATAACTGAAAAAAGTCTTATGATTGTCTTTGGTGTCCTGTGCAATTTTTCTCTCGAAGCTGGCCTTGGAGGATTTTATGAGGGATCGTAATTTTTTGCTAGTACTGATCAGAGATGCCTTCCCTATTAGGGATTTTGCTCTATCATGTAGTAGCTTCCTCCTTCTGTTGTACAGTTTATTTATGGCAGGGGTCCACCAGACTGGACGCCTGCCTTTGGATAATTGGGTCTTGGTTTTGTTTGGGATAGCATGATCCATGCATTCCTGGAGATGTCTGTAGAATGCGTTTATATAGGATTCTGCAGTTTGGGCCGTAGTTTCCACTGGCCCTGGGGCCTTGAAGGATTCCACTTCAGTTTTGAGAAGTGAGAAGTTTGCTTTTGAGAAGTTTTTCACTGTGGTTTTCTGGGCTGGGGGTGGGGTCGGGATGTGGACATCCAGTAAGATTAATTTATGGTCTGATCTTACCAATGAGGGATATACTTCTGGTGTGGAGCATAGAGTCCCCATGTTGGTAATGATCAGGTCTAGTATGTTGTCCCCTCTTGTGGGAGTATTGACTAGTTGTTCCATAGCATTTAAGTTTATAATTTCCAGGAACCTTTGGGCTAAGGTGCTGGGGCTTGAGTAGTGCTCCCAGTCAATGTTTGGGTAGTTGAAGTTGCCCAATATAATGGTGTTTGGAGAGATCTTCATGTTCTCCAATGTTTTCAGGAAAGCTGAGTGGGATTCCTGACTTTGAGAGGGTGGTCTGTAGGATGCTATAAACTGAAAAGCAGTCTTGCCCACTGTTAGTTGCACATGGATGGTCTCCGATACTTCGTGCAATGCCACTAACCTGGAGGTGTGTATATCATTGATAAATATGGAAACTCCCCCTCCTTTTGTGGTTTGGTCTGGGTTTTGGGGCCAAAAAGCATGATATGAGGTATAGCCTGGTAGTGCTGGGGTGCTCTCTGGAGCCTTGAACCAGGTTTCTGTCACTGCACAGATATCGATGTTCTCCATACTGAGGAGAGCTTCGAGTGCGTGCATCTTGAGGTTAAGACTTCTGGCATTTAGCAGCATTACCCTTAGTTTCTTGTTCCTTGTGCTGTCTATGGGGGTGGGTTTGACTTTTGAGCCTTGTCTAAAAAAGGCACTATGGGGGTGGCAAGAGCCTTTGCCAATATCCAAAAGCCCAGTGGTGACAGGTGCAAGCCGTCCCTAGCGAAGCAACGTGGCTTGTCGAGCATGTCATCCCAGGCTGACAGACACTGGATCCCCTTTGAATGACACCAAAATTTTAGCCAATTGTTAAAATCGATCATTTTGTCTTTGTACTGTGGCATCATTCTAGGTGAGGGCAAGATGCTGCTCAAGGTCAGGGTCATACCAGCCTGGGCTACATGATCAGAGAGCTCCTCTATGTCTCTTTTCATGTAGTCCAGGGAGGTACATCTCAGGTCATTCACACCAGCATGTACAATGACTGAGTCATATTTGTATTTCTTTGGCTGGTTTCTGTGGTTGCAGTGTTGCTGTGAACCATTAAATTATCGTGAAAGAAGAAATTTGTGCCTTATTTCCTCCACAAGTGTTCTAGTTTGGTGAAGTTTTGTCTTTTGGCACTTGTTTCCGTTTTTCTGCATTGTTGGTTTCGTTATGGAGCAAGAGGAGGGCGCTTTGCTCCTTGAAGAAGGGGCGGTTCGTGCAAGCAGGTTGGACAAGATTGCCAAGTTGTCCGACCAACTAACACAGCTTATCGAGTTGCTTACGGGAGGAAGTCCTGTTATGGTATCGAATGGCTCGGGGGTCCCAGGTAACGAGGAAGCGTTAGCGTCGAGTGAGAGAGATGTTAATATACACGGCAGTGGGAAAGCTGAAAAAGGAACTGGTATGGTTAATCAGGCTAACGCTAGTAAAAGAAAGATGAGTGACTGGGACATACCTTCCATTTTTATAATTGAAAAGGATGATGGGTGTATCTTACAGGCGAGTGAATTAAACGAAGGAAATATGACTGTAAGACCAAAGAATACAAGGACAGCTGTAATGGATTTTAAATATGCAGTAGCAGATGGTCGCACTACAGGTAACATTCTCAATGAAAGACCACTTACTAATAAAAAGCATCAAACGGACTTTTTAAATGTCTTAAATTATAAATATTGTTTCAATGGTAATAATGTGCCTAAACTGAATTCTAATGATGTGGATTTAACTTATGAAAACAACATAAAAGTATTGGATGAGTTATTGTTTAAGTTAAAGAATTTAGAGCTTGAGAATTTACATTTAAATGAATGTTTGAATTTAAAAATTGTACCTAAAGGGTTAAGGGTATGCAAATACCCTAATAAGGTCAAAATAGGAAGTGAATTTTATTTTGAACTGCTGGATATTTTTGATAACTGTGGCTTTGCCATTTTGAAAGCAATTATTAAGGAAAATGACAGGGAGATGGTTGGTTTAAATAGAAAGATAGAAGAAGTGAAAAATTTGATCACGAATGACCTGGTATGTTCAGTGGAGGAAAGTAAAAAGAAATACTTTTCAACATTACAAGGTATTGAGAAAAGCATTAACAGTATTTTTGAAAGAAAATGTAGGAAATTGGAAAGGGATGTTAAGGAATATAAGGAAAAGTCCCAATACCCAAAGCCTAGAAGTTCCTATTTTCAGAATTATGAAGGAACTTATCAGAAAGATGAAATAAGGCATCCGGGTAGTGGGGACTTGGCGAATGGGGGAAATAGCGATAGTTATCAGGAATACCCCACTTTGAGAAGGTCAGAAAGAATTAGGAATAATTACCAAAGAAATCAAAATAATTTTCAAAAAAACTATTACTATGGGGGGCAGGGGTTTGGGGGCAACAGGAACAGGAACTAATAGGAAACCCAGTAAAGGATTTGAACCCCAAAATCCCTAACAATGAAATTATAAGGAAAGGACGTGTTTGGATACAAAATGAATACAGTATTTACAACTATAGTGGCCTAGACATTAATGAGGCCTATTTTAAGTTATTTACAAAAGGGTTGAAATTTGTTCCTAATAGGAAAGCTCATTTAAGGAAAGTAATCATAGACCTAAAGCTCTTCCTTAGGAAGAAAAACCTTGAACTTATTTTCCCTGATGAAAGAAGCTCTGGTTCTAACATGGAAGTTCTGAGGAGAAAAAGTACTTTTAACTCTCCTTTGAACCCACAATTAAAATATTTTGAAGTGGTGATGGAAAAGATGATTAGGAATGAACTATCGAAGAATTGGATAACTCCTAATATGTCCAAAGATGAAACTGATTTATTGAATATCCTTTCAAATGACCCTGGTATTAGAGTAATCAAACCCGATAAGGGTGGGGGGACAGTAATTATGGACCAGGTATTCTATGAAACTAAAATGATGGAAGTCTTGGAAAACGAAGATAGATATGAAAGAGCATCATTAAATGAAATCAATATTGGAAATAAGAAAATTTGGTTGGCCTTAAATGATTTGGTGCTTGAGGGCTCAGTTGATTTAAATATGTTTAAATATTTAAATGTGGCCAAACCTAGAGTCCCCACTATTTTCGGGGTGCCAAAGGTGCACAAAGATGTTGATAATCCACCAATGAGGCCAATAGTGGCATCTGAAGGATCTGTAATGGCACCTTTAGCTAAATGGCTAGATGAAAAATTAAAAGATGTAGTAAAGGAAGGGCCGGGCATTGTGAAGGACTCGTGGGATCTATTACAAAATCTTAAGAAGGAAATTTTTGACCAGGATATTATATTCATAACTATGGATATAGTAGACCTTTTTTCTTCCATCCCCCACAAGGAAGGACTTCAGTGGTTCGAGGAAGCCTTGATTAATTTTGGAAAATTCAGTAATAATGACTTTTATTTGATTTTGACACTAATGGATTTAGTTTTAAGTAATAATTATGTGCATTATGAAGGGGAATTCTTCAAGCAGTTAAAAGGGGTAGCAATGGGGGCAAGATGTGTTCCTATTTACACTAATATTATCCTTTCAGCTTGGGAAGATAAGTACATATTGAATTCCCCTTATAAAAAATGTTGGAAACTGTACAAGCGTTTCCTTGACGATATGTGCTTCCTATGGATAGGGTCTGAGATAGAATTTATAGCTTTCTATGAAAATATTAGTCATTCTACCAATTTTTTGAAATTTACGTATGTAATGGATAAAGTTTCCTTAAAATACCTGGATGTCTTCATAGGAAAAGGTGATGATAACTTTTTTTCTAGAGTTTACAGAAAAGAGAGCTATTCGAATTCATTCCTAGCGTATAATAGTGCACACCCCCATCACCAAAAGAAGGGCATTATTAAGGGACAATATGTGAGGGGGAGTCGAATGACTTCAAGAGAAACAGATTTCCTTGTAGAGTGTGACAAATTAAGGGGAATGTTTTTAGCCAGAGGATACCCATATAAATTAATAAAGGAAATAGAGGACGAGGTTAAATTAGGAAGACTTGATAAATTTAAACCAATTTTAGGTTTAATGAACTGGCAAATACAATACCAGAAAAATGAACAATATGATGGTAGTAGTAATTTTGTAATGGACTTTAGTGGTGAAGCCCAAAGAATTAGGAATATGATTGAAAATGAATGGGCCAAATTTGGTGAAATTTCTGACTTGGATATTTTGTTTTCCTCCCCCCTAAAATGTACATACAGAAAAGGTAGAAGCCTTAAAAATTTTTTTTGAAAGAAAAGGGAAAAATGGTAACATTAGAGAGGGAAGAACTGGTACATTTAAATGTGGAAGGTGTAACCAGTGTATTCATGTTGTAACTAGGAACACCATATATATAAAGAGTAGGGACATGTTGATCCAAAGCAAATATTATGCAAATTGTCAGACGAGTGGTATTGTTTACTTAGCTGTGTGCAAAATTTGTGAATCATTCTATGTAGGAAAATCTGAGAGGAAGCTAAGGAACAAAGTATATGAGCATTATTATGACATTAAAAATCAGTGTGTCAATAATGCTCTATATAGACATAAAGTGAACTGCGAGGAAGCCTCTTTCACTTTTTTTGTATTAGAAGTAGTTGACAGGGATGTGAGGGGTGGACCCTGGGAAACATCAATTGAATATAAGGAACTTCTATGGCAAATACAATTAGAGGCCAACAAAATACCTGGATTAAATAATTCCCTATCTATTGCCCCAGTTTTAAAAATGAGAGCGGCTAAGCTCTGATGAATTTGTTTTTTAATTAATTTGTTTAGTGTGTGTTATGGCTGTTTGCAGGCCCAGAGGCCACTGAGGAGAGTTTGTGTAGACTTCTTTTGTGTTTATTCATAACTTCCACACACTTTGTCATGACAAAACTCTACAAATAAATTTCATCACGTTTTATTTTTGGGAAATCTGGCATTGATTTAATTTTTCCAAGGCATTAATAATAATCTTTTAGTTGCCATTATGGCCAGTCTATTATCCTGTATTTTTTATTCTTTTCTTGAACTCTATTGCCTAGATGGCCTAACAACTAAAAGTCCAGTTTTAATGGAATAGATATCTTTATGGCTTTCTCAGCTGGCTCGTGTCTTCATCTACATGTTTACTTGTGTGCTGGGTCAATATTACTGAAATAAGGCCACTTATCTTTTGCTACAATGCCAACATTCATCTGTTGTATTTTTGCTATATTATACAATTTTGCATGAGTGCAATGAATTCCCTGGGTTATTTTATACTGAATTGTTCTGCTTCTTAGCAATATATATTCCTTTGAGAGTTGAATAGACAGATGTTGCTAGTTCTTAAAAGAATCATAAGAAAATGCATGGTCCCATCTTTTCAAACACCATTTTTATATTTTTATCTTGTTATATTCTTCTAATTTTCCTTGTCTCTCTTATTCAAATATGTTTCTATGGAGATTTATTTAACTCCAGTATTTTCTCCATTTTTGATGGTACTGTGTAGTAACATTTTGAGAATTGTTCTAGTTCTGATTAAACAAACAATACTTCAAATTCTTTTCAGCCCCTGTCCTACTTGCCTTATTCTCTGAATTTAATATTTATTTTAAAATTCTCCTGCTGTATAATTTCAGCTGTATCACTGGGGTCTACCTACAAACAATGCCACTCAATAAATCGGACACATCTGGTCAACAAAATGAAAACTGAAAATGGCTGCTGTTGTCAGATATGACTATTACAATCTGACTAGTAATTTTAAGCTGTTTTGCATCTGCGTGAAGCTCAGTAGAAAGCTTTCTGTCTTATAACTTCAGGGTCTGGGGTTCAGTTCTGATCTCTGGTCTCTCTCAGTGTAAGTGTTTTCCTCTTATCTGTGGGGGTTACATCTGGATACTCCAGTTTCCTCCCTTGATTGATTGAACTAAACTGGCTACATATATACTGCTTACATCCTTGCCATTATGGGCTGAGATATGAGTCTTAACAGTCTGAGAAAGCCAAATTCACTTACCAAGTTAACAAGTAAAGTAAATGTTGAATAACTGCATGCTAATAGAAGCATCTTCTTTTTCTGTCATAGGGAATAAAAAAAATAGTCCTTTTATCTATTGTGCAACAGACAGACTCCATAACTCCTTAAAATGAGATTTGTTGTTTTGTGCTTTGATGACTAAATGGTACCCAGGCTAGTTAAGCCCTGTGGTACATGCAGTTGAAGGGACCTGTCCGAGCTTTTCTTCATGAGCAAAATTAATGCTGTGAGGAGGTTCTGTTGTGGAATCCCGCCTGTGTTCATGAGTACAATGAAGCCTGTGACCAATTTCTATGGTACAGTCTAGACTTGGAGCAAACTTTGGCACTATGCTGCAATAATGCAATCTTGGGAAGTTGGCAAAGACCCCCACAGTGTTTATTCCAATTTTCATGAAATGACTTTCTTTGTTTCACCAAAAGGAGTTAATTTTTCCTCAGTACTAGTATTTTTTATTCATGTCTTTTCTAACTGTTTTGCATTCAGGTTGATAACTGCATTGTTTTACTTACTGCATCTCTCATAGTCCTTGAGAGAAAGCTCATGGGCCTAGTGGGACCTGCCTGTTTGCCAAAAATCAGGCAATAGCAATGCATCTGCACAGTTCTGCCAAGTAGCCTTGAATGTTTCTCACTAATAGCAGTTCATGACTGCTGACCAGCACTGGGGACACAGAAGAAATCACAAAGCCAGATTATGTACATGCTATTAAAACATTGAACAAATCATAAAAATAATTATCAAGTGTGCATGTAAACGAAAATTTACCTTTATGAGTGAAGTCTTTGGCATTAATAAAATAAAACAGCTTAGAGACATTGGTCTCAAAATTAGAATTCTGGTAATTCTCTAGAAAATACATAACACTTTATTAGTTATGTTTTGGATTTTTATTATTCTGCAGGAGATAACCATCAATATGTCAATTTTTAAATATTTCTTGCTTTGTGTTTGTTAAGATAGTCAAGTGATTTGTATTATCATTTTGTTGTAGTGAAGGCCGGGGTTTAAATGTAAACTCACTACAGCAGTTTTTATCATTTTACTAAAAACAGAATAAATTCCTCAAAATGTATTTACTTGTATTTTTATTTTTGTCAAAACATATTACAGTTGACCCATTCCAGCTTTATAGCTTTATGCAACAGAAATGTGAAAATTATAGCTTTATTATAAACCCAAATGTTATTATCCGGGAGTACTAGTGTTAGGAATTGTTTACAAGGAAAAGTATTTCAATCCAGTGTCTGTCAGAAATAATTAACTTGCTAGCAGACAACATTTTGTGGAGGTCACATGCTGCATAACTGCAAACATATAGTAATCAATTCTGATGGACTTGAAGTTCACTTTAGGGATAAAAGTGATAATTAAGAATTCATAATATGGGATAATTTTATAAAAAGGATAACAGTGTAGCCATGAAATAAGGGCTGTATACTTTAAATGACATAGGCATGGAGCTTTAAGCCTCAAAACTCATGTCAAATTTTTTCCATCCTCCCTGGTATGCAGTGTGTTCTAAGCAAGTCTTTTCACATTGGTTTAATTTGATATCATGCCAAAAAAGAGGGATTTTAATTTCATTGGGACTACATGCTTAAATTATGAACAACAGATGAAAAGGAGCTGCACTCTGTTGTTTAAAATGTAGTTTTGCTCAATCCTTCGAACTTCCCCACCCCAGACTTTTGTTGCGCATTTGTCACTCACAGCATGTTAATATTTCTCTGCCTTCTTTGTGCTGCCTGTGTTTGGTCTGGGATATGGATCATCAACAAATGTGCCCCTGATATTCAGGGAATAAACTTTTCATCTCAGTCAGTGGCATGCAGTGACAGGCAAACAGCCACAGGCATTATATTGCAGGGCTTACAGATCAAAAGCCAGACACTATGCAGGACATACAGTTGGCCATGAATATGTGTGTGTGTGTGTGTGTGTGAGTGTGTGTGTGTGCATGTGTCTGTATATGGATAATGCCACTATAAACTTTCTTCGGAAAGGAGAACAGGTCTCATGTTACTCAGTCTACTTAACTGATGCTGAATTCTGGGATCTGGCATCAGAGACAGGCACTCTGATGCTGTGTCAGCAGGAAAACTGTCCAGGGTTAAGAAACAAGTGCTAACTGACAAATATCTAAAAATATCAGCCAAACCCCATTTTTGCTAAAAAAAGAAATCCCATGTTCTGTTATTATTTAATTTAATTAAGCATAAGCCTCTTTAAACTGGACAATATCTGAAATAAATTAGTTGTATTTTTTCCTGTCAGTATGGAATTTATGAGGCTTGTTTTGCTTTTGGCATGATAAACAGATCTGAGATAACTTACTACTTGCAATACAATATGTTGTTATTTCAAAAAATACCGTCTCTTGACCTCTCCATGCCTCTGTCCATCCAGCTGTAAAATTAGATAGAAAATGGAAGCTGGATGGCTGCGAGAGGGAGTTATCCTGTCTTTCATTGCTGGGATACCCTGGGGAAATACATTGGAAAGATGTATGTGTCATTATCTGTGTGAGTGTGTACCATCTATAACTGACTGTCTCTGCTGCTTTCTGCCTTCCGTAAACACACTCATATACACACACACACACACACACACACACACACACACACACACACACACACACACACACACACACACACACACACACACACACACACATGCGCAAGCAGGTGTATACACATAACATGCACAGGTGCACACTCCACACACACACACACACACACACACACACACACACACACACGTTCACAGATGTGAATCATATTATCAGTTAAATAAAACAGAATGTTTGCCTTACAATGTTGCAGAAAGAATAAAACAGAGTAGCCTCATGGAATGTAAGTGCACTAGATTGTGAATAACACATAATAAAATGATACCGAAAATGTATTTTGATACAGCATAACTATATAAGTAAAAATCCATTTACAGAATGTAGGGCAAGGTCACGGATGACACAACCCCTCTATACATGCTTGCATGTCGGCTTCTCCATGAGGATGAAGACGGCACAAGAATGATGGAAAGCATCTTGAAACCTGAAGCATCATAAATGACAAAGACCCTCAGTAGCTATCTGTGAATCACATCTCTGAAGCAGTCATAAAAATGATGCCAAGTGATGTGTGATTTGGATGTACCTTGCTAAGAAAACAGGAACCACTTAGGGAAGAGTTAAAAAAGGAAGTGGGTGTAATAAAGAAACTGCTAAATGACTGAAGGGTGAAAAATTGTTTAATGAGATTTTATGGTTTCAAGAAAAAAATAGGATGGATATTAACTTATCAGTATCTCTATGGAAAATATTCTTGATGTCACAGAATTGGTTTTAAATTCAGGTCATTTGTAATCTGTGAATGCAGCTGTGATACATTGAAGAAAACAAAAATAGCCTATACTATCAGTATATATCTAGTCTGGACCATTAAATGCTTACATTGAAAACTTACTGCACAGTTCAGGCTGATGATGAGACAGAAGGAAAAAAAAAGCTTATATGACTCTGCATGTTGTTGTGTCTTTCGGCTTATCCCGGTTAGGGGTCGCCACAGCGGAATTCCGGTCTGCTAATGTTTGGTAGTGGATTTTTACATGCCGAGTTACTAGCCCTCTGCATGTTTGTTTGTGTCTTTTGGCTTTTCCCGGTTAGGAGTCGCCACAGTGGAACTCCGGTCCGCTAATGATTGACAGTAGAGTTTCACGTGCTGGCTTGCCAGGCCTAATGCACAACCTTCAATGAAGGAACACCCATTCACGCATGTCGACACACAGAAGATGCTCTAACTGAGAATCGAACGGGCAACGTCTAACTGTGAGGCGACATTGCTACCGCAGCGCCACCACCGTGCCTATGAACTAAAAATCAAGATTTGTACATTTGAATACTACAGTTGTATTTTGCCACCTGCCAGCCACAGACATGTCAACGTTAATCACCCAGACCACGTCTGCATTCCTGCATTCTTTTCAGCCAGTTGCATAAAAAAGGACGAAAACACAGCCACACTTAGTTCTTTGTGTTTAGGTTTAGGTCAAAGAATATTTAGCTGGCCACACTAGCAGAGATAATATGAGCTGGCAATACAAATTTTGCTTTTTTATAGTTTGTTACCTGTGCAAATTCCAGGAATTCAATTCACAGGTAAACGTTTTGAAGAGGTGCAAGAGCGCAAACATAAATCCTTATGTCAGTGAAATACAAAGGTGTTTAACACCTCAGACTGTCTTTTATGCCAGTGAGTTGATCTATGTTTATTAAATAACTACAGATGCTGCTTTTTTCAGGAGATTGGAGTACTTTCCTCACATCGAGGCTGTACCTTTTCTCTTCCCTTGTAATTATACTCTGCACTACCATTGTTACCAATGCACAATCCACTCACACAATTAGTATATTAGTTTCCCTTCTCATTTGCATAGGACACACCCACTACCAAAATAAGTTCCCAGATAAATGTACTATCATTTGAAATGAAGGCTCCTCTCCACCTGATCATGTGGTGGTGGATGATGAGACACAAATTAAATACTCAGTAAACTCAAAAAAGATTTATAAATATATCTAACAACAATATAACAACAACAGCTATGTTTTTCTAAACTCATGCGAGCACTTACGCGCGCGCGCACACACACACACACACACACACACACACACACACACACACACACACACACACACACACACACACACACACACACACACACACACACACACACACACACACACACACACACACACACACACACACACACACACACACACACACACACACAGGACAGCTTCAGTGCAAGTGCTTATTTTGAGGTGTGGCCAGGGAGATAATTTCCTCAAGGATGATATACTCAAGTAGAGATAACAGGACTCAAAAAAACAACTTGATTTGGAAGCATATAGCAATTACAAAGATCACCAGAAATTAGCCAGCACCAGTAAGGGTAACAAAGGGAATGTTAGCTGCAAAGAAATTGTTTATGTTTTGTAATGATGTAACTTTAGAATAGGTCTGAGGTATGTATGCAAAGTCCCTGATATAGTAATATGGGGGATACAATCACATGGGTAAATAACATGTCTGAATGTTTTGCTGGCTGACCTTATTGGTGTCAGTCCACTGTTCATGAGTCAGACACACACAGACATGCAACTCAAAGTATAAAATAAAAATTATAAGTGCAGTAAAACACTCCTACTTTGTATATTAAACAAACCTATAAAACTAAAAGTAGTTCACAGTGTTTGAGTAGAAAATAACAAACAAATTGCTTCAACAGAACATATGAAACAGAAATTGTTTTGAATAGACTCACTGTAATCCAAGACTGAATCTTAAATCAAGTCCAGTGTAGTAACCACAAAAAGGCACCAGCACTTGTTACATTCCCATGCAAACGGAATATGTTATAAATCCACCAGCGATGAAAGGAAATCCACCAACAAATGATCCAAAGTGCTTTAATACAGAACTTTATTATTAACACCACCAAAAAATAAAATAACAAAGTAAAACATGAGAGCAGGTTTAGTGGTTTTGTCCTAAAAAAACATTTGGACTTCTTCAGAATTTGCCATCTTTTACCTATCATCACTTTTTATACCCAATGGTTAGCAAGACTTAATTAATCATTCCATGGTCTGTTGTTTCTTAAAGGTATGTTAAACAATGTGCATAAACTGCATAAGTGAATTAATATAAAAATAAAAATACAACAATATATATAAACATATATAGATGACTAAATAATATTTTCTGAAGCATCTTCTTCATCACTGTATAATAAAAACTCTTAAAATCACTTTAAAACAATGTACTACAACAAGACTTATAAATAAAAGTCTTGGTGTTACCATTTTCCCATCCAAAAACTAACCAGGCCCAACCCAGCTTAGCTTCCACAAAGTCAACCCTTTCAGAAAGCTATGATTACAAGTGCACTATTTGAAAATTTATTTTTAAATTAAACATTAATGTTAAAAATCTGAAACTTTCAAAACAATAATCATATGAATCTAAAAAAGTCTATTATTTTTTTATGAAAATGTCATCAGTATTGGAAAAATTTCAATAAGCATTTTGTGAATAAATTTTTACAAGTGTTTGAACCATATTCAGTAAGGCTCTTAATACAACATTTCATACAATTCTCATAGATCCAATGCTTTTATTTTTAACACAGGCATAACAGAAGTATGTTCATTTAATCCTAGTAAAATGGTGGCATTACATCTTAACTGCCATTATGATTCTTTCCTTTTCATATCCATTTCCCAGACAACATTCCCATTTTGCTTGTCAACTTTCTCCAAAATCCCAAACTTAAAACCTCTGCAATTGTGACAATTTAGTGTGTGCCTGTAAAGTGCATTGTTTTGACTTTTAGTTTTAATTGCATTTAAGTGCTCATAAATTCTCTTTTTAAATGTTTTCCCATTGTAGTTACTATCACATTGAGTACATAATTCCAATGTAAACTCCTCTGATGTATTACAATTTCCATTCCTAAGTATCAAAATCATATCCAGTGATGTTAAATATAATTGGTTCTGTTCTAAAATATAAGGGCAGATATTACATATCCCACATTTTGGTTCAAACACTTGTAAAAATGTTATTATTTAGTCACTTATATACATGTTTACATATATTGTATTTTTATTTTTTATTTTTATATTAATTCGCGTATGCAGTTTATGCACATTGTTTAACGTACCTTTAAGAAACAACAGACCATGAAATGCTTAATTAAGTCTTACTAACCATTGGGTATAAAAAGTGATGATAGCTAAAAGATGGCAGGTTCTGAAGAAGTCCAAATGTTTTGTTAGGATGAAAGCACTAAACCTGCTCTCATGTTTTACTTTGCTATTTTATTTTTTGGTGTTGTTAACAATAAAGTTCTATATTAATGGACTTTGGATCATTCATTGGTGGATTTCCTTTCATTGCTCTTAGATTTATAACATATTCCATTTGCATGGGAATGTAACAAGAGCGGGTGTCTTTTTGTGGTTACTACAGTGGACATGATTTATGATTCAGTCTTGGATTACAGTGAGTCTGTTCAGAAGACAATTTCTGTTTCATATGTACTGTTGAAGCAATTTGTTTGCTATTTGCTGCTCAAACACCATGAAATGTTTTTAGTTTTATTGGTTTATTTTTGTTTTCACAGAGGTTCTCCTTTTGGATTTACAGTTTTGTTCTATTAAACAAACCTGTTAACTCCACAGTGGAAGGATGCAGCTTTGATTTCCTTACATTTAGTAAATTGGTAGGAAAAGACAGTCTAAGTCTTTTTCTTTATTGCCTGGGTTTACAAAGTACACCATAGGACAAAAACAGATATTTTATACATGTATTTTATACACACTTTATACACACTTCATGAATTTCATATTTTTTATTCTCATTACTGTTTATTATTCATGGTGTATTACTTTTTTTAATAATTATCCTTCTGACACAAAATTAGTTTAGGAGAATTTTTAACACTGTATTTAGTTTTTTAAAAAATGGAGTATTAAAAAGCAGAGTATATATTAGGGGTGTTAAATTAATTTATATGTTTATAAGTTTGTATCTGCATCAGGTATATTGTGAAGTGATTTTGGAACAACTAATATGGGTTTACTTTATGTATTCAACTAAGGCATTTTTATTTTAACAATCGTTTGATATGATTTCATTCTTAATTGGTTAATCAGTTCATTAACCAATTAGGTAGAATATAAAAAGGTACTTGATTTAAATGAGTTCATTCTGAAGAAGTCTACGGTTGTGGAGACGAAAGCGCTCAATTTTATTGGATTTATTTCACCTTGTGGTCGTGTTTGGATGTACTTTAATTTTTGAACATTAAATCTACTTTTTATTTCACTCTGGTTGCCTGTACTTTTCGTGGATTATTGGACAGCCTTCATTGTACCGGTTACAGTTTATTCTTGGTGTGCGATTAAGTCTGGTGGGGAAATTACAAAAACAGATATATTCAGACAGTCATGGTATAAGTCACACAGAAGTAAAAGTCATTAATGAAAGAGGCCATACAACTTAGAGGCAGTTTAGAAAGCAAATAAACAATACAATAATCAGGTTGGAATAATCACATTGCTACAGGAAGTATCAGTATGTAACTACAATAAAGAAAGTGGTGCCCACCCAGTATGATAAGTAGTCTGCTTATCTAAGCATTGTCCTAAGTTAGGTAAGTGCCTTTATAGTACATATGTCATTACACAGTGCTTCTGCAATTGCATGAATTCCTCTAGTTTAGGTACTGACTTCATCTTGATGCAAGTGCTGTGAAAGTTTCAATGGGCTTGATATGTTAACTAATATTTTTTCTTTGGAGTTTAGAACCAGCAGTTGAAAAAAAATACTTTCTGCTAATCATGAAATGGTATGAGGAAAAGAACAGATTAAGTAAAGAGTGAGGAGATGTCAGGATTCTAGTACTGGTATTTGGAGAGGCAAGCTGCTCATGAAAACAGTGCTGCTCATGAAAACAGTGCACTAAGTAAAGCAGCTCGAAACGATGGAATCTATTGCCAGTAGTGCGTGGCCTACTGTTGGGATCTGGCCTAGACAGGATAGAAAGAGAGAGAGCAAGAAATATAGATAGAGTGACATTGCACTTGTGAGGCAATAGATATGGATCAAAACCTGACAAGAGTTTGCAGGTGGTAATGTTAGAGGTACACACAATGGTGAGAATATGAAGGGTATTCCCAATGGTCAACTTGAGGAATGCTTTTGCAGTGACTGCTCTCACATCTTGTAATGGAAACGACTAAATGCTGCATGTTGTCCTTATTGCTTGTGATCCCAGTTTGGCTAGCATCATTTCACTCTACTAGCTAAATGAGAGAGAGAGAGAGAGAGAGAGAGAGAGAAAGAGATGGAAACTAGGAGGTGCTCTGATGCATTCTGTGTCGGGGAAGTGATACTCCAAAGCTGTGGAGAAATGTGCAAAATATATTATGTCTTCAATGAGGATACTTCAAAGCTGTGGAGTAAAAATGGAGACTAGCCTATGTTTTGAACAGCATGTCTTTCAACTTTCATCCTTTCAAAATGTATGGTAAGTTGTTTGTTCTGGAAATAGAAATGTGTTTTGTTTAAATCATAAGCCAGGCTGGTGCTAGGAAATTTGGTCTAATTAGTGAAAGATCATCAGCTAAGAGCACAGCTTAGCTATGGTGTAGATAGGTGATCTAATTTATACAAATTGTGTAGAATAGAGGTCCTGGGTTGGATCCTTGTGGAACTCCTTTTCCTGTGGGGAGGGGCTAAGATTTTACAATTGGAAAACCATTTGATGGCTGACGGTAGCATAACATACTTTGGAATTTATTCTGCCAGAAAACTGTGTGCAACAAGCAGTCAAAAGCCTTAATAAGGCCCAGAAGTAACATATTGCTCTAACACTTCTCTTTCTCATATTCCTATAAATTATATGATCCAGAAAGCAGGTCTGTCAGTGTACCAACACCTAATCTAATGCCACTCTGTTCATTGATAACTAGGCCACATTCATAATGTTGCTTTTGTGTTGTGCAGAGACTACAATTTGTAGGAGTTTAGTTAGGAGAGAGAATCTGAAAGATCCTGCCACTGTTGACAGTAGGTGTACTAGATTTATGCAAGGGAATGATCACAGTACACTTAGGTTTGGAATACCCCATAGGTGGCTTAACAGGTGAAATGAATAGCATAGGTGCTACAATAAAGGTATTATAGGCTTTTAGTAAGAGTTCTTGTAAATTCTTGATGGAAGTCCAAATGAAATGGAGTTTATGTGACAGAAATTTTTTCCAGAACACTATAGCCAGGGTATTTATTTATTTTATTTGACATTTGTTAACCGGGTTAGTCTGACTGGGCAAAAAGCCCTTTTTCAACAGAGACCAAAGGAGCAAAAAGCCCTTTTTCAACAGAGACCAAAGGAGAAAAGCTCCAACAGATTACAAATATGTAAAAAAAAAAACGTATACAGATATGTCAACAAAAATATACAAAACTTATTTACAACCAGAGCAACAGAAAACACATTAAGACTTAAGAACAATAAGAAAAAAAATAGTCTTAACACAGAGAAATATTTATAATAACTTTCAAGGAAATATTCATCCAGTTAATAAGTGAAATGTACATTATACAATATCTGTCTATCTGAGAGGGCAAGTAGGAGAAAAAGAGACTGTGGAGTAAAAGGTCAGGTTGGAGAGGCGTAGTGGCAGGTCCAATTATTAAGTATATAATCTTTTAGTGCTTTTCTAAAACAAAGAGTGTCAGTGATCACTCTAAGGTCTGGGGGGAGTTTATTCCAGGAGGAGGCTACGGTGTGACTATACAGAAGTTTACCAGCTTGTCTGTTGGGCTTATATACTTACAGGAGATTCTGGCCTGATTTTTGGTGTATTTTTTTGATAGATTGGTGAATGTGAACATCAAATTTTAATTGGTTGTCAGTATAAATGCCAAGGAGTTTAGTATGGGTTTCTACAGTGATAGTAGTGTTATCGAAAGATGTGACTAAGAAGGAGTTTTTACAGTGCTGTAGATATTCTGGAAGGAAAAGAAGAAGTTTTGTTTTCTTTGGATTAAGTAGAAGTTCGTTGCTAGTTAGCCATTTTTCCACAGACAGGAGAGAGTCTTGGGTAAGTGGCAGAAGGTGGGGGAGATTATCGGAGCAAGATATGATGGTAGAATCATCAGCATACTGTATAAGGGAGGAGTGGGGGCAAGATGTATATAGATTATTTGTGAAGATGTTGAAAAGGAGGGGGCCAAGAATGGAACCTTGGGGTACAGTGGTATGAACAGGAAGGAAGGGAGAGGAGGCTGATAGCCATCTAACAGACATAAATCTATCATAGAGGTAGGTGTTGAACCAAAGTAAGGTAGATTGAGAGAGATTGAGATGGTTGAGTTTAGATAGAAGCAGAGTATGAGAGACAGTATCAAAAGCTTTAGATAAGTCAAGGAATAGGGAGGAGACTAGTTTATTTTCATTGCGTGCTTTGGAAATGGTCTATGTGAAAGTAATGAGAGTGGTAGCAGTGCTATGGTGGGGACGGAAGCCATGTTGTGTGGGAGTTAGGAGGTTTTCCTTGTAGAAGGTGTTCAAGTATTTGTTTATGTATGCATTTTCCCATTATTTTGGAGAGAGGGGATAGGATTGCAATGGGATGAGTTGGAGGGGTCTGTGGAGTTCCCACTTTTGTGAAGGGGAATGACATAGAATTTTTTCCAAATTTTGGGTACAGTATTTTCAAGAATGGAGTGATTTATGAGAATTGAGATGGGGTAGGCAAAGGAGTTAGCTGCAATTTTGAGGAATTATGGTGGAAGGTTATCTGCCAATGGAGAGCAAGGTTTGAGCTTAGATAGGAGAGATCTTATATAAGCAGTGGGAGTGGGCTTAAGTGTGAAGGAGGGGCAGTTGAGAGAGGAGTGAACTCAGTGGAAGAATGGTTTGCATTGTTATTTTTGCTAAGAGTTTTGATAGAGTTTATGAAGAAACTATTTAGCTGAGTGGCAGTATCAAGGTCAGGGAATCAGGATAGGGACTAGGTGTAGTAGGCCTACCAGGATAGCAAAGCTTATTAATATTGTTCCAAAATAGTTTATGATTAGAGTGTGGGTTGTTAAGTGGTTTAGCATAATATTACTTTTTGTCCTTTTCAATATTTTTCTTGGTAGTGTTTCTAAGTTCTCTATAAATTTGAAGGTTAATTGTCCGGTTGTTTTTTTTTCCATGTCTGCCAGGCCCTATCTCTCTTTGACATCAGGTTGCATGTGGATTGTGATAACCAGGGAGATGAGTTGGCTTTAAGTTTTATTTTTCTAATGGGGGCCAGAGAGTTTAAAGTATTAAGGAAAATATCATAACATTTGGATACAGCATCGTCAAGAGGGAGGTTGTGTAAGAAAGCCCAATTGAAGGAGGAAAGTGTATTATTGAATGTATCTGTAGTGAAGGTTGAGAGATTGTGGCAGTTTTTAAAAAGATTAGATCTGTGAAGACGAGAGGTTCTAAGGACAAGGGTGGGAAGATGGTCACTGAGAGAATCAGGAAGAGTACAGGGATTGTGGTAGAAGCTAGGGTTAGTGGTGAGGATCCAATTGAGAGTAGTACCAGTGCTGCAATGTTTATTATTGTGTTATTGGAATGTTATTGGGAAAAGAACAGAGGATACAACTTGTATTGATGACGTTAATTTCTTAATTAAGGATTTTAGAGTTTGTGATGCTTGAATTCTGCCTCAGAGTTTATTTGTATATTTCCATAGTCCCGAATGTGGCTGTATTATTTTTTTTTTGTTGTTGTAAGAAAGTAAAAAAAATATATTTTCAAAGCTGCAAAGGGATGCCCTTTTTTGGACAGGACAATCATGTTTTTTCGTATGCTGACCATTTAAAACAGAAATAGGTGAGAAAGCCTTTTCTGCATTATGACCTACTATCTGAAACTACCTACTTAGTGATTTCAAGAACCTAAAAAACATTAATAGCTTCAAAGATGCACTTAAAGGGCATCTCTATACAGAATCTACCCACAATTGCTACCAAAACAATGGTTAGGTAATTTAATATCCCATATCATAGTTAATAGAATACTTTAAAAAAAGACTTTTCTCAGCCTCATAACATAGCATTTTATAAATATATATTTCATAGTTTTATATCTATAGCTATATATATATATATATATATATATATATATATATTTATAAAGCTATAAGAATATGATTATGTATTTTTATGTAAGATTGCACTACATTTTATGCATATCTTGGCTTATATTATTTTTTCTTTGTACTTCTCTCAATGCAATCTGACTAGATTTTTTTTAATCTTATCCTATCTATATTGACAGTATCCTCATGTTTTGAATTTTACCATTTAATCATTTTGTATATTGTTAATTAGTAATATCCTAATGTATTTTCTAGTCTTTGAGATTGGGTCATGGTTGAAAAGTATCAGTAGACCAACCTACTTGGCCAGTGAGCAAATAGTAATAAATAAAGAAACATAGTTTCACTTCAGAATCTCGAGTTACTGAAAACTCGAACTTTATATGGTCGAGACCATATGATCGAGTTTTCAGAAACTCAAAAGTCTAAAGTGTTAAAGAAGAACATGTTAATTTAATTAAATATAACCCCCTGTATCCTCCCTACTTAAATATACCATCTCCATGATCACACTATAGCGAGGAAACAGGAAATCTCACATTCTGCGCTTCTGCATACAGCGCGGAACAGGAGATTTCCCTTTTCCCCACTGTAGTGCGATCTCAGAGTTGGTATATTTAAGTAGGGGGGGTGGGGGATGCAGGGGGGCCTGACCCCCTGTAGAAGTGATGCATTTTTTTTTTATTTCACTTCAGAATTTCAAGTTTCTGAAAAGTCGATCATATGGTCTTGACCATATGAAGTTTGAGTTTACAAACCCCTTCTTGAGGACGTCAAGTTGAACACCTCACAGACTCTTGACCTGGTTGACTTACCTACTGACTGTTTACCTATTGGTGTTTCTTCCTGCAACTTTGATGAGCCTATACAAAATTTTAAAGATCAGGTGGCTAGGTTCATTTTTACATATAGTAATCATGCTAGTATAGTGTGTTCCATTATTAGGAAAAACTGGCAGTTCATTTTAAACAATACATACCTGCTTGAAGCCTTGGGTGCTTATCCCCTATTTGTTTATAAAAGGGGCAAAAACCTCAAAGATTTACTGCAACTTGGGACCCACAAAACATAGCATCCAGACAAACTGGTACGTTTGCCTGCGGCATATGTAACCAATGCAGATTAATAAAGGCAGGGAACTCCTTTACCATCAAAGATGAAAAATATTTCATCAAACATAAAATTTCCTGTGATACTAGGTCTGTGGTGTACATTGCCCTTTGCAATTGCTGTAGGGCATACTATGTTGGTAAAACTGACCGTAGACTACGGGACAGGATTTACCAACATAATTATGCCATAAAAAAGCAAAAACTGGATAATGCCCTTTCAAAGCATGTTATGGAAAATCCCGGGCACAGCTTTTGCTTTATGGGGATTGATATGGTAACCTTAGGAATAAGAGGGGGACCCCAACCTTTATTGTTGGAAATAAAAGAGTTGGAATGGCAACTGCTTCTTAACGCCTTTGCCCCACCAGGTTTAAACGAAGCATGTAATATTTCTGTAATATTAAAATACAAAAGTTATCTTAGATCTTGACTTTGAAGGTCACAATTTATTTGACATACTGTATTTTTGGACGCTTTCTTTGGGGCATTAGCAAATATTTTATAAGTTTGCAAATGTCTTAATATTAATACTCTTTTGGAGACTTTGGGCGCATTGATATTATGTTGCTACTTTTTAGTGATGTTATTAATGCCCCATTTGGGGCTTTTTGAGTAATTTTATATTTTTATTTATATATTTATATAATTCTAAAATTATTAAGAATGTTTTATAAAAATTGCTTACATTTAGCATAATGGGGTTTGCTGGGTTGGGATTGTGTACTTGTCATGTTTAGCTATGTTTTAGCTTCTTAAGATGGTAACGCCAGGTAAAATATTTATTTTATTTGTATCCTGGCGCCTGTTTAATTAAATGATGAACACGAGTTTTACCTGTACAGGAAATGATGTCATTTGGCTATGTCCTACCTGTTATAAAGCACCTTGGTGCCTTATTTTTATTGTCTGAGGAAGCTACTGTTTAACAGTGGCGAAAACGCTCTTATTAAAATACATTAATCTGTCTTTGGCGTCCTGTGCTACATTCCGTTTTAGTGTTTTATCAGTGTTTATTCTTCTTTTGCTGTACAAGTTTGAGTTTACAGTAATTTGTGATTCTGAAGTGAAACCAGATATATATATATATATATATATATATATATATATATATATATATATATATACACACACATACATACATATATAAACTAAAGTATTAAGTAAGTTTGCTGACAGCCTTAATATATCAGATGTAAAGTGCAATGCCCCGGTGAAATAATAAACATTAGTAAATCAAACAGTAAACTACTGTTATTACAGAACAGGGAGTAAGAGTCGTCTTTTTGTTACCTAATCCCACTAGCAACAAATGTGACCTAGATCAAAAATGTTTATAGGTTCATAGGCTCTTCTTACCAAGCTCACAGCCAAAGATATCATTGAAACACTCAGCAACATCACCCAGGACTAGAGGGAGACTAATAAAGTCCTCCATTAAGTAGATTTTCCACACATATTTTAGGAGAAATTTTGAGATTAGCTATGCATTCATCCAGATTGCTAGAGAAGTGCACTGCAGAATGTGTAGGTAAGGACAGCCTCTTCTAGAAAGGGGTAATATGTTGAGTTGGGTACCTGTTACACCATCATGATGTTATTAATGTAGTAGTGTAGGTTTAAGTCTCTAGAGTAGGTGTTTGCTTTACCACTAATGCTATATAGGTGGAGTTCTAAGAATGCTGTGTAATTCACAGTACAGAAGCCTAAGCAGAGATCATCCCTCAAGATTCTGACATTGAATAGGTGGATGACAGGGTTTTTACTCTACTGGGGTAGCTAAGGGTACTGAGATCTGAAATTTTTTTTGGTGTGGAAATGTTGAGGTTTTCTGAGTCAGTTTTGGTGCTTAATGAGGTGCATGTGAAAGGGGGCATTATATTCAATGATGAGTTTAATAAGGGAGAGTTACAGTGGAATATATGGACAGTTTAGAACAGGAAATTTACTAATGTGGCATTTAGAAATGGAGGAAGCTGGAGTAAAAATATGCAAACACAAGAAGGACTTACAGAAACCACAGAGACAGTAAGTGGAAATCAGGACTGAACCATGGACCTGTGAAGCAGAGATCTTACTACTAAGCCAGTCATGCTCAATTGTAAATAACAAGGAATTAAAAGTTCCTTTATCTGGGACAATACACAGCAGTACAGGGAAGTTAAGGAACTTTTTTTGAGTTACACAGTACACAAGAAACAGCTGGAAGAAAGCAAGCCAGGTCTCCGCTATTGAAAGCCATAGTCATTAACCCTTTTTGCTGCAATAACAGATAACCTTTAATCCTCCCAGCAATGGTCTCTGGTGATTTCAGTCTCAAGAAAGAGCCTGGCACTATGCAGCCAACCTCAACATCTGTCCATCAATTTGAAAATTAACTCTATCATGGTCCATTGAAGACACATAGAAGGAATTATTGCACGCAGCAGTGTACATTACAAAATGCAGAGGTGTGAGGCTAAGCTCTTCACATGTTTTATATTTGTTGCAGAGGTTTAGTAGAAAAGTGTTGTATTTGACAGACAGGGGTGAGAGATGCACAAAATTCCAAATGCAGTGACACTAGAGCAGATCCGGTTACAAACACCATTTATGCAAGGAATTCATTAGTCAAACAACTGCATTAAATTTGGTTAAAAAAGTAATATAGCTTTTCAAGCTATTCCATAAAATGAACATCTATACACGTATAGGTTTATGCACTGTTTGTGGCTGTTTATACACTGTTTGTGGCATCACCACTTTATGCAGATCTGAGAATATGCTCTGTACCATCCCTTTGCCTATCATCCTGAAGGGAGGTACAGTTATTCCTAGATATATATAATAAGTTGAAAAGACGCTGTGACGCTGAGATTGTCCTAGTTGTCAGTCTCTTAATATATCACCACAATCACAAGTGGTAGTGATGGGTGAAGTGATGACTTTCCAAAATCTTACCTTTAACATTTCACACATTTTAGCACAATATCTACTGACAAGTAAAAGAATAGCACCACAGTGCTGGCAGAGGTCATAATGAAGCAGGTTACGTGCTGCAGGTTGTTTAATAAAAATCATAAAAGTAACCAGTTTTTAAATCATAAGTTTGAAAAGCAGAAATTAGCAGAATGAACCTGTTCTAACTTTGAATAAAACATTCATAATAAATAATGTCTCTTACATACTATTCTGATGGATAACCCCCCCCCACACACACACACACACACACACACACACACATATTCATTACAATTTAAAAAAAAATTTAAAATGTTTGAATTGCTGGGCATCTCACTTTTACAAAGGTAAAGGCGGTTGTATAACAAAAGGCTAATAGGAGTTAAATTAAAACTGATAACTTCAGGATATCATCCTAATATAAAAATATAGTTATAAATAATAACTTCAGGATATCATCCTAATATAAAAAATACAGTTATAAATAATGCTCCTAATACAGCATTTCAAGAATCTTATTTATTCTTTCCCTTTGATTGCTGACATATTAATTTTTGTTCTTTAGGAGTTATCTGTATCTATTGCCATCTCTACGCTCTTAAAATAATGAAACGATTATGGCTTCAATTATCATTAAGGCTTGAATTTAATGTCACAACAGAAGATTACGATATCAAGAAGGAAATAAGCTGACAAAAATGAATGCACTCCTACGGTGTTACACAGTAGTACATACCGGGAAGAGAAATGGTTAAGCTGTATGTGGTATGCAAACTGAATTGTACACAAACCATTATGTTTTTGCAATTTTCCACAGAGGTGTCAGTGGTTCTTTAATTTTATTTTCCCTAGTGTATATCTGGGCCTGAAGCCACAGCCTTCTGTATTGACACCAGAAGTATTTCTGCCATAACACGACATGCATGCTGTTATAGCAGTACATTATAACTTCAAGGTAGGAAAGCAAATGGAAGAAATGATGCAAGGGGGGCAAAGAGCATGCTTCTCAGTGAAACATCTTCAGTAACAAAGAAGGGAGCAATACGAAGTTCAGATTTGCTTACAACATTGTGAAATCACTGCCTTGCAGATGACCCATTAAGTATTTTGCTGAACAATGTATGCCAGTTTTTAAGTTCTCTGCTGCCATCTGTAGTTGAAAGTAAGTATTACAGGTGAAAGGAACTTTGAATTCTAGGCCAGTAGTTTTCTTAGATGTTTTATTTATTTGTTTAGCTTTGTGCTTAGATTTTGATAGGGCACCTTATATCAAGTCTGTGTGCAGCATAAGAACACAGACTACAAAAGGAAATGCAGAAACTGAGAGTAATATAATAAAAATGTAAAGGACCAAACAGAAGGTGTTCTTACATTCTAATGTTAATAACTGTTTAGGTAAAATTGGGTGAAATGAAAGACAGTTTAAGTAGAGTCACATTACAAGGTATGACACTCATTTTAGCTAAAAAAAAACTGCATTTTGCAAAACAGGTACAGTAAACTCTCAGTTAACCTGAACTCAAACAACCAGCACTCTTGAGCAACCAGCAAAAAAATATCAAAGAAACACAGTACAATTTTCAGGTGTTGCACTTTCTGTTTCCCCTGCAGAAACATACCTTACTGTTTTAGAGTTTTAGAGATTTAAAAAGGAAGATAGGAATAAATTCCCTCTCTCCCCAACCTGAGAACAATTCAAACCAAGAAATAATATAGGGTATAGTATTAGTCAGGCCTGATTTTAATAGTAACACTCAAGCAACCCAGTAACTACAGTTATCTGGCATCTAGAATCCCCATGGGTGCCGGTTAACTGAGAGTTTACTGTACTTTTACCCAGCACACAATGTTATTTTATGATAATCTACAGTTCCACAGCACTATAAACTCTACTATTCTGATTCTGAATAACATTTTAAATGTTACATTTTATCATGTACCACATATTCTGACCACTTGTCATCCACTGTGCCATAGATTTTGGTGAAGAAAAGCTGACAGGTCTGCATTCATGGTATGCAATCTCTGCAGTCTGATAGTCACATATGTTTTAAATTAATTTTGTTTCTAGTGTCTTAAAAATCACAATTCTATCTTTCTCTTCTCTATTCTTTTTTAAGCTTCCTTTTTGTAATCCAGGATGTTCTATTCCCCATACAAGGCCATGTTATTACCACATACCTGCAAGGCCCCTGAGAATATACTCAAAGTAAGCAATACAGCTTTACTAACCAACACTGTTAGTGCACGTATCCAAGGGAGAAGCAAGAGCATATTGTAATTAGTATGAATATGTTGTCAAAACGTGTAACAGTTCTGTACTAGGAAACTAGATTAACAACAGCACAACTTTATTGACATGTAACTCTACTTTTATACAAGCATTGCCATCCCTGTATGACTTGTACTAAAATCTACTGGAGGAACATTCAATTCGATGAAGTGTAATGCAATGAACTCATTTGTCGATAAACTGGCATTTCAACAAATTTATCTCGATGAACTGTGCTTCAATGCACTGGCAATTTGAGTAATTAAAATAGATCCATTTAGGGATCAATGTGTCAAAAAGTGTTCCTATCATTACACAGTCTTTGAAAAAGTAGTTGGGGCCTTTTTGTTTGGTGCAGTGGGATTTCACTGAACTTCCACAATCTCAGAAATTCAAATATGTTTTGGTAGTTGTGTTTTATGCATGGGTTGAACCTTACACTTGTGCTGGGAATGATATGACTATGGTCACCAAGAAACTTTTACAAAAGTTAATACCTTGATTTGGTGTTTGTTGAAGTATTCAGTCAGGCAGGAGATCCAATTTTACAAGCCAGGTAGTACAACACGTATGTAAGGATATAAAAGTAAACCTGCAATATCATTGCCTGCACAGGCCCCAAGCTTCATGAATTGTTGAAAGAATGAATCAGACTTTAAAAACTAAAAATGCTAAACTGTTCATAGATTTGTACTATGCTTAATGACCACTATGGCCTTTTTAATCCTAGCCATGCACCCCAAATCTCTGACAAGTTCTGGTGTCCTTGACAAGTGTTACCTGGGGCTTGGGAGATGAAACATTTACAAGCAGGGGCCTGACAGATGAAACATTTACATGCTGTCTGTGCCCAGTAGAGACGTAGGTGCCAAACCAGAAATTAATTTCCTGTTCCCTATCCAGCTGTCCAGATTACACTTAATTGTGTTAGGGAGGAACTCTGCTTCACATTCATGGGGAGATTTTTCCAGAGAAGGGGTAGTCTCTGGGATACACACATGTCTCTCCAGCAGGTCCTATCTATATCACAGGCAAGGTTTAAGTCTTTAGAACAGGTAATTCTGGTGCTGTTTATTTTGCAGATATGCATGAGATCCAACATGATGGGTTCTAACAATGCATTGTGTGAAGAAACTGGTTTCAAGTGGTCAGAGGCATTGCCTCTAGAATTATTTAGTGTATGTAATACAGTTAAATATTCCCCCAACAAAAATGTAGAATTACAGAATCTTGATGAATCTGTTTTTCTTTATTGCAAGTGTCTTTCTTCCTGTTCTACAGCACATTTCACCCATAAGTAATAGAAACTCAACAGAACCATAGCTCAACCTCCTGTTACGATGTTTCACATGGAAACCTGCTATTCCTGAAGTCTTTCTCCTGAAGACATGCTCTATAGCCAAAACGGAAAGCACCTTTCCTAGGTCTCCTTCTAACAGGTACAGCCATTTGATAGGAAGGATCACCCAGATGGATTCATGTGTCACATGTCATAAAGGCCCTTCCTAGTGACATATATCGATGAGATGCCAACATCATTCCATTCATTGATGATGAGTCCATCACATCACATACCAGAAGAAAGCACAGAGAAAATCAATGGATCAGGAAGTGAGGCCTAGTATTTCAACAACATCATCATGGTAAAAAATAAGGCTTAGTGATTCTTCAGTAATGTCAGCAGTGATATTGTATGCAAAGTTTAATAATCCAGCAACTTAATAATCTTTGAGAATACTTTACAGCCCTGGCCTGCTTGATATTTGTATGGACTTATTATCGGGACTACCATTTTGGTATTCATCATCATTTTATTGCATTTTCTTCTTTCATCAGGAGCCATAAGAACTGTAAACACTGCACTTTTTTTTATCAGAGATAAGCATTTGATTGAAACCAGATATAAACATTTAGCTAAAATTGAGCAGTGCACACCAGACTGGCATCCTAAGTTTAATGCATTCTTTGCTGCACTGTATACTTACACAAAGCCAATGAATGTCAGTAACTGTTGGGTGTGTGCACATATACCAACTGCATACGGTGGTGATGTTCCTTTGTTTCCAGAACCAGCAACTGAGGCAGAAATTGGAAAAGCATTTCAGACAATTTTTTAATGAAAAATCGAAAAGGAAGACTTAATTCTTGGAGTATCATTACTCCCTTTAGATTGGTTCCAGTGCAATTATCAATGACTGAAGTGACGGACCTGTTACATTGAAATGGGACACTTTATGTCAGATGGAGCAACTGCAATTTTACTCAAAAAATATATGATGGGGCAGGAGGGTCAATTATGACAGCATTACATGAGTTTTGTTACATATGTGGAGACCAAGCTTACCCCTAGTTACCAATAGACTGATTGGGATATTGTTATATAGGGTGTGTTACTCCAACTGTTCCACATGCAGAGACTTTACCTAGTGGGAAAATTTACAATGCTAGCCAAAAGAGGGATGCAAAGGTCATTAGCAATCCAAATGGGAAAATAAATGCTTCTTGGGTTTACCATCATAATATAGAAAAGACTGCATTAAAAGGACTGCCACACATGGATCCGAGTTACGGTGTTATTTCAGGAACATGGATTTGACCCACTTATGGGGCAGTAAAATCAACCTGGGAGCTGATAAAACTGTCTAAAATGCTACTTTTGAAGCAATAAATCATATTACAATTGAAATAAATGCCATTTGCGGAGTAGTGCTGCAGAACAGACTGGAACTTGATATCACCCCTGCTACTAAGGGTGGTATGTGCATGCTCATCAAAATGGAGTGCTGCTTGTTTATCCTTAATAATAAACATGTCATTCACAGTCATATAAAAATTATACAGAAGACTGGGGAGCTGTCTCATGCAAAAGTGGCTGACATCTCTCAATGGGCATGGTTAACTAACTTGTTTTCTTGGTGGTGAGGAAATAATTTGAAATTTCTCATGATTATTGCAATTATTATTATTTATGTGCAAAGTGTTGATCAAAACACTTCTCATATCTAAAAAAAGTATAAAATTACAAAATGTACGTATTAAAAATAGAGTAGAAACATTGTCATTGATCACAACTTTAGAAAATATTAATGAGGAGAACACTGAAGAAAGTCTATTAAGATATTTTGGATAGATGTACAATAATTTGTTTAGGACAGTTGCTAAAAATGACAAATATTCAAACTGCCTTTTATTCCATGTAAGCATAAACATCTTTTTATTGCTCACAAAACCAGTTTTGCTAAGCGTCTGTATCAGCATTGTGCATGTCAAGGACTGAAGGAAACAGTATGTGATGAATGTCTGATTGCGTGTGAGAAAGTGTCTACCTATTTGAAGACCTGCTGTTACTGTCCAGTCATTAGAATATATCTGACCTGAGTGATGCTTCACAGCATCAAGTGGGGGATTGTGAAGGGAGAGGTATAAGATGGAAAAAATATTTATTGTATGCATAATATTTTCTCTTTTTGGAATCCATCTTGTATCAACGTGGATCTTGACAGCCTGGCCTGTCTTTAGTTTTCTTTCATTGCCAATGTGAATATTACCAATATGAATATTACCAGCTTAGAAAGCTTCAGTGACATAGATCAGACCTTGTACTTAAAAAGGAAAGGCACAAATAAGGGGACTGCAGATCCTTAGTAAGCAAAATAATACAAAAGTGTTTAGTTTTAATTGGTCAGTATTAAACTACAGAATTTAATAGATACACATTTTTTTCTGCCTAGAAACTTTTATGATATAAAAGAATGAAGTTTCTTGTGTTTGAGGAGACAAGACTTTGATTGCTTAGTCTCCCCATATGTGTGTTCTTTACAATAAGAAGATTTTTCTACTCTTCTGAATTGTTTTGTGTAACCTTATTTTTTACCATAACCACTTCTATACTTTAAATTTCACAGATAACATAACAGCTACTTACAGGACTTTTCTGGTGATAAGGATAAGAGCCAAATTGATGTAATCATGTCCTGTTGGTATTTTAGTGATCTAGAGTACCATCTAATCCATGTGTGTGTGTGTGTGTGTGTGTGTGTGTGTGTGTGTGTGTGTGTGTGTGTGTGTGTGTGTGTGTGTGTGTGTGTACATCTTTCTGTATTTCACTCTGCTTGGAAACACAGCAGCTGATTTCATACAGCCCCTCCATGGCTATTAGAGTATAGGCCTGATCAGGTCTGACCTGCATTCTTGATCATTCCCAGAGGTATCCTGTCAGCTCCTTTTTTGTCATTTCAAATCACTTGACTCTTTCCCCTCCTAAAACTCACAGTTGCAGCATCCAAACTCACCTCTTTCTCTATCTGTTTCTCTGTCTCTCTCTCAGCCTGTCTCTCAAGGAGTATCTTATAACTATTTTCATTTGTGACAACTGTATGCCTTTTATCTGATTTACAACTGGCCTATTTATGTGTCTCCACTAGTGCTTTGGTGGGGGCCTGTGCCCCACTTTATCACAAACTTCCTCCAGCTGACACCCATGGTGTCAACCATTTCACTGATATGGAAGGAATATCAATCAAGTTGTATTATTATGACAGCTGGTCCATGTCTCCTGGTATAAGTCCCTTGATCTTTCAGTTGAGACTTAAAATCAGATCCCATATGTTTTTCCTTATCAGGGTCCCTAGGTTCGCACATCTGTCCAGAATAGAATATCATGTAGGCATGGCTGAGATTCCAAAAGCTAGCTCTCACATTTGATGATCTTGGCTATGGGCACATTCGCTGGTGATTCTGATGCATGATTTTCCACACAATAACCGCCAGTAGTTTCTTTGTATACCACTTCACAATGTTTGTATACTTGAATTTCCTTGGTACCAGTCTCAAGACAGCAGCTTCAGAGGAAACCTTTATATGTGGGCATACCATGTGTGCAGTTTTCTAATGTTCAGTCATGTTCGCTCATTTCTTTGTTCCTTGGTGTTCTACTTGTCACTTGCAGAATTTTCTTCAGTTTCCAAGATCTGCTTCACTCCAAATGTTTCTAGTTCATAGAAAATCTGATTGCCACCGGTGATGGCCTGTATGACATCTTTGATTGCTCACTCTATTTTTCCAAATCATCTCTGTCTTTTTCACTTTTTTTCTGATAGGGTCTATATTAAATCAGCGAACGCTTAAAAAAGTGAATGCTGATTTATCGGCCCCATGTAAGCAAAAGCTTACAATTCCAAACACTTAGAACAGCGATTTTTTCCCAAGGGAAAAAAAAAAATCGCTGTTCCACAAAAGAAAAAAAAAACTTTAAAACATTACATAAAGTGGGGGGCTTCACCCCCCCACACCCCTACTTAAATATACCATCTCCAATATCACACTAGGGACAAAAACGGCAAAGTAACGGAGGCAGCCAAGTGATTTCTTTCCCATGGAAAGAAATTGTTTATATGCCTTTTTGGTATTTTGCCGTTTCGTGCTTTCAAGTTTGATCATGATGCATTCGAAAGACTGCGTCTTCGATCATATAATAGGAACCTTTCTGATACTTGCTTTCATTTTTTTTCTAGTCTCTTTTTTTTTCCCATAGATTAATAGTTAGTACTAAGCTAACTGCCCTTGCGAGCCATTTTAAGCCTAGCCAATTATCCCTTGTGAGACTCAAACCCTGCACCTTGTGTTTGTAAGGCAAACACCTTAGCCATTAAACCACCCTCCCAACTCCTCAAATGTTTCCCTCACTGTTACCACTATCAGTAGAGTCCGACTTGCCCTCCTTGTATTTTATTTTATTTAGGTAGGTAGATTGACCTTAAACGGCCCTTTCAGCTATGATGAGAAAGACCAAAATAAACTATACAAAATACAGAAAGCATCAGTTGTAGACATAATTGTACAGGAAAATATGGAAACACAGACACTGATAATACACAAAATAAAACATATATAAAGGCAGTTATTGTGAGACCAACAATTCAGCATTACAGATTAGCACTATTACATTAAACCCTGGGTTGGATACTGTCCTTTGACATTCTGAGCAAGCTGCACAAAAGGACTTTATGTCCTTTATGACACTAGGCTAGCTGAAATCTTACCTTTTGTCTTTTCAAGCTCTATGTGACCACCCAGAATGTGGCAATGTACCTTTTTCATTACGAGTGCTCATAAAGGTCTTGGAACTAATAGCCAGCTCTGTATCTGTTCTTTGTTTGGCTACACTGTATAGCATGTCATTCCTTAGTTCAAAGTAGGGGCATGTAGCTGGACTATTCTGTTCTCTGCATTCTCCCTAGCTCTACTTAGTGTTTTATTGTTCAATTTACCTTTTTGAAATTGACATGGCTTATCTGGAGGTCAGCAAAGTCAGTAATTTTGTCAGCATACTCATATGAAGTGGAGACCACGACTTCCTCTTCTCCAAATACAGGTGTCACGAAAGGAGATACTGCCAGCCCAGCTATCTGACATTTTGTAAATAATTATATGTCATTTGTGAATATCAATGTGATTCATATGCTTGTGTTACAAATGTATTAGAATTGTCTGTTATGTGTATATCAAACTGCTGGTAGAGACGCATATGTGTTGTGAAGCCTACAATGGTTATAGAGGGGCACTACATGCTTCGGCAGTCTACTTCAGTCAGAGCATTAGGAGGGACCCCCATTCCAAATATATTTGGCTAGGGTTTACCTTGACTGGGAGGATGGAAAAGGAAGCAAGCAAGTAGGTGTGTTTGAGGACATCCATGTAGATGTCCTGATAGGGAATGAGTCTGATAATACAGTACCTTGTGTGCATGCAGTTACATGCAGTCAGGCTTGGAGACAAGCATGCAGTTCTGGTAGCCTGGGGGGACCCAGACAGAACACAGACTTGAAGCCTGGACTGGTGTGGTGGTTACTTCAGAGAGAAAACTACCCTGTAGCAGTGAGACTGAAGGTGAGCCACAGCTGCTTGTGGGTACTGATGTTCCCTTAGATAGAGTGACTGCAAGGGCAGAGGTGAGTAGTAGTACCCAGGCTGACAGTGAGGCACCGCTGTCAAAGAATACCAAAATTCCTGTGGAAGGGGAGCTGGGAAGGGTTACAAAGAGAAAGCTGAGACAGGCTCAGCTCTCAGACCCTACATTACAAGGTCTGAGAGAGATAGCTAGTAAGGCATCTGATTGTTAAGGAAAAGGAGAATCTGTATACTGGGACAAAGGGTTACTGTATACAGAGTGGACCCCTGAGGGAGGGCTGGAGGATGAGAGAATACAGCAGTTGGTAGTGCTCAGAGCCTATAGTCTGGCACTTCTAGCCATAGCCCGTGACATTCCATTTGCAGGTCATATGGGCATAAAGCATACAAAGAGACATATTGTGCCAAACTTTTATTGGCCTAGGATTTCCAGAGATGTAACAGGGTACTGCAGGACCTGTGAGTAGTTCCAAAAGGTAGGCAAGGCAGGAGACAAGGTGAAAGCTCCTTTGATGCCTTTGCTTGTGACTGAGGAGCCATTTCAGAGGGTATCTATGGATACTGTGGGGCCTCTGAGTACCCCAAGTTCCTGATGGAAAAAGTATATCCCAGTGGTAGTAGATTATGCTACCAGATACCCTGAAGCAGTGGCCCTGTCCTCCACTGAGGCAAAAAAGGTGGCAAATGCTTTGTTAGAGATTTTCAGCAGGGTAGATTTCCCAAAAGAAATACTGACTGACAGACATGTCAATTTCATGTCAGACCTGTTGGCTTGTCTGTGGAACACTGTGTGGTGAAGCACCTTAAGACCACCCCCTACCATCCCCAGACTAATGGTCTAGTTGAGAGATTAAACTCTACACTAAAGACCATGCTACAGGCATTTGCAGACCAGTTTAAGAAGGAGTGGGACAAATATTTGCCCCATCTGTTGTTTACTTACAGTGAGGTACCCCAGGAATCCAGAGGTTTTTCACCCTTTGAGTTGCTGTATGGGCATAGGGTGAGAGGACCTCTAGATTTGATTTGTGATGAGTGGGAGGGTCAATGTGAATTCCACAAGAAGTCTGTTGTGGCATATGTCCTAAATCTCAGGACAAGGTTTGGGGAAATCATGGGCTTGTCCCAGGAGGAACTTTCAGAAGCCCAACAGCAGAAAAAGGTCTGGTATGACAGGAATGCTCAGGCTAGAGAGTATGCTGTATAGCAGCAGGCAATTGGTCTCATTCCTTTCAGACACAACAAGTTGCAGGCAGCTTGGGATGGACCCTTTAAGATGGTAAGGAAGTTCAATGATGTTAACTACATGGTAGAACTGCTAGGCAGGGCCACAAACTGTACCATGTGAACATAATGACACCTTACCATGATAGGGAGACCCTGGTGCTAAGTATTTGCAGTAAGAGAAGGGAGGAGTCTGAGGGGGATCTATGCCTACTTGAAGCCAGCCAAATATCAATTTACTATGGTGGAGCCTAGGGTTGCAGTCATATGACAGGACAGTGCAGCACTGTACTAGGGGCAGCAATGCCAAGGCAGCTGGAATCTCAATACAGGGAATGGGGTAATGTATTCCCAGATAGGCGCAACTCTCCCAAGTAATGTTTCTCAATGGTTGCTTGAAAAACTAGCTTGAGTCTTCGAGGGGGGAGAGAAATGTCATGAAATGATATGCTGCCAGCCCAGGTATCTGGAATTTTGTAAATAATTATATGTCATTTGTGAATATCAACATGATTCATATGCTTGTATTACAAATGTATTAGAACTGTATGTTAAGTGCATATCTAACTGCTGGTACAGAAGTGTTTGCTGAAAGGGGTTGTAAAGTACTGAGCTTTAAAAGTATCCACAGTGTACCCTACTGGAACAGAACAGAAATGTACATACACTGTTGTAACTGTTTAGATGTATATATTTTAAAAGGCGAAACTGGAATACAGAAGGTTAACTTGCAGAACTTCAGAAAAATAGTTGAAATTAAATTACTTTATAGCCATGACATAAGAAAGGATGTTATCTTTCAGTTTCAGTGCAGTAACAGACACAATGTCTAGAGCTAGATGTTCACTGTATTGTCTTGGAAGATTTTTTTTGTTTTGTATTATGACTTCCAGGATCTGCCCTAGATCTAAGAAAAGTCATTATTTATGTATTTTCACAGGTAGATGCTAAATTCTACCAGCTGCATAAGTGGGGGTTTTACCTGGGATAGAGTCAGATGACAAGAAGTGATGTCATCCTGCAAGCTATCCCATCAATAATATTTGAGATATTAATTTAAGAACTCTCTGAGAGAGACTGAGTATGCTGTATTTTTCTTTGACATGATACCATCTGCTGAAAGACCCACTTACCACATCTGCTTTGCTTGCTCTGTAAGTAAGTTAACTAAGATATAGTAAGTCCCTAGATATAGTGAGGAATATAGCAAAGCTTAATTTAGATATTTTTCTTTATTTACTTGAGACTGGCCTGCAATGTTCTTTTAAATATTTCCTATGATTTTGAATTGTGATATTACTGTGATTATATACTAAGTATTTTCTTGTTCTTTTATTTTTTATTATTTATTATTAAATATATTTAAGCCTTTCACTGTGGTTGATCTTTTGTAGACATATTTAAGCTCTGAGAGTACTTGCATATATATTTGGTGACACTGTGTAGGCCACTCCTAATAGCCTCGCTCTTGGTCAAACTACCACTTCTATTGATAGTAACATTACACAGTAATATTGGACACCCTTTGCTAAGAGCCTCGAAGTAGCTGATAAGGATGTGGCTGATGGCATTGATAACTACCTTATAGTTTGGGCAAAAGACAGTAAACTTGTGTCAGCCTTTCCCAGGTGTGTGTGTGTGTGTGTGTGTGTGTACTTGTGTGTGTGTGTGTGTGTGCGTGTGTGCGTGTGTGTGTGTGTGTGTGTGTGTGTGTGTGTGTGTGTGTGCGTGTGTGTGTGCATGTGCATGTGTGCGTGTGTGTGTGTGTGTGTGTGTGTGTGTGTGTGTGTGTGTGTGTGTGTGTGTGTGTGTGTGTGTGTGTGTATGTGTGTGTATGTATATCAATGAAACCTCAAAGAGTGTGTGGGTCAGCTACTTGGTCCGGGACACAAAGCACTGGTTGGACAAAGAGGGTGCTGGAGGTCTTGACTTGGCCACTCAGCTGAGATCTCAACCCTATAGGTGTGCCAGTGGGGAGTCTTATTGGGGATCTGGTGAAAGAGGGAGAAACCAGCCCCGGACTGACAGTGGTATCTGTGTGCTCTTAAGGGAAATTGTACTAGATACAGAGAGCTGCATCTAGAAATACTGTGTGTGTGCTTGCCATCCTCCCAGTGTACATCCCCTAATATCAGAAATTTATTTTTGACTTATCTAAGCACAAATACACCACAAACACAAAAATGCATATGCACCCAAAAATGGCCACCGTTTTGATAAGTACAAAATTTATTACTATTCTTTTGCAGTCAATATGTAAAAACAATGCTGAATACTTAATATTTTAAGTAAACAACATTTTGACGTGATTGGGTCTCTCTGAATTAGGCCCAGACCTCCCAGGGAAGATGCCTCACTATTTGCAAACACTGTCCTAAACCTATCAAGTGTTAACCATTCCAGTCTTCTCTCCCATCTTTGCCACTGTGGTGTATGAGATGTTTCTAGCTATCTTGCTAAACTTGTTCAAGTAGACAGACAGAAGGGTAGTGTGATGCCTCTCACAATCAATCATGATATTAATTTAGCAGAGATCAGGAATTGGCCCTCTCTTTTTTCTTAACTTTGTAAACACCACATCTAAACATTGTGGCCCAGTGCACATGATACAGTATGCCAGCAACTCCATGCTACTGTATTATACCAAATCCATGAAGGAGGTGACCATTCAGCTACTGCCTGATTTTAGAAATAGCCAGTCAAGACTTATTTTGAATTCTTGGCCTTCTTTTAAACTCAAACTATGCCATTCACAACAACTATGCCTCTGCCCCACCCTCTACCTTCCATATTCTATCTACAGATAACAGTCCACTCGAAGTTGACCCTGCTAACAAATTTCTTGGTGTTAAAGTAGATAAAAACACGTGGACTGATATTATGCATCGACAAGATCTGTCCTTTAAGCAATGAAAAATCATGACTAATTATGCAGAATAAAAGTATTCCTAATTGATAATGTCCATATTACAATAGGTCACTCCTTTGTCCTTTCCAATCTGCTCTGTGTTCCTGTATTCTGTATCCTCACTAACCTACATTCATCTCAGACATCTAATTTAGAGCAATTCTAGAGAATTGCAAGTTCTGCTGCCAATAAACTATCAGTGCCTCTCATGTTGGAAAGTTCAGTGGACAGAATTGAAATGTTGCATATCTGTCATGCAGCTCAAATGGTTCACTCTATCCTTTGCATCTTACGTAGATATCTAGCTCTCTAGTCTCTGCTGCAGTGTTGTTAAACCTCTGATACAGATCTAAAATTCTCCATCTTTGAAAAAAATTCCTCTTCCAAAAAAACACTGTGGTGCTTTCATCTTATACTCTGAAAAAGTTGCTGTAAAAATTCAGACAAATCTCTTACATGCTCTTTAAGTGAGCATTAAATATTCACTACAAGAGTGATACCAATACTCTGGAGATGGGGCAATTGCCTCAGGTGACAACCTCTGACAACCTGTAGGATGCGCTAAACTTAAAAGAAATTGAGAGCTTACATGCTGTCAGTTAAGCAATTATTTAATAGAGAGCTTGCACATTGTTTAACTGTCAAACTACCCTTAAAATATTTTTTTAATGTTAGCAAAACTACATTAAAAAGGCAAAACATAGAGTTAAATAATTTATAAGCTACATGTAAGTGATCAAAAAGGTGGCTGCTTAATGTCAGCTTGTAAACTTTCAGACTGCCTTTAAAAAAGATTGACAGCTTACAAGCTTACATTAAAAAGTCACCTTTGTGATCACATATAGACAGTGTGGGGAATTGTTTCCAAATTTCCATGCTCCAACCCTATCTACTACATTTCTAACTTGGACTGTAACTGACCTTGGGCTCATCTAGTATTCCTGATTTTTCCATCTATGGTTATCTGTTTCCTTACACCACCCATCTCTGTTTGATTCTAACACTAAATCTCTTAACTGCAATCTTCCTGTTTTCCCTGCCACAGGAGAATAATATGCTGCTAACAGCTGATAAGAAGTACAGGAGAGTATACAGAGGAAGAGGCTGGTGAAGAAGAAGTGGGATTGTCAAAGAGATGAAGAAAGTAGACATGAGTATAAGGAGATGAGGCGCATGGCAAAGAGAGAGGTGGCGAAAGCTAAGGACAAGGCGTATGGAGAGTTGTATGAGAGATTGGACACTAAAGAAGGAGAAAAGGACCTGTAACAATTGGCTAAACAGAGGGACAGAGCTGGGAAAGATGTGCAGCAGGTAAGGGTGATAAAGAATAATAAGGGAAATGTGCTCACAAGCGAGGAGAGTGTGTTGAGTAGATGGAAAGAGTACTCTGAAGGGCGAATGAAGAGAATGAGAGAGAGAGAGAGAGAGAGAGA
The DNA here is from genome assembly GCF_019279795.1 of Protopterus annectens. NCBI lineage: Eukaryota > Metazoa > Chordata > Ceratodontiformes > Protopteridae > Protopterus > Protopterus annectens. Next base: position 1,777,548,128 of record NC_056726.1, on the reverse strand, counting down.
GAAGGTTGGATGATGTGGGGACAGTGAATCAGGAAGTGAAACAGATTAGCAAGGAGGAAGTAAGGGCAGCTATGAAGAGGATGAAGAATGGAAAGGCTGTTGGCCCAGATGACATACCAGTGGAAGCATGGAGGTGCTTAGGAGAAATGGCAGTGGAATTTTTAACCAGATTGTTTAATGAAATTTTGGAAAGTCAGGGGATGCCTGAGGAGTGGATAAAAAGTGTTTTTGTACTTATCTTTAAGAAAAAGGGTGATGTGCAGAGCTGCAGTAATGACAGAGGGATAAAATTGATCAGTCACAGCTTGAAGTTATCGGAAAGAGTAGTGGAAGCTAGGTTAAGAAGGGAGGTGATGATTAGTGATCAGCAGTATGGTTTAATGCCAGGAAAGAGCACTATAGATGCAATGTTTGCTCTGAGAGTGTTGTTGGAGAAATACAGAGAAGCTCAGAAGGAGTTGCATTGTGTCTTTGTGGACTTAGAGTAAGCATATGACAGGGTGCCGAGAGAGGAGTTGTGGTATTGGATGAGGAAGTCAGGAGTGGCAGAGAAGTGTGCAAGAGTGGTACAGGATATTTACGAGGGTAGTGTGACATTGGTGAGGACTGCGGTGGGAATTACAGATACATTTAAGGTGGAGGTGGGATTACATCAAGGATCAGCTCTGAGCCCTTTCTTATTTGCAGTGGTGATGGACTGGTTGACAGATGAGATCAGCCAGGAGGCCCCGTGGACTATGATGTTTGCAGATGACATTGTGATATGTAGTGAGAGTAGGAACCAGGTTGATGAGACCCTGGAGAGGTGGAGATATGCTTTAGAGAGGAGAGGAAAGAAGGTCAGCAGGGCTAAAACAGAATATATGTGTGTAAATGAGAGGGAGGGTAGAGGAATGGTGAGGATGCAGGGAGTTGAGTTGGTAAAGGTGGATGAGTTTAAGTACGTGGGATCAACAGTTCAGTGTAATGGTGAGTGTGGAAGAGAGGTGAAGAAGAGAGTACAGGCAGAGTGGAATGGGTGGAGAACAGTGTCAGGAGTGATTTGTGACAGATGGGTACCAGTAAGAGTGAAAGGGAAGGTCTACAAGAGGGTAGTAAGACCAGCTATGTTATATGGGTTGGAGACAGTGGCACTGACAAAAAGGCAGGAGTCAGAGCTGGATGTGGCAGAGTTAAAGATGTTAAGATTTGCACTGGGTGTGACTAGGATAGACAGAATTAGGAATCAGTATATTAGAGGGTCAGCTCAGGTTGGACAGTTTGGAGACAAAGCAAGACAGGCGAGATTGTGTTGGTTTGGATATGTGCTGAGGAGGGATGCTGGGTATATTGGGAAAAGAATGCTAAGGATGGAGCTGCCACGTAAGAGGAAAAGAGGAAGGCCTAAGATAAGGTTTATGGATGTGGTGAGAGAGGACATGCAGGTGGTTGGTGTGAAAGAGCATGATGCAGAGGATAGGAAGAAATGGAAACAGATGATCCGCTGTGGCGACCCCTAACGGGAACAGCCAAAACAGATAATGATGATGATGAGTAGACAATCATCAGATAACCTATGCAGAAGATTCTATAGGAATAAGAAGTGTACTAATTGGTTCTCTGAGAAAGCAGCTGATGCATGGAACAGACTACCAAATTACGTTAAAGCAAGCACTAGTTTAGATGTTTTTAGGAACAGCCTGGACACTTATGGGAATCTTTAAAAAAAGTTTGATATGTTGCAAACTATCAATTACGCAATCATATAATGAAGAGTTTGTAAATTGCTTAACTGTTAAATATAAAAATGAAGGCAATGCCCTGGTACAGCTGGACGGAGGAGAATAGAATGTTTGATTATGGTTGATACTGAATGACATGGTACTTGGACAGTTTCATAGCCAGCTGTGTGGGATACTACACTGTCAGTAGGGAATTAACTCTTTCAGATATGTGTCAGAATACCACTCTAGCTAATTTTACTTTATACATATTGGAAAACATGATCTTGTCATGGGAGACTTTGGTAGTCGGTGTGTTGCAGCTGTGTGGAGGCCTCACTTGTTCTGATTGAGGATGATTGAGGAGTCCACAGCTGCTGAAGATGATAGGTGATAAGCTGCCACTTTTCCAATGATTTTTCAAGTGTGGAGCAAAGAGATGGACTGCTCTACAAGAATTTATCAGCTGTGGGGGATCAATTTTGGGAAGCAGAATATATATGGCAGATTTCCAGTAATCAATAATATTCCAGATGAAAAAGAAAAAGTGATAATACATTAGACTGAGAGACTGTTATAAAACACTCATGCAGTTAGGTCATTGGACCACAAGCACCAGTATGACTCAGTCATTGTCTATGTGGGTGTAAATCACAGACATCATGGGGCTCTTGGAACATGCGCACCAGGCTAGTATGAGCATAGCATTGATCAGCACTTTACCTTCTCCAAGAATAATGTCACAATACAAACTGAAGGTGACTAACTTTAATAAATGGCTTAGTTTATGGTGTCATTTTAAGGGGGTGCAATGTTTGTCAGCATGGAAGGAGATGATCAACAAACCATGCTCCTTTGCTAGAGATAATTTCATTTCATCCCTCTAGGCTTTCGAAAATTAGCTAAAACATTGTCCTTCTCCATGTTACCTTTTTTAGGCAATGCCAAACTGAAAGTACTTCGGACATAGCAAATCAAAACCAAGAAAATGAAAAGGTGTTTCTGCTCAATTCTAAGAGTCTAAACAAGAAACTCTACTCCCTGCAAGCTCTCCTCACTCTATAGAATGTTGATGTCTGTACAGTCACTGAGACGTGGTTTAAAGCCCCAGAGAGCACTCTGGCAGTGCAAGGCTATAATGCCATCTACAGGTTTAGACCAGCTACTACAGAGGCAGGTACTAAAAGAAGAGGTGTCTCAATTTACATAAAAAATAAATATACCATAAAGCTGGTCGGACAAGACAATCCACTTGAGCTTCTCCAAATTCAGATCACCATAGGCAAAATCCCATACCACTTCCTTGCAAGCTATAGGTCCTCCCTATGACCTAGGAAACCCATAACCTATTTAAACTCACTGGAAACAGTCACCATCCAACCCACTACCATATTCATGGGTGACTTTAATTACCCCACTGTAAAATGATAATCATATATGACACCAATGTCCCGGATTTGGTAAATATAAACTACTCGGACAATAAAATAAGTAGAAACTGACCAATAATAAAGAAATATTTACTAATAACAGAAATCACATTCAGTAAGAGCTTTCATCTTAAACAAGACTTCTTCAGACTCAAGATTGCCAATATACCCACCAGGGATGCAAACATAGTGGATCTGTTCCTCACTAATATGCGGGAGTGCTGCACATCTCCTAGTGTGATGTCCTCTCTGATAATGTCAGACCACAAAACAGTCTTCTTTGAAGAAAAAATAAAATCCAGCACCCCAGCCAACCATGGAATCTTTGGGAACTACTCAAAGGCTAACTTCTTACTATTAAGTGATAACCTGGCAATATTTCAAGCCCATACATCTTGAGAGCACTGTAGAAACCCTATACGAGCATGTTAATAGCTGTATAGAGGCATCTGTACCCACCAGAAAGAAATACAGAACTAACTCAAAATACAAGCAACCCTGGTAGAATTACAGCATCAATAGCTTATATTTTTATTTTTTATTTTACATTTGTTGACTGGGATAGTCCGAATGGATGCATGTCCATTTTCAGCGGAGGCCCGGGGAAAAAAGCTCCAAGGGTAAGCAGATACAGCATTACATAATACCAGCATTACATATTATAAACAGACTATTTACAAAGATTACATAAGTAAGCAAGTTCCACAGGCTACAGTTATTACAGAAGGAAGACAATAATGTCAAAATTAGAGGTGCTGCACCCAGCAGGATAAACACATTCTCAACAAACTAATCAAACAACTCAGAAGACAAAGTCTACCAAAGCAACATTTGAAATAAGTTTGGCCTACCTGACCAAGGACAATCACAAGGCATTCTTTATTTATTGCTGCAACCTCTAAAGCAATGTACAACTGTGGGCAGAGCTCATTGTTAATGGAGCTACCTATCCTGAACCAGAAGATATAACAAATGTACCGAATGACAAATTCATCTCTAAATTTCCCCCTCTTCCCCTCAATCTAAGCTTAGGAAATACAATCAAATATAACTCCTTGTACTATCACTGGGGAACAGTTCCTCAATGTTCCGTCTAAGGCAATGAACACTGCATCAATATGACTTGGACAATTGTATGGGGACAGGAACCCTGGTTTGGATTCTATGTCTGTAATGGACACAGGCAGCCTGTAAATGGTTCATCTCCCAGGCCCTTGCTTACACTTAGCAAGGGCAACATAACTTGTCAGAGATTTGGGATGCATGGCTAGCCTTAAAAAGGCCATAGTGGTCACTAGTCTAGTACATACCTATGAATCTATAAAACTATACAGATGAAGTTGTTTACCTCATGCCGAAAGGATCTGGGTTTTCCATGAGACTTGGCCAGCTGGGTTTGTGGATACTTATTCAGCAGGAATGAGAGTCCAGTATGTTAAAAGTAGTCTAAATGTCTTTTCTTATGTTTTGCTTTAAGTGATCGTAACCTCCAGAGGTGATTCTCTTCTTTACTGTGACATCATCTCATTTCCTTTCTAGACTACACTGAGGTTCTAGCATCAAGACATTCTGGAGAGCTGTATGGATGCAGCTGTACCATTTATTAAACGTTTATTGACATCGCAGGCAACTGAAGGAAATCACAGTGATGTGATACAGGCATGTAGTTAGCTTTATGTGTCCTGCATTTAAATTATATTTTACAGTTACTACAGGGAAATATTTCTGTTGTAGATGGAGTAGAATATTCACAGGATTGCTGCACATTATTATCATAGTGTACACTCCAGAGTATGGGAAAAGAAAAGTGTTATTCCGATGAGTGAACTTATGCTGGGGGATTATTTAGCAATGAAAGAGTTCATGGACCTGTAAGATAAGAGTGGGTTGCCTTATAAGAAACCATAAACTTAAAAATGGTGTAAACACATGGCTGACTGAGAGATATGTGTATGTCTTGGATGTGAGATGGCAGATGGGCACAGAGCAAATAAAGAAGTGGTGGATGAGTTTTCAGAACACCTAATGCAGATCTAAGAGGGCTGGTCCATGAAGGCTTTGTGAAGGGAGATATTGGGCAAACCATTCGTCAATTCTTTGCAAAGTATTATTGGGACGAGGTTAACAGAGAAGTGCTACCAAGCTCTATATAGGCAGTAGCTAAGACATTTCTGGGAAGTGTATAATGGTATCATGCAAGCATTGTTGTTTTATTCATTTTAAATCACAGGTGAAATTGCAAGGGACACCTGAAAGACTACATTGTAAGGAGGTGGTAGGCCAGTCTGTTTGCTGGATGTATAGGTATGAACATGAAAATTATGCATATGCAACTGTACTGTTCTCTAGCTATGGAGTTGTGAAATGCTCTGAAGTTGTGGAAAGAATTTTTGGAGAGATGTTAATTACATTCTTTGAGGACTCTCTGTATCTGAGATGAGTTTGGTTTGTCCAGTGTTGAAAACATATTGTCCTGAATGACCACAGCAACCATGGAACTTTTATAACTCAAAAATGGAAAACTTTACAACTGCCTTGAGGGGAGGGGGTGAGGATCCTATCCACTGGACTTGCCAAGAATATTATATGAATATAGTGGATTAATCAGATAAAGCAAAGAGTACTGAGTGGGTTCACATCTTGGCATATTTCCTAAGGGGCGGGCACAACCACCGAGAGGCAGCTGCTGTTGATATGGGTGAATTTTGCATTTCTTTTCATTCGCTTTAGTATCTCAAGAGTGTTAGGTATGTGTGATGTTAGGAGGTTATACCAGAGCTACCTGATGGGACAATATGCTGAAATGTTTCTACTATGTGTTATTGCCACATGTAATCGCTTTTTGGCATTTATATGCAACATTTCTAAACTTAAAAAGTAACATGTTTCAGTCAATTAAATGTTTATTTCAGTTTTGAGTTAATTTAGTAGTGCAAGCTAAATGTTCAACGTTATAATTAGGGGTAACCTATGTTATAACTTATATAACTTCATTCTGTATGCATGCAAGGACACTGACTGCTTCATGCATGATGTACAAAGCCATTATTGATTATGTAGCCTTATTATATATTCCACTGATTACTGGACAGTACCATATAATATAGTATATACAGGGCATGATGTCAGGATTATACCATAGGATAGGACATGTGCAGCATAACATTTCTGGATAATACCATATGATAGGGTATATGCAGGTTATGATGTCTGAGTAATACCATATGATAAGTTATATGCAGGGAATGATGTCTGGACAATACCAGATGATAGTAAATATACAGGACATGTTTTTTGGACAATAATACATGACAGGACATGTGCAATGCATGATGTCTGGACAGTACCATATTAAAATATATAAGCAGGGCATGATGATTGGATAATACTATATGACATGGCATGACGTCTGGATAATACCAGACAATAGGGTATATACAGAACATGTTTTCATGACAATGGCAATATGGTAGCTTCAGGCCATATTGTGTAGGGAGTACAATATGATAGGATATATGCAGAGCAAGATGTCTGTATAATACCGTATAACAGGGTATGGCAAGGCATGATGTATGTATAGTGCCATACTATAGAGTATATGCAGGGCATTAGTGTGGGCAGTACCAGGTGATGGAATATATTTATATTTATTTATGTGCATTCCACCAGTTTCAAACACTTGATGTGACACTTATCATTTACTACACAGTTTCAGTGCATTCCTTTTTGAAAATTTCCAAAGATTGAAAGTGTGTACCGTTCACTATTATATTTATGTGCATATATTCATTATAGTGTGGTATTGCATTTTTTCTGTGAAGCTATTTGCCTAGGCTGTGTCTGCAAATAGTCAATATTGATTAGTGCATTACTTTGTTTAACAAACTAGCTAACTTACTTACTACATTAACAAAGAAACAGATGAATAAATATATATACAGGGTATAATGTGAAGACAGTATCATTTGACAGGGTTTATGCAAGTCCCTATGTATGGAAAATACCACATAATATGGTAATTGTAGGGCAGAGATGTCTGAACAGTATCATATGTTAAGTTATATGTAGTGCACGATGGGTGGTCCATATAATATGCAGGGCATGATGCCTGGCAGACTATATCTCAGGATATATGTAGGTCATGATGCTCGGACAGTACCATATAATAGGCTATATGCAGAGCATGATATCTGTTCCATACAATATGAGAGGGAATATGTAGGGTATGATGTCAGGACAGTATAATAAGATAAGATACACGCAGGGCATTATGTCTGGACAGTATCATATGATAAGGTACATGCAGGGCATAATGTCTGGATAGTATCATTTGATACAGTATACTGATGTGCACTTACCAAAATGGAATGGATGATACAAATTGGTTGTGGACTGCTTATGGTGTAGAACAGATAATTTGGGCATGTTACTGACTATTTTTTCTAAAAACAGTCCATACCACATATATATCCAGTGACTAAATTTAATGTGTGCATAATAGATGCTTTCTGTAAACCACACTTGCAAAACATTCCTCAGAATTGCATTTGCCTGGTGAGTATATTCTGTTTGTAGATTTAGAAAATGTTATAGGTTTTAGCGTGTAATATATCCAAAGCAAAGCATATGATTGTTAGATGAGCAATGACATAGTCATGAGACACAGATAATGATTTATAACAGGTAATACAGTAGTTTATCTGCACGTTTTGTAATGATGTTAAACTTAATATGGTATCTGCAGTTATGGTTAGTACTGGCAACTTCATGTTTATTATGATGGCTGATGGGAAGTGATCACATCAATGACCCTAAAAGGAAATTCAAACATTAGATTTCCCTCTCCAGAACCCCAATCTATATCTATCTTTTTATACTTTCCACCACTCCTGTCCTGTCTATTACTTCCCTGTCTCTGTCTGTCACCTGCTTCATATTTCTAACTCAGTACTTTCACTTGTTTTCCTCCTAAATTCCATACTTCTCAACTTCTACCCATACACTGGAATATACCCACATTATTGCTCTTTACCCTTACATTTCTGCAGCCTTCCTGCCTGCTCACAACTGTCTTCTTTACACTCTGCCATTTCCACTATCACTCCTGTATATTCTCATCCTATCTCTAACACACTTAAGACCTTTATTTGCAATTACTGTATGATATCATTGTTCTAATTCCTGAGTTTACATTTGTAATTTCTGTGTACAACTTTACCATGTATCGACATTGCCTTTAATTTGTTTTTAATTACTTTATATGTAATATTGTGGAGCTTTTCTCCCCTGGCCTCCACTGAAAATGGACTCTTCCTATGCCCAGTGGACTTTCCCGGGTCAACAAAAGCAATAAATAAATAAATAAATAAATAAATAAATAAATAAATAAATAAGGGTGGGCAGCTAAAAGGACAGAAGTGCACTCCACATTGTTGTCATGTTGGAAATAGGATACAGCTTACAGGGAAGTTAAAGCAAGTTCATACAATGCTACATTACAATTAAAAAAGCAGTACTGCCTGTGATGACAAAACAAGTGCATTCTATTATTAAGCCCATAATCTAAGAATATGCAACGTGCTTGTGTAGTCCTTTGCAAGTTATATATAATGTATATAAAATATCTGGTCATTAAAAGTCAATAGCATCAGGAAAGAAATTCAAAGCAATGTAACAACACTGTAATTATAGTACTTTTACATGGCAGTGCATTTGTGGTAATAGGCCTGCCTCAAAACTTCAGGGTTCATTCCTAATCTTTGGTCATTGTATGTGCTCTGTCTTGGTACTTTGGTTTCCTCCCACCTCTAAAAACATGCTAGCTAATTGGATGCACTAAATGATATATATATATATATATATATATATATATATATATATATATAAAATGTGTGTGTATATATATATATATATATATATATATATATATATATATATATATGTATGTATATATATATATATATATATATATATATATATATATATATATGTATGTATATATATATATATATATATATATATATATATATATATGTATATATATATATATATATATATATATATATATATGCTTATATGTGTACACTGTTCTTAACTTTGCCCTTGCAACCCAGTTCATGCCAAAAAAGGCAAAGGAGGACCACTTAACTTACCTGTTTAAAAAAACAATTAAAACAAATAAAGTTACATTAAATGTGGACTACATTCATTTTAATAATAGGAGAGTAAATTGAATGACTTGGTCGCTTTTTTAAGTCACAGTGTAGTAATAGTGAATGAACACTAATGTAAACATCAGTATAATTACTTTAACCATATTAGATCTCCTTAACATGCCATGAAACATAGGATATATAATACTGTTAATGTATGTAACTGAAAATACCCTCTGGTTTTAATTGATTGCAGTCCTGACTTCCACAAATAAATGACAGTCAAAACTTAAGTAACTTGGCCATTATTGCCACATTTTACTTGTTGCTGAAATAATGCTGTGAGGGGATAAAGAATATGAATATAATGTAGTTAAGTTTAATATAATTTGGAAGGACATTCCAAACCCTTGGGCCAGCAATAAAAAAAAGGTATCAGGAGCTTAAGACAGACACTACTATGGGACTTACATTAAGATCAGAAGATATTGTACATCTCAGCAGCCTAGTGTTGTTCTACTAATGATACAACATGGAGACCTACAGAAATCTAGAATCAGTGGGCTTTAAATGAGGGCACTAATTTAATTATGAGAGTGACTCTCAGACTGATGTGTGGCCATCTAGCCTCTGTAAATGAATGATAGTAATGTCAACACCCATGAACCCCAATTATACACAGATTTTATTTTGTGCAGTCTGAAAACGTTGCAGGTTACAGACGGAGGTAGATGTAAAGATGGACAATACATATTGCAGGACAGGAAGTGGGAGTCTTCTTCCAATAACTTATCTTGCTTTATTTGTCAGCGAGTCATTCATTGGTGACAGAGGTATAAAGTAAAATAATTGGCTCTTTGTGGATATGGGTAGAAAAAGTCACAGATGGATCCAGATAGATCCCTAGGTACTTGCATGTTGGTACATTTCCAGGATGGGTTCCATTTGGCCCAAGGATAGTCATGCTATCACTCATAAGACATTAGACTAGAATGAAAGGCCTACTCAATAAATGTTTTAGGACTGCACAGCATAAAGCAGTTTAATTGTCACTACATGATCATTGTCCATTTGGTGTAGGGCAGACAAACCCATTACCATCCACAAAAAGAACATTTCACCATTCTATATAATATCACCAAAAAGGCAATTCACAGATATGTCTAAATGTCTTCCCATCAAGCAGACCTCTCCACTCCATGACACAAAACAATTCTGACAGGAGATTAATAACCTTATAGGCTAGATAATTCAAAAAAAAACTCCTCTAAACAAGATACCATTCAATTTGTAAATGGTAACCTATCACAATCAGACTACTTCAAAGAACTTACCAACATTCATCCACCTCTACCTATCTCCTCTGGCCACCTCAATGTAATACCAAGTCCCTCAGGTCTTGTTATTTATTTAGACTATGGCTCTTGAATCACCTGTAAGCAGAGCTGGATCCATCACTAGGTAACCTAGGCAGTAGCTTAGGGTCCACTGGCTTGGGGGTGTTGGGCAGGGGGCTGCCACAACATTTAATTTAAACATTTTTTTAAGGAAAAAAAATAAATTTCTTCTTTAAGGATGCACTCTGCATCTCTGCACACATCATGATAAATGCACATGCACAATAACTCAGATTTAAACATTGGAACTGTCCTACATTAGTTTGGGGTTTTAAACATAGAGAACCAAGCACAATGTGTGTGTGTGTGTGTGTGTGTGTGTGTGAGTGTGAGTGTGTGAGTGTGAGTGTGTGAGTGTGAGTGTGAGTGTGAGTGTGAGTGTGAGTGTGAGTGTGAGTGTGAGTGTGAGTGTGTGTGTGTGTGTGTGTGTGTGTGTGTGTGTGTGTGTGTGTGTGTGTGTGTGTGTGTGTGTGTGTGTGTGTGTGTGATGCCTTAGTTTGGTATGGCAGGTTGGTTAATTATCGTGTTCGGGTTCAGACCCTGTACCTTGATTACCAGACTGTCATCAGGTGTACATTTTCAAGGAAATGTGAGTTTCAGTGCATTTTCAAGGAACTGAGTTCCAAGGTAAGAGAAGTTTACTATTGCTCATGTTAAGTCTGTTTTCAATGTGCACCTGTTTTGTTTAGCAAACAGTCATCATCAGTCTTTGTGGTATAAAATTTAAACACAGTATTAGTAGCATAACAAGTAGCAAACAGAATGCCTAGTTCTACTCCCACACCATGCAGATGGATTGCTATTATACTAGTGTACTTTATAGGTTCATAGGTGTATACTAGGCTGATGGCCCTGGTGCCTTTACAAGCCTAGCCATAGGATTAGCCTGGCATCATACCACCCGACCTTACTTCCCAGTGCCTCTGTCGAGTAGAGCCACTAAAGTTATCCGCGGAGTGAATTTTCTATTTCCTATCCACTCATCAAGATTTCTCTTGAAGAGGGCCAGTGAGGTGCTCTGCTTGACATGTATGGGAAGTCTATTCCATAGCAGGGGCAGTCTCTGGGTTATGAACATGTCCCTCCAGCATGTTCTGTTGATTGTGGTAATGAGGATGAGGTCTCTGGAGTGTGTGGTGTGGAGGGATTGGGATTTCTTTAGATGTAGCATTTCTAACAGACCTGGGTCAGACATGGGTTTGTAAGTCAAGCAGAGATCGCCTCTAAGTAGGCGATATGAGACAGAGAATAGTTGGAGTTTTTTGAGTCTGTCCATATAGAACAAGTGTTTAAGGCCTAGGATCCTCTTTGTGAGGTACTTTTGCGGCCTCTCCAGTTGTTGCAGGTGTCTAGTGAGGTACATGCCAACTGGGGCATTGTACTCGATGACTGACCTAATGAGGGAAGAGTAGAAGGAGACAATGACCTCTTTCTTCCTGGATGCAAAACCCTTAGTAATGAGATGTGCCACATAGAAGAACTTTCTGACAACAGTGGCAATGTGGTGATCAAAAGAGAGGTTGCTGTCAACCTGTATTCCCAGATCTCTTATAAAGCCTTCTGTGGACTACCATCAATGTGGTAATTCATGTGAACCGGGTTTTTCTCAAAGGGGATGATGACACATTTTTTGCCATTGAGCTTAAGGCCATGGTTCTGATATCAGTCGTTGTTCTCAGTGAGGCCATTCTGTAGGATGTAAACATCACTTGGGGAGTTAATAATAGCTCTCAACTTGCAATCGTCTGCAAACTTTGTCAGCCAGAGTCCCTTCATGTTGGCATGGACTTCAGAGAAGTAGATAACAAACAGGAGAGGACCCAGGACTGAACCCTGTGGGACTCCACTCATGACTAGTCAGCAGTCTGACCTGGAGTCAGCTACTTTCACACTATGGGTTCTATATGTGAGCCAGTTTGCAACTCACCTAGTGATATAGGGGTTGATGCCTAGCTTACTGAGTTTTTCTATGATTCCTGAATGGGGAATGGTATCAAAGGCCTTGGCCAGATCAAGGTATGCTGTATGAACCACCTTGGCTTCATCCACAGCTCACGTGACTGACTCAAAGAAGTCGACTAGTTTGAGCAGGCATGATCTACCCTTCACAAAACCAAACTGTGTGGGATCCAGAGTTTGGAGATTCCCTATACCCTTGTTTATTAGGTCCATCCATAGCTTTGCATATCAGACTCATCAGGCTAATGAGGCGATAGTTCCCAGGGTCTGTAGTCACTCCTCCTTTGTGGAGAGGCATGATTGTAGCAGTGTGCCATTTGGTATGGACAAAGCTTGAGGTGAGGCTGTGATTGAACAGGGCACACAGGTGAGGTGCCAGTTCACTCTGTAGTTCATGTAGAACACAGCCAGTGATATTGTCAGGTCCCATAGAAGCTGTATTCTTGGCCTTGGACAGTGCTGTTTTAACCTCTGCAGCAATAATACTGGGTGCCTGGCAATCTACTGGTATTGTGATTGGTCCTTTGGGGGGGATATGGGTAAAGTTGGCACTGAATCTGTCAGCCAGTATATTGGCAATATCTGTTGGCTCAGTATAGGAGGTACCATTGTGCAGTAGCTCAGAGCAAATCTGGGTATTGCCATGGAGATTCTTTACATAACTGTAGAAGGCCTTGTGGTTGTCTTTACTATCTGCTGCAATTCTGTTTTCATAGTTAGCTTTAGAGGATTGGATGATGGATCTCAACTTTTTGTTGAGGCTGATAAGGGAGTTTTTCCAGTCTCGAGACTTCACCTTATTCCACATCAGTTTCCTCCTTCTGTTGCAGAGTTTGTTTATGGCAGGGGACCACCTGATTGACTTCCTTTTTTTGGAGGAGAGCATCCTGGTTCTATTGGGTATGGCGAGATCCATGCATTTGTGTACGTGTTTGTACAGTGCATTGGTGTATGATTTGGCAGTGTTGCAACTATTCTCCATTTGCATGAGTGCCATGAAGTTAGCCACATCTGTTTTTAGGAGCCCAAAGTTAGCTTTGGAGAAGTTTTTCATGGTGGTTACTTTTGCGGGGGATGGGGGGTGGGGATTGGGAGGGATGTGGATTTCCAAGGTGATTAGCTTGTGGTCAGATCTAACCAGGGAGGAGCTGACTATTGGTGTAGAGCAACGGTCACTTATGTTAGTAATGACCAGGTCAAGGATGTTGTTACCAGGGAATAAGAACGAGCTGGTCCAGGGAATTGGAATTAATGAACTCCAGGAAACGCTGGGCAAGTGAATTGGTACATGAGTAATTTTCCCAGTTAATGGAGGGGTAGTTGAATTCGCCTAGTATGAGAGTGTTAGTTTGGACCCTAATATTCTCCAGGATGCTTAGGAACATGGAGTGTGATTCTTGGGACATGGTTAGGGACCTATAGCAGGCTATGACCTGGATCGCTGTCTTACCAGTGTTAGTTGCACCTGAAGTGTCTCTGATGCATTATGTTGGGCTACCAGTCTGGAGGTGTGCGCATCCTTTATGAATATAGAAACACCACCACCTTTGGAGCTTCGGTCCAAGTTCTGGGGCCGAAAGGTGTGGAAAGAGTCATAGCCTGGTAGTGTAGGGGTGCTTTCTGCTGCCTTGAACCAGGTCTCTGTTACAGCACAAATGTTGATGTTCTCCATTTTAAGGGGGGTGAGAAAGCTCCACTCCTGAGTTTGTCATCTTTGGATGAGCTGCCTAGTAACCATGAACCTGTTGTTGGTTTGCCAGCCATTCCCTATTGCAAAATTACCAGGTTACCATTTTTTTATGTAACATAGGCAATTTATTCTTCAAGGGCAGCAGGCACTGAATTTGTAAGTGAAACACTGAAATGTAAAGTTGTTTGCCAGCAGCAACTTCTTCATTAGTTACACATCTCTTGAATGTAGAATTTTCAGATGACTTTTACTTCCACAGAGATTGTACATATTGACTGATATTGGTAGATTGTATTGACAGAACTTCCAGTGGCTTTTTATGGTTGAAATATTCTGAAATGGGTAGTTTTTCATTACTGGTTCATTTGTTTTGTTTCATTGTTAACTGGAAAAATGTTCAAAACTACAAATTTAAAACACACTCTAACAAGTGGTACTGTATTATATAAATAATATAATTTAATTTAATACAGTCAAGAAGGTGAATAAAAAAAACGCATGCATGTATACATGGTCCTAAAAATGTGTGAAAGGAGCCTGTGGTTTGAAAACAGCCCAAAGGTAAACTTAATTCACCACTGGCCAAATGCATTTTATTTGAATGTGTTGGGGGCACCCTGCCAAGGAGCTTCATTTGATCATGATCAGGCTCTGCTTGTAGGCTCTGAAAATCTATGTCCATGGTTTCTATATCACTGTATGGACCACAGTATCACACCCTCTACACTCTGTAATCTATGCATGACTTCTAACACTATGCCAGCAATTAGGAAATCTGCTCTTGTTGCATCAGTTCCCAAACAAACTAAATCAACCTCAGCTGTGCACTTTAAACCAGTCTCCATACTACCAACTTCGGGAAAAATCCTAGAGAAACTGATTTGCCAACACCTCACCTCCTACCTAAAAAAACATTTCTTAATGTCACATTAACAGCATGGATTTTGGTCCGGGATAAGCACCCTGACTGCATTTTGGTCCTGTCCAAAGTAGATAGAGGTAACCCAACAAGTGCCCTGCTTATTATCCTTACCTATCCTGCTATCTCACCTGACTGACATAGGTATTAGCACACAGGTCACATAATGGTTTAAAGACGTTTTCATAAAAAATGAACATTCATAGTTAAAAATGGTTCCTAACTCTCTCCCAAAGGCATTATAAACTCTGGTGGCCTAACAAGAATCTGTGCTCACTCCTGACTGTTTTCCATCTTTATCAATAAGCTCCCTTTTGAACTTCCACACCTACAAGTACTACTCTATCCAGATGACATGGTTCTCTGTATATCTAGCCCAAGTCACCAGATCCTTCAACAACAACTACAGCAGGACCTCGTATACTGTTTCCTTTGGCTAACATCAAAAATGCTCATCTTATATCTCAGAATTTGAAAAATGGGACAAAGCCAGCACAATGTAAATCTTGTAACCAAAACCTGTTCTGACAACCCAGTTCCTTAAAAATGATCAAGTAACATTAGGCTTTATTTTAACATAAATCCAGTTTGTACTCCAGTTAAAGCACTTTTGTCCTTCATGGAGTTCATCAAAGCTGGATACTAACCTCTCATCCCATCTTACACTCACTTAATACATTAACAATTAATTAAGGAACTTGTATAAAATGTTTTAAAACAACAGCAGTTCAGTCACATAAATACTTCTTGTGACTACTCAAAATATATACACCAATGTAAAACAAATCTGAAAACATTTTAAAAAACATGAAAACTAAATCTATAATTTAACAGCCCATGGTTTTAAAGCACTTTGCAAGGAAACTGTGTCATTTAACTCTGGAGGTTCATTTGCATTTAACTTTAGCTGCCACAAAAGTTCCTGATACTCTAAGGTATGCTCCCAGGGTCCACTCCTGGGGTTTTGTATTACTTGTTCAAACACAAAGAAATAAAACATCTTGTTATTTTCACAAATCAGCTTGTGCTTAAAAAGAGCATATGACATTAATGTCATAAAGATGCTCCTGCATTCTGACTCTTAATTTACGTTCAGATTTTCTAACATAAAAACTAGAACAACAGTCACAGAATTCCAAATACATAACACACTAGTGTTGCAATTGTAATTAGAGTGAACTTAATCCTGTAATTAGTGCTGCTTACAAAAACTTCTGACCATCATATACAAATCTACATTGTGAACAGGCTCCACACTTCCTGGTGCCACCCCTTAGAGTGCTATAATTTCTTCCAACATGTTTGGTACTTCTTATTAATCTCTCTTTGATGTTAAGGTTGCTAGAATAAGTAACACAAGGTTTATTGCCTAACCTATCACTTAAAAACATTCATGCAAGATAATATCCCAGTGCTTATGTATGAGTGACATAATAATATGACTTTCTTGATTATATTTCATAACCAAGCTGTAACATCCCTCCTCTGGACCAGTGATTAAGGAGTCTCAATCCTCACCGAGGACATTGATGAGGGACGTTCACTTGGAACAAAAATGGAGACACTAGTATTTCCAGCTACAGCTCTCTGCACCAAGCACAATTTCTCTTAAGAACACACAGGGAACACACTCAGTCTTGGAGCTGGGTTTCCCTCTCTCTCTCTCTCTCTCTCTCTCTCTCTCTCTCTCTCTCTCTCTCTCTCTCTCCAGGCCTCAAATAAAACTCCCCAGTGACACAGCTGTAGAGATGAGTCCTCATCTGTGTGTTCCAAGCCAAGTCCTCCACCACCCTCTCTGTGAAACTAGTGCTCTGTGCCCCTGCTCCAAGTAGTTAACACACACATTCTTTGTGATTTGAGTTTCACACACACACACCTGGGAAAGGCTGGCACAGCTTTAACAGCTAGTCTCCCTGCCCAGACTATGAGGTAGATTCACTGCCACCAGCCAGTTACTTTAAGGCTCTTACCAGGGTGTATACACACACACACACACACACACACACACACACACACACACACACACACACACACACACACACACACACACACACACACACACACACCTGGGAAAGGCTGGCACAGCTTTAACAGCTATTCTCCCTGCCCAGACTATAAGGTAGATTCACTGCCACCAGCCAGTTACTTTAAGGCTCTTACCAGGGTACCTAATTATACTGAGTGAAATTAATGCTATTACCAATGGTAGTGTTTGACCAATACAGCAATACTTTCAGGAGTGGCCACAGTGTCACCAAATAAATATAAGTACTCCCAAGGTTAAAATGTTCTCTAAAAGGCCAGCTACAAAGGAAAGTTTGAATATATGTAATAATAAATAATAAAAGAAAATGAAAATGCTAAATATGTATTTACAATCTACACCAGAGTTTCAAGTCACAGGAAATATTAAAAATAACACTGATAGAGAGATTAACACAGGTACAGAAAAACAGTACTTAAGTAATCTCACTATATTTTCCTGATTGATCTAAAGAATTACTATCTCCTGTGTGACACCCCACCACTGGCCCAGTGATCAAGGGGCCTCAATCTTCACCACTAGCACCAGTGGGGGACGTACACCAGGAGGATGACAGGCACACATACAATATTTTCAGATGCAGCTGTCTGCATCAAGTGCAATTTCCATTAAGAGCACACAGAGACCACAGTCAGTCTGGGGCTGGTTTCTCCCTCTTTCTCCAGGTCTCCAATAAGACTCCCCACTGGCACAGCTATAAAGTTGAGATATCAGCTAAGTGGCAAAGCCAAGACCTTCATTACCCTCTCTGTCCAACCAGTTCTTTGTGTCCCTGCCCAAGTAGCTGACACACACACTTTTTGAGGTTTGATTTACACACACACAAACACACACACACACACACACACACACACACACACACACACACACACACACACGGGAAAGACTGGCACAGGTTTATTAACTATGCCCCGTTCTGCCCAGACTATAAGGTAGTTATTGCCACCAGCCACCTCTTTATCAGCTACTTTAAGGCCCTTAACAAAGGGTATCCAATAATACTGTGTAATGTTACTATCAATACAAATGGTAGTGTGACTAACAGTAAGGGTATTACGACTGGCCTACACAGTGTCACCAAATAAATATGCAAGAACTCACAGAACGTAAATATCTCTAGACAGATCAGCCACAATGAAAGGTTTAAATATACTTAATAATAAATATTAAAAGAATAAGAAAATACTCAGTATATATTTACAGTTACATCAGAGTTCAAAATCACAGGAAATATTTAAACAGCATTGCAGGACAGTCTCAAGTAAATAAAGAAAAACATCTAAGCTAAGCTTTTCTATATTCCTGACTATATCTAAGAAAATTACTATAATCTAGTACACCTACTTAATTAGAGCAGCATGGTAGATGACTGGTGAATGTCTCTTCTCTAGTTGCTGTCAGGTCAAAGACAAAATACAGAATGCAGTCTCTCTCTCTCTCTATCTCTCTCAGAGACTTCTTAAATGAATATCTCAAATATTACTGCTGGGATAGCTTGCGAATGACATAATTTCTTGTCATCTGACTCTATCCCAAGTAAAACCACCACTGCTGAATGTTAGCAGTATTTAGCATCCACCTGTGAAAATACATACACAAGGGCTTTTCCTCAGATCCTTGCAGATCCTGGAAGTCATAAAACAATAAAACACTTCCAAGACAATACAGAAAACTTCTCAGCACAGACATTGTGTCTGCTGCTGCACTGAAACTGAAAGATAACATCTTTTTTATAGCCCAACCATAAATTCATTTAATTTCAGCTATTTTTCTTAAGTTTTGCAAGTTAATTTTCTGTATTCCAGTTTCCCCTGTTAAGATATATACATTTAAACAACCAATAATCCAAAAAAGGAGTGATACAACTCTAAAAAACCAATAATCCACAAAAGAGTTGTATAGGAAGTAAAACTGCCACAATCTCAGTCCAAAAACATTGCCGTGAATGAATATGAATGAGTTCAAGTCCAGCACTGAATTTATTAACGCTCTTTTATTAACAAACTGCGTTTTCATCCCAACACATTAGGACTTCATCAGATACCTTTAAAAACAAAAATTACCACTTTATATACCAAATAATTTCATTATTAACCAATAAAAACAGTTTCAATTAATTCAAACTATCGAATCATTCTCAAATATTCATGAATATTCATTACCCTCATAAATATGTATTACTTAAAAACGTGTTTTTATTTCAAACCTTCCTTAAAACATTTATTAAATAAATTATGTGTATTTATGACATTTATGAGTTATAAAAATGCAAACTTCATTTAAAAAACGTAATTTATACACTTATTATGGGTCTAACTACATATGTTTAAAATAAATGTATTTTTTCCATTGATAGGTCTCCCTCTAGTGTTTAAAACCAATAAAGAACCTAAATTCATAAAAGCACCTTCCATTGACAAACCATATATAAATTTTACACTAATAAATAATGTTCAATAAAATAAGTACAAATATAAATCTATATTTATAAATATTAAATATAAATAATTATTTTAAAAAATAAAAACCAATAATTTAATATAATAAATATATATATATATACCAATTTATTAAAAATTTTTGTTATTAAAATAACTATACTTTATTGTGTTTTAATTTTAGCAAAGGTCCTATGGAAATAGTTTCATTTAACCCAGGTGTCCTACTGGCATCAAGGAAAACCTGCCACCACAATTCTCTACCTTCTAGTTTTATTTCCCATGGACCTCCCCTATAATCAGGTTTCACCTGTTCTAACACAAAGAATAAATAATTGGCTCCTTCACACATTTTTGAATGTTTATAAAGTGCATTTGTTTCTCTGGCTCTACTGATATCATATAAGTGTTCATATATGCGTCTCCGGAACACTCTTTCTGTTTTGCCAATATAAAATGCCTTACACTGTTGGCAAATAGAAATGTATACTACTCCCTTTGTACTACACGTATATAAATCCTTATTTATTATGTTTTTATTTCTACTTTCTATATATACTTCTTTCTGATTCATAACGTATACACATTGGGAACATTTTCCACATTTTAATGTTCCTATCCTATTATTACCTATATTATACTTATTTAATCCTTCTAATTTTTTCCTAATATTAGGTGGATTCCTATAAGTAATATTAGGTTCCATTTTCTTTATTTCTTCCATATCCGAAAACAATACAAATTTATCCCATTCTTTCATGAGTACTTTTTTTATATTTTTATTAAAATTATTAAATTCAACAACTAGTCTCATTTTAAATGGTTCTTCATCCATTCCTAGTCTGACTTCACTCACTTTTTCAATTTCCATTTGTCCTTTTATAGGTTGAAATTTAGTCAGTCTACCTACCTCCACTTCTTTTCTAATCTCTTTGACCATTTCCTGCGGATAACCTCTCTCCAAAAACATCATTTCTAATTTATTACATTCTTCATAAAAATCTATCTCTCCACTCATCATCCTCGATCCTCTCACAAATTGCCCTTTTATTATATTTTTCTTACAATGTGGAGGATGAGAACTATCATAGTGGAGAAAAGAATTTACATATGTGTGTTTTCTATATACTCTAGTCTCAAATTGATTATTTTGCTTTAAAATTTCCACATCCAAATAGTTAATTCTTTCATTATTCATAACATATGTAAAATTCAAATAATTAGTGGTGGAGCCAATATATTCCATAAACTCTAAAAACTTTTCTTCACCCCCTATCCAAAAATAATAATATCATCAAGGAATCTGAAATAGAGTTTCCAATATTTACTATAAATAGAATGTATAACATATTTTTCCTCCCATTCAGAGAGAACAATATTGGCAGAGGTGGGGGCACATGCCACCCCCATAGACACTCCTGACTTTTGCTTATAATATTCCCCATTAAAAGTTATAAAATTATTTTTAAGTATAATGTCCATTAATGTAACTATAGTAATTTTCTTTTCATGTAATAACTGTATATCACCAAAAACCTTATCTTCAAAATATTCCATTCCTTCCTTATGTGGGATGCAAGTAAATAAATAAATTATATCTATAGTTGCTATTATATCTATAGTTACAAATAAAATATCATTACTATATATTTCTGGTGTCAACATCCTTAAAAAATCCCAAGAATCTCTCAAAATATTTTTATTATTAACCCATATATGTTTCACCTTATTGTCAACATATTTAGCTAAAGGTACTGTTTTTGCTCCCTCTGCTGTGACAATAGGTCTAAATGGAGGATCTCTCTGACTTTTATGAATTTTGGGTATTCCAAATATCGTGGGTACCCTAGGTTTTTTAACTTCCAGAAATTTAAATGTTTTGATATCAATCACTTTCTCTAAAACCAAATTTTCTAATAGAATGTCTATTCTTTTATAGGCTATTAACATTTCATCCTTTGAAATTACTGAATATTTATTTTCATCATTTAAAATTTCAAACATTTTGACTTCGTAATCATTCTTCCCCATGATAACAATTCCTCCACCTTTATCAGGTTTCATTAGCCTTAACATTGGATTACTTTGTAACTCTCCTAATAACTTATATTCTTCTTCTTCCAGATTTTTATACATCCTTCCTGAATTACTTTTTTCTCCTTCCTTTCTGATTTCTCTTTCCAACACATTCTCAAGGTTCTTTATTTGTGGTATTAATGGGGGGGTTATATAAAGAACCCCTAACTAACTGGGCCGAACCAATATCATTTCTATTGAAGCCTGTCCTGGATGCCAGTATTGATAAATTAATTTTTCTCATGAACATTTTAACGTCTAAAATAGTGTTTACTACATCACCCCTCTTTACTGGGTTGAATTTCAACCCCTTACTTAACAAACTAAAATGTGTTTTGTTTAATACCGTGTCACTAAAATTATATATGGTAAATCCATTATAGGTGCTTTTAGTATTATTCTCTGTAATAATCTCAACTACATTCTCTTCTACTTCCAAACCAGGGATTGGGGTATTCATCAATAAAATCTCACCCTCCCCCTTCTCCCCCCCTCCTCTGAAAATTTCCTTCCCTATTCCATCTACATACATCCTGTTCAGTTCTTTGTAAGGGAGGGAATTCATTTTCATAATCATATTCTTTTTCTTTAAATTCAGTATACTTTTTATTGTTGTTAAACTGAGACCTATTTCTATCGTAATAAAATGCTGGTTTAGGATAACTAATATTTTCAGCATATTCTTTCAAATCTCTATTTAGTTTCCCCATTTTACGATTTAAAATCACTTCACATTTAACATCAACTTCTCTTCTAATATTGTACATTTAAACAGTTACAATACTGTATGTACATTTCTATTCTATTCCAGTAGGGTACACTGTGGATACATTTCAAACAGCACTTTGTAAAATACCTCTTCAGCACACGTCTGTATAAACCATCTTATATGACATACAGCTCTAATACATTTGTAACAGAAACATTTTATTTGAATCAGGCTGATATTCACAAATTACATATTATCATTTACAAAATTCCAGATAGCTGGACTGGCAGTATCTCCCTTTGTCACACTCTGGTTACACACTAAAGCAAGGCAAAATGAAGTGGGGGAGTGATCCTTCTTTGTCAGGTTTCAAAAAACAGACTGCCCTGAGACATCTGTTTCATCTAGTATTAAAATATCATTTCCATGCTGGATTACATAATAACATCACATATATTTGCTTATTTGACTCTAGTTCCCACACTACCCCCTTTCCTAGAAACTTAACCAGAATCTTGCATACTATACACACAAACATAGATAATATAAACAAAAAAAAGTTCCAAACTGGCACTGGAACATACACCAATAAAATAATAAAAACAACCAGTTTGCAATCGGAAACGGAGGTTTAATGAAGGTCCATGTTAAAATCCACATTAAAAATCACACATGGTTAAGGGCTTCTGTCAGTAAGACATTTTCAGAACCATGAGTAAAACTGAAAAGACAAGCTTTAAAAATGGTGGATAAACACACCTCCCTATAATAGAACCAATAAGTTTGAAGAAATAAACACCAATAAGATAAAAAAATGCAAACAAAATGTGAAAAAAGAACTCTTTCCCAGTCGGAATGCCAAAAACTAATTTCATCCAATAGTTAAACTCTCACTAGAAGATCCAACCAATTAGGTCATGTTAAACTGGTACCAATCAGTTGAAAAAAAAGTCTAGTCCTGGTTTTCGCAGACATTTTGTCTCTGGCTGCAATCTGAACTGTAAGATACAATCTTTGTGGCCTAAACCAGCTAATTCAATTTCAGACTATTTTTTAAAGATAGCTGGACTGAGATTAACCTCGTCTCTTCTCTTCCAATATCCGCTGCTACAATATATCCATTTCAGCAGTTGCAATACAGTCTGACATACAGGTATATTTCTTTTGTGTCCAGCAGGACCCCACTGTTGGTATATTTTTAACATAAGCAGCTTTACAATAAGCATAACATAAGCAGGTATAGTTATGAGGAGAAGGTAAACATTTGCACCACACCACACTCATCACATAGTCTCACTAAATCTACACCACCAAAATCCACACATAGTAACACAAAAACATTTGCGGAGGCTCTCAATAATAATCTGTCTAAGCAACAGAGACCTCCAAAGCAGAAACGCAAGCAACCTCCTTCCCCCAACACAACCCAAATGACACATAGCCCACAGACTCAGTGTGCCACTCAATCACAGCCAGTAAGACAAAACAACGTACTCAACACACTAGTCATAGGTAACTCTATAGTCAGGCGCACTGATGTCCCACTCACCAGGCTAAACAAGGACAAGGTTACTGTCAGCTACCTGTCAGGTGTCAGGATCCGCCACATAACCCACGCACTCAGGTCACTACACAACAAGTACAAATACGACTCTGTCATTGTCCATGTTGGTGTGAATGACCTGAGACGTACCTCCCTGGACTACATGAAAAGAGACATGGAAGAGCTCTCCGATCTTGTAGCCCAGGCAGGTATGACCCTAGTCCTGAGTAGCATTCTGCCATCACCCCAAATGATACCGCAGTACAAGGACAAAATGATTGACTTCAACAATTGGCTAAGCTTCTGGTGTCATTCTAAGGGTATCCAGTATCTGTATGCTTGGGATGACATGGTCACAGACCATGATGCTTTGCCACAGATGGCCTGCACCTGTTGCCCCTGGGATTCCGGATACTGGCTAAGGCTCTTGCTGCCCCTATAATGTCTTTTTGTAGGCAAGGTTCAAATAACAAATTCACCACCATAACAGGAACAGGCAAGCAAAAACTGAGGGTAATGCTACTCAATGCTAGAAGTCTAAATCTCAAAATGCACTCACTCGAGGCACTAATTAAAATGGAGAACATTGATATCTGTGCAGTGACTGAGACCTGGTTCAATGCTCCAGAGAGCACCACTGTACTACCAGGCTATAACTCATAACACTTTTCGGCCACATAACCTGGACCGAAACACCAAAGGCGGAGGTGTGTCCATATTCATTAAGGATATCCACACCTCCAGGCTAGTTGCTCAGCATAATGCATCCGAGGTTATCCAAGTGCAACTAACTATGGGCAAAACTGCAATCCAAACTGTAGCTTGCTACAGATCCCCCACCATGCCCCAGGATTCCCACTCCTCTTTTCTTGATGTACTGGAAAATATTAGGGTTCAACCAAACACCCTAATAATGGGCAACTTCAACTACCCCACCATTAACTGGGAAAACTACTCATGTACCAACTCCTTAGCTCAACGCTTTCTGGAATTCATAAACTCTAATGCCCTGGATCAACTTATCCACACCCCCACCAGGGGCAACAATATCCTAGACCTAGTCATTACCAACATGAGTGACCAGTGTTCCACACCTGAAGTCAACTCCTCGTTGGTCCGATCTGACCATAAGCTAATCACCCTTGACATCCACATCCCTCCCCCACCCCCCATTAAGGAAACCACAGTGAATAATTTCTCCAAAGCCAACTTCATGCTTCTTAAGACAGAAGTGGTGAACTTCATGACACCCATGCAGATGGACAATACAGTTACAACTGCTGAATCCTACACAAATGCACTCTATAAGCACTTACACGAGTGCATGGATCATGCTATCCCAAACAGAACCAAGAGGCTATCCTCCAAATAAAGGAAGCCAATGTGGTGGTCCCCTGCCATAAACAAACTGTACAACAGAAGGAAGAAACTGTTGCAAAAGGGAGTAAAATCCGATGAGTGGAGGAGCTCCCTGGTCAGCCTCAGTAAGAAGCTGAGATCCCTTATAAGATCCTCCAAAGCTAGCTACGAAAACAAAATCACCACTAATTCCAAGGACAACCACAAAACATTCTATAGCTATGTCAAGAATCTCGATAGCAACACCCAGATCTGCTCTGAGTTACAGCACAAAGGCACGGAAATTACAGAACCAACTGATATTGCCAACATCCTGGCAGATAGGTTCAGTGTTAACTTTACCTCCCTCACCCCCTAAAGGGCCCATATCTATACAGGAAGAATGCATATTCCCTTTAATCACAACTATGCAGGTAAAAGCTGCACTCTCTAAAGCCAAAAATACAGCATAAATGGGACCGGACAACATCCCAGGCTGCGTTTTACACGCACATCAGAACAAACTGGCTCTCCACTTAAGCACTATGTTCAATAATAGCCTCGCATCAGGCTTTGTGCCCACTGAATGGCGCACAGCAACAGTTATCACACTCCACAAAGGGGGAGCCGCCACTGATCCCGAGAACTATCGACCTAATAGCCTGACGAGCCTGGTCTGCAAGGCCATAGAACTATCATCATGAAACTCATAAACAAAGACATTGGTAACCTCCAAACTCTGGATCCCACCCAGTTTGGGTTTGTGAAAGGCAGATCATGCCTCCTGAACCTGATTGACTACTTTGAGGCAGTCACCAAAGCCACAGATTAGGGTAAGGTGGTTCACACAGCCTATCTTGACCTCGCCAAGGCTTTCGACACCATCCCCCATTCTGGAATTATAGCTAAACTCACTAAACTAGGTATAAATCCCTACATCACAAGATGGGTTGCCAACTGGCTCACTGACAGAACCCACACTGTAAAAGTTGCAGACTCCAAATCTGACCTCAAGGCAGTGACAAGTGGAGTACCACAGGGTTCCGTCCTGGGACCTCTCCTGTTTGGTATCTACTTCTCTGAAGTACAGGCTAACACAGAAGGCCTCCGGCTAATGAAGTTCACAGATGACTGCAAACTAGGAGCCATAGTCAAGTCCCCAAATGGACATCCTACAGAAGGGCCTCGCTGAGATAGATGCCTGGTGTCAGAGCCATGGCCTCAAGCTCAATGTCAAAAAGTGCAGTGTCATTCCCTTTGGTAAAAACTCTGTACCCATGACTTACCACATAGGCAGCAATCTACTTAACACCGAATGCGTGATAAGAGACCTTGGGACCCAGGTGGACAGTAGTCTCTCCTTTGATAGTCACATCACCACAGTAGTCAGGAAGTCCTTCTACGTGGCACACCTCATCATAAAAGGGTTCTCATCCAGGAAAAAAGAGGTCAATGTTCCCCTCTACTCGACACTCATTAGACCCATTATAGAGTACAATGCCCCTTTTGGAATGGACCTCACAAGACATCTACAGCAGCTGCTGGAAAGGCCAGAGAAGTACCTCACAAAGAGGATTACTGGCCTCAAGCAAATGCCCTACATTGACCGCCTCAAAAATCTCCGGCTTTACTCCGTAGCATATCGCCTACTCCCAGGTGATCTCTGCCTAACATATAAAGCTACGTCAAACCCAGAGCTGTTGGACATCCTACACCTAAAGAAATCCCAATCCCGTCGAGCTACACGTCACCACATAAAACAGGACATGCTGGAGGGATAGATTCCTGTCCCAGAGACTTCCCATACTCTGGAACAGGCTACCCATCTATGTCAAGCAAGGTTCTTCATTAGCACTCTTCAAGAAAAATCTTGATGAGTGGATGGGAAATGGGAAATAGGAAATACACCCCGGGGATCACTTCTGTGTCTCTGCTCGACAGTGGCACAGGAAAATAACTTTCTTTGGTGGCATAAGCCAGGGAACCTTGTTGGCTAGGCTTACGTAGGCCCTTGAGCCGATAGCCTAGTACCTTCTTATGAACCTATGAACAAATACATTTCCAGCACAAGCACCTGTACAAATCAGTTTGATATATGAATGACATAATTCTTTACAAAACTCCAGCCAGCTGTGCTGGCATATGTTACAGATCCACTGCCCTATTTCTCCTGACATAGCTGGCAATACCTCACATTATCACACAAGCTATTCTTGTATCCTTTACACTATAATTGTTATTGTAGCTGGAGTGGCTATAATCCAAACCAACCCCCAAAATGGGCCTGAACTTATCCTTCCTTCCACTAAAAATCTCATTGTTAATGTCCTCAAGCATGTTAGGATGGTAACCTCTATGTAAAAATAATTTAACCAATCTGTTTCAAAAATAAAAATATTGTCTTTGGAAATTATTATCACTAGTCTGACCATCTGTCCTGTGACCAAACTCCTTTTTTGTTTGTAATGATGACAACTATTAAAATGTAAACACCCATTGGAAAAGGTAGGTTTTCTGTAAGTTGTGGACTGAAATTTACGTAACTGAAGGTCCTTGATAGTGTAATGTACAAATAATTTAGCATGGATTCTGAACATTGATAGGTAAACGTCAGAAAACAAGTTCTATAAATTAATATATGAAATAATTTCTAATAAATCATCTCGACTTCCTTTCCTAATAATAAAATGTCATCCAGAAAGGGAAGAAATTTATCAATATGGCTCAAGAAATTAGATGTGAAAACATGTTCCTGTTCTCAATGGCACATAGTAGTGTCAGCATATAAAGGAACACATGTGGCTCACTCGGCCACTCCACTGATTTGCTTGAAATATTCCCCATCAAAAAATACAAAGTTATTAGGTTCATAGGAAGGTACTAAGCTATCTGCCCAAAGGCATTTATAAGCCTAGCCAGAATGTGTTGGCTTTCGCCACCCTCTTAGATTAGTTCCCTGTGCCTCTGTCCAGCACAGCCACTGAAGTGATCCCCGGGGAAACTTTCTGTTTCCCTTCCACTTGTCAAGGTTTCTTTTGAAGAGTGTTAGCGAGGAGCTCTGCCTAATGTAGATTGGGATCTTGTTCCAAAGCATGGGAAGTCTCTGGGACAGGAATCTATCCCTCCAGCACATCCTATTTATTGTTGTGGTAAGGTTTAGATCCCTAGAGCATGTGGCTCAAGTGGATAAGGTTTTCTTTAGGTGGAGCATGTCCATCAATTCTGGGTTGAACATGGCCTTGTATGTCAGGCAGAGATCACCTCTGAGTAGGCGGTATGCAACAGAGTACAGCTGGAGTTTCTTCAGTCGAGCTGTATAGGGCATCTGTTTGAGGCCAGTGATCCTCTTAGTGAGGTACTTCTGTGGTCTTTCCGGCTGTTGCAGGTGTCTTGTAAGATACATCCCAAATGGGGCATTGTACTCTATGATGGGTCTGATGAGTGATGAGTAGAGGGGCACAATGACCTATTTTGATCTGGATGCGAACCCTTTTGTGATTAGGTGGGCCATGTAGAAGGATGTTCTAACCACTTTGGCAATATGATAATCAAAGGTGAGATTAATATCTACTTGGGCCCCCAGATCCCTTATTACATCTTCCATATTTAGGGGACTACCACCTATGTGGAAGTTTGTGGATACTTTGTTTTTTCCAAAGGGGATGACTATGCACTTTTTGGTATTTAACTTGAGGCCATGATTTTGACACCAGGTATCCATCTCATTGAGACCCTTTTGGAGGATGTCTGTGTTAGCTGGAGAGTCAATTATAGCCCCTAGTTTGCAGTCGTCTGCAAACTTGGTCAGCCATTGTCCTCCTGTGCTTGCCTGTACCTCTGAGAAGTATATGCTGAACAGGAGGGGTCCTAGGACTGAGCCCTGGGCAATGCCACTTGTAACCGGTTTAGAGCCGGACCTAGCTCCCGCAACTCTCACCATGTGGGTTCTGCCCGTGAGCCAGTTTGCAACTCATCTTGTGATATAGGGGCTTATGTTCAGGCTGGTGAGCTTGTCTATAATACCAGAATGGGGAATGGTGTTGAAGGCCTTAGTGAGGTCTAGGTAGGCTGTGTATACCACCTTTCCCTCATCTATAGCCTTGGTAACTGTCTCAAGGAAGTCCACCAGGTTTAGGAAGCATGATCTGCCTTTAACAAAGCCGAACTGGGTAGGGTCCAGTGTTTGGAGGTTCCCAATGTCTCTGTTAATGAGTTCCATGATGATGCGCTCCATAGCCTTGCAGACCAAGCTAGTCAGGCTTATAGGGCGATAGTTCCCAGGGTCTGTTGTGGCTCCACCTTTGTGGAGCGGAATAACTGTTGCTGTGTGCCATTCTATGGGTACATAGCCTGTGGAGAGGTTGAGTTTGAACAGTGTGTTTAGGTGAGGGGTTAGTTCGTCTTTGAGCTTGTGTAGGATGCAGCCTGGGACACCATCCGGTCCCACTGATGCTGTGTTTTTGGCTTTGGATATGGCTGTTTTAACCTGAGTGTCTGTGTTTTCAGGGACTCTACATTCTTCTGGTATGGTTATGGGCCCTTTTGGGGGTGAGAGGGGGTGAAGTTTGTGCTGAACCTGTCTGCCAGGACGTTGGCGATATCGGTCGGTTCAGTGTATTTTGTGCCATTCTGCACCATCTCCGAGCAGATCTGAGCATTGCCACTTAGATTCTTGACAGAGCTAAAGATTGCCTTGTGGTTATTTTTGGAGTCCTTGGCAATTTTTCTTTTAAAGCTTGCCTTGGATGATTTTATGAGGGATCATAGTTTCTTGCTAATACTGATCAGGGATGTCTTCCCTTCTTGGGATTTTACTCTTTTCTGTACTAGTTTCCTCCTTCTAGTGTATAGCTTGTTTATGGCAGGAGTCCGCCAGACTGGTTTCCTTTTCTTGGAGGAGTGAGTCTTGGTTTTGCTTGGGATGGCATGATCCATGCATTCTTGTAGGTGCCCGTATAATGCATTACTAAAGGATTTTGCAGCTTGGACAGCATTATCTTTCAGCATGGGGGCTTTGAAACTTTCCACATTGGTCTTAAGTAACGTGAAGTTTGCTTTTGAAAAGTTTTTCATTTCTTGTCCGGGGATGGGGGCAGAATGTGGATATCCAAAGTGATTTGTTTATGGTTAGATCTAACCAGTGAGGGGTTGACCTCCGGTGTGCCCATGTTGGTGATGACCAGGTCCAATATGTTGTCACCTCTGGTGGGAGTGTTGACCAGTTGACCCAGGGCTTTTGTATTTATAAATTCTAGGAAATGTTGGGCAAGGGAGTTAGTACTTGAGTAGTTCTCCCAGTTAATGTTTGGGTAATTGAAATCACACAATATTAGGGTGTTTGGTAGGACCTTTATGTTTCCCAGTGTTTCCAGAAACGAGGAATGGGAGTCCTAGAACATGGTGGGGTGATCTGTATCAAGCTTCAATTTGAATTGCAGTTTTGCCCGTTGTTAGGTGCATGTGGATGATCTCTGAAGCATCGTGCTGTGCCACTAACCTGGAGGTGTGGGTATCCTTGATGAATATGGATACGCTCCCGCCTTTTGTATTTCGGTTTGGGTTCTGTGACCGAAATGTATGGTATGAGTTGTAGCCTGGTAGGGCTGGGGTGCTCTCTGGACCCTTAAACCAGGCTTCTGTTACTGTACATATATCGATTTTCTCCATACTGAGGAGTGCCTTGAGTGTGTGCATTTTGAGGTTTAGACTTCTGGCATTGAGTAGCATTACCCTCAGTTTTTTGTTACTTGTGCTATTTACAGTGGTGGGTTTGTCTTTTGAGCCTTGCCTAAAAATGGCACTATGGGGCTGGCAAGAGCCTTGGCCAGTATTCGAAAGCCTAAGGGTGACAAGTGCAAGCCATCCCCAGTGAAACAGCGTGGCTTGTCAAGCATGTCATCCCAGGCAGACAGACACTGGATCCCCTTTGAATGACACCAGAAACTTTGCCAATTGTTGAAATCGAGAATTTTTTCTTTATACCATGGTACCATTCTTGGTGAGGGCAGGATGCTACTCAGGGTCAGGGTCATACCGGCCTGGGTTACGTGATTAGAGAGCTCCTCCATGTCTTTTTTCATGTAGTCCAGGGAGGTACGGCTCAGATCATTCACACCAACATGGACTATGACAGAGTCATATTTGTACTTGTTTTGAAGTGAACTGAGTGCTTGTGTTATGTGGCGGATCCTGGCACCCAACAGGAATCTAACAGTAACCTTCTCCTTGTTCAGCCTAGTGAGTGGGACATCGGTGTGCCTGTCTATAGAGTCACCTATTACTAGTGTGTTGGGTATGTTATTTTGCCTTAAGGGCTGTGATTGCATGGCACACTGGTTTTGTAAAGTATGTGTTTCATGGTTTGTGTTGGGGGTGGAGGTTGCTTGGATGTTGGCTTTGGAGGTCTCTGCTGGTTTTGCAGAATTTTATTTAGAGCCTCCAAGTATGTTTTCATGTATTTATGTGTGTTTTTTGCCTGTGCTGGTTTAATGGGTCTATGTGAGACTGGTGGTGTGATGCATGTATTTCCCTTCTCCTCTTGACTGTCTGATCCAGCCTTGGGTTGAGAGAGCTTAGCCTCCAATTTGGCTGTATAATTGCATCTCTCGCATGTATTAGTGTTTGGTGGTAGGAGGAGAGGGTTGTCTGTGTACATGAGGCAGTTGTACATTGCCTCAGAATGCCCAGATTCACCAGTTGGACTGGAGAGTACACCTGAAACTTCCCTTTGGACATGCCTGGATAGGTACAGTGAACTGTTTTAATGGATGGCTGGTAAGGCTGAATAGAGAGCCTTGCCCTTCTGTACAGTACAGGAGGGTCTAGTGCTAGGGTTTATAAGTGCTTGCTATAAGTTTTGAGCAAGTGCCGAGCAAGTATTTGTTAATAATCTCCAAAATGATTTGATGATGTTAATGTCTTGGTTAGACAAACATTCACAACCACAAATTATCTTGTCAAACCAACCAAGGCCTATTTCTTGGGGTGTACAGAGAGCAAATCAGTTACATCAGTCATCACTAGATGCCATTCAGGGTGAAAATAATCTGACTTCAGTTACCCTAAAAAGTCCCATGAATCTCTGAGTGCATAGGGGTACTTGACCCTAAACTACCTGGCCAATTTGTCCACATAAATTGCTAGTCTGTGGGTTTTTGAACTACTATCTGTCACTATGAGTCAAAACGGGGGGGGGGGGCAGATATATTCTTGTGGACAAATAGACTGGGGATAATAGGTTGTTTCACACATAAGAATCTATATAATTTGTGATCAATAACCACTTGGGCAATTAAATCTCCCAAGATTAAATTGATTTTCCTGTATTAAATATTAATTTAATTTTGAGAAATTGTGCTGAATTGATTCTCTTTATTGAGAAGTGAGAACATTCTACCTGAATAGTCAATGCTGTTCGTGAGTGCAAGACCCCCACCTTTATCAGGCTTCATAATTTGCTGATTATCATTACTACTGATTTCTTTCAATAAAGTGTACTCATCCTTGGAGATATTGTACAACTGAATACTCAAAGCTTCTGAGCAAGCTTGCCTGATATCGCTCATATAGTATTTTTCAAATAATACGAATAAGGGATGAAGATGGGGATTGACAGTGCTCCTTCTAACCAGGGACTGACAGGGTTTGCAGTTATTGACAGACACCCTACTATTAGCACCACAGACTAATGTTAAGTTTCATTTTCTGACATAAAGGTTAATGCTAATACAAAAGTTTGCTTAGGTCTAAGTGAGTTCTACACACAAAGGTAAAACTAAATAAATCAAAAAATCTTCAGTCTAGAACTAGGTCACTGCAATTAAATATGTTGGAACTATTTATGTTGTATGATTCATCTGTTCGCTTACCAGGGAGGTTGACTGAAAAAAGCAGTAGAAGAATGTAGAGCGGGTCAATAGCCATCGCATCTCCTCCCTACCCCTGACCCAACCTGTCTGTCCCATGTGAGTCACGCTGTGCTGCTGGTGGGGGTGGTTCTGCAGTGAAAGTCTCTCCGATCTCCTCACCAATCTTAACAAAACTAAAAGAATGATTTTTGGCACATACACAAAAAAAAAAAATCGGTAAGCCACAAAGTCCTCCCAATCAAAGACTAACACAATCACTTTATAGAAAGCACCAATACATTCAGATACTTGGGGATATGGCTAGATCAAAGTCTGAACTTTTAAAAGCACATTGAAAGACTTTGACCAAAAAAATAGATACTTTTTTTTGTACTCAAAAGTTATCTCACTTCCTTTTCTCTACAGCCAAGTTAGCCCTAGGGAACGGTATCCTATTTGCCCAACAGGAATACAATTTACCTTTGTTTGTCACTGCCTCCAGCAAAATCTCTGCTACTCTTCGAATTATCTGTAATCAAAATCTACTGATTCATCACCAGCTCTGACTCAAGTAGAGCTTTTCTTCTTGGGACTCCATAGAAAATGGACTGCTGTCCAGTTGGACTATCCTGGGAAAAATAATAGATAAATAAACAAGCTCCCTTCATCAAGAGCATCAATATCTGTCTCTCAAAAAGGCCAAATGGTTTCCAGTGAGACAAGTAGATGACTTTCTTATAGACTCATTAATAGTTAAACTCCTCCATCAGGAACTCCTCTCCCTCCCTCCTCTCTAATCACCATACTACTTGCACATCCCCACCTGTTATAACCTCAGAAGTCCATTCAGTTCAGGGCATCCCTCAAACCCCCCAAAACTAAACTCCACTACAAAGATCATAGCTTCTCTGTATTTGTGCCCAAATTATAACAAATGCTGCCCTCAACTCTGATAGACCTCTCCAACTCTACCAAGTGTACACCACTTTACAAAGACTTCCTTACTAGAAAGACCAGCTGCAAATGTAAAAAGGATCACACTGTATGAGCTCTTTGTCTTCATGACATCACTGCACCATCAATAATCATTTCCTTACTAACACACTCTCTTCTTTGTCTGCAACTCTATCACCAAACTATTGTCTGTCTTCCTCTGGATTGGCAAGTATGTATTTATTTGCATGTAGCTAATCTGCAAAGTAGTCTTGCAGTGCATCTTATCTACTAATATTTTAATGTTATCAAGTTGTAATGCCGTAACCTAGCTCATTTTATTACTGTATCCTTTTTTTTTTTTTGTAATATTTTCTAAAGACGGTATTCTTTCTATTCTTTGTTACATGTTGGACTATATCATTCAGGTTGAGCCTGCAATTAGTCATGTTTGATCAGGCCTCTACCCTGATAAACAAGCAACCAATCAAATACATATATAAATAAATACACCTTTAACTGTGTTATTTCACTTATAACCACACTCGTGCTGCTCTTACAGTAAAACAGAAGTTTAATTATAACAAACATACTGAGCCTGATGTAGTACGAATGGGCACAGAGTTCATGATAGGCATGAAACTGTGCTGAGGCACTGTACTGTGACAACGTGCAAATTGTTCCAGAGCTTTCAACTCACTACATTCCATAGAAGCATTGACTGGAAAATCTACTTCCTTTATGAATAAAATTCTCTGAACGGTGGGCAGAAATGAATGGCTCAGTAATTCCTGCAACATCTAATGCTTCTTAATGCAGTAACTTCTAAATTCTCTGTTCTCAACAGGATTCATCTGAAATAAAATTATCATGCAACACACTGCATTCATTCTAGTCCAATTTCCTTAACACTTGTCATTCCAGCAGATGAAATTCATCATGTGTAATAGAACTGGTTACGTCTGAAAAACAAAAGCATACCAAAGAACAGGTGAGCCAGTACACCACTCTCCTGTGATATGTCTGAAACTGACAACACATTAAAGCTAAAACTATCAGCTGTGAGTGGCAGATCATGTTATTAACTTAATATTGGATAGATTAAATATTAATACAATGCTGCACATCACATCTTCACTTAAAACATATAGCAGTTGAAAACCCTTGTGTGATTATGCAAACAAGGCACTTGTGAAGGACAAAGTGAGAAGCACATCCTCCATCGTTAATCAAACGACTGATCCCAAAACATTTAGGAGCTGATATTATATACATGAGTGGAGCCAGAAAATCTGCAACATGGACCTAGGGCCCATAATAAATCTATGGCACTGTGCAGTGTAGAAATGATTCACCAGCCTTACACATCAGCTCAAAAACAATAATACACAGGCACATGAATACACCAGCTTTACAGTTTTCAGCTCCGATTCAAAAATAACACAGTGACATGATCATTTAGACACCTATAATATAGCCCAGTCCATGAAGTATGGTCCCACAATTGCTGGAAGCAACAATGCTGCCTAAGAGGCAAGGCAAATTCATTAATTGCTACTTTACAATCCAAGAAAATGGTGGTGACTATGATAGTTTAACCAATTACACCCAGTATTTCCCTGAAAAACATTAACCTTTCAACAATTGCTTTTTTATTTATTTCAGTTTGCTGATTAAGTAGACTGGTTACCAGACCCTTTTCAGACACAACCCAGGCCAAGAGGCACAAAAACAGCTACGATGTACAGCACAGTAAAGGAGGTAACAGTGGAAATGTAAAGAGAAACAATACAACAGTTACAATATTTGCAATATAACATTTCAAATGAAAAATAATTAATAATTACAATTAGAATGACAGAGATCATCCTTAAAGAAAAATAGAGGCAACTTCAGTCATGACATGGTCCTTTAGTTTTGGCTTGAGTACCTTCACTGAATGTTCTCTTATCTCTGATAGTGTGATTACAGTTGAAAGGTCCAGGTTTGGAAAAGGACCTCTCTCTTACAGACATGCCAAAGCGGGATCTGACAAGTGTCAATGTCTCCTTGAAATTATCTGTAATGGCTAATTTGGTTCTATAATTTGAAGTTTAGATGTTAAGGGTGGTCAGTAGCCCTACTTTAGGACTTTGAAAAAAGTAAAATAAATAGAAATAGGCATTGGCAGCCAACTGAAGCCATCTAGGAGACTGCAGTGATACAAAGAGGGACCTGACACACAAACCTGTATATCTTGTTTTCTGCACTATTTAGTTTATGGGTATTAGAGCAGGGCTGTGTAGTGAGAAGAAGAAGCCCATATTCCAGTTTGGGCATGAGTCCATTCCTAGCCAGGAAATGCTGAGAGACAGCAGGGAGAAAATGGGTAATTCTGTAAGACAGTTTAAGTTATCCAAATGTTTGATTTGCTATCCTGTCTGTGCACAGGTTAAAGGATAACATAGGATGAAAGGTTAAGCCAAGGTATCTTTGCCTGGAAACATTTAGGATGGTGTTACCATTTATATCTGAAATTACCAGTATAGATAGTCCATGCAGTCTGTACCTCAAGCCAAAGACCATAAAGCTTGATTTAGTATTATGCAATGTATGCTGTGCATATCCTGCAAAACAGAAGTCAATAATAATTGAAGAGAGACTTTAGTGTTATTGAAACAGCAATTTAAATGGAGACCTTGGGAATATTATTCCTCTGCACTCATAATATATTAAAATCTTGATTAAACATCTATTCAGTGGCAGCTTTAGGTGCATGCAAAGTAAAACACCTAAATTGTGACTGTATGATCATTGTCCAGCTGATGAAAAGCAGATTCATGCTTAATAGTTTCTTTGGCAGCTACCACATTTATGCTGTGTCTACAGAAAAAAACAAAAAGAAGCTTAATTCCAATTAATAAAATCAGTAAAATACAATGCTTTAAAGGGCACAAAGACTATGGTTTGAATGAAAGAAAATTATGGCAGTACTACTGTAATGTAACAGAGTGCAAATTATCTTTCTGTTCTCACAGTAATACCTTTCACAGAAGTCTTGACTGTAAAATGTGGTCACCTGCATGAACACAGATCTTCCAGATGATGCACAGCGATGCATAGCCCAGTAATTATGTAATGGCTAATGTTGGTCCTGCAGGAACAGGAGCGTTCACTGTCTGAACTTGAATCAGGTCTTCTTAGCTCTGAATTCTTTTTCTGTCTTCTTAGCTAGACATGATGTCACTTTTTCCAGAGATGCATTGGAATTGGCTTTTACAGTTCATTGAAGTCTCTCCTTCTGTTCTTTCTCCCATATTTTACTTCAATAGTCGCAATCAAGGTGAGGGTCCATCCTTTCATCTCTGTATTGTTTTTCATCTAAGAATGCCTCATTGACAAGCTCATAGGATTTCTTGCCCTGCTCTGATGAAACCATAACTACTGCTGCTGTTGAACCATCCCTACCCATTCCATTGCTGAGACTGGGTATTGGATCTATAAAGTGCATGTTGATTGCCACTTCTCCGTCTTTCTATTACTAATTTTAATAGCTCTTCATCTGGTAACTTTATAAGTGTAAACAAATGCATCAACATTCTTAACATCTATCATGGCCTGTGCATTGATTATATCACATTCTAACCTTGGGTATAATGATGGAGGCATTTCAGAATTTTAAAGGCCTAGCAAAGTGACGCACATACTTTTTAAAGAAGTAGATACTCATTCTTTTTGAGCTCCATATTTCTGATTTATCTTTACTTTTCTTGCATCTATGAACAGGTTATATTATAGCCCCATAACATCTATAATACATATGAAAGACGTGCTCCTTAGCAGCTTATATGCTGTGCATAGACTTGACAAAGGGTATAGTTAGAAAATATCTTCCCAAGATATTTTTAATAATCTATTTGTTCTGATGATTACCCAATTTGATTTTATACCTTTTATATTTAATATTATATAACTTCAGTTGGTGTTTGACTGTATACACTTTAAGCCAAAATGTGTTATTAAGTTCTACCCTTTTACTAGCTGTTCCCTTATGGTTTGGGTAGTTAATGACAGAATTTATATGGCAGCCACATATGCTATTACTGAACATTTTTCATTTTTGACCTTAGCAGAATCTTTACATTTCTATGTAACATTTTGCTGATTATTTCATTCATGCTATGCAAATTATGAACAACAAGGTTGTAAGAATATACACTTGTCTGATTCCTTTTCTTACTGATGATGGTCTAGGGAATGTTCCCTTAGTTGAAATATATACATTGTTCTAGTTGTCCCGGTCCCCTTCAATAAACACATCACAACGAATGACATTTGACGACCTTTATTAAACTTCCATAACATAGCTTTGATAACCCACATTTATTAATCACAACTGAGCACAGTATATTTGCTTTAATCACAGCATAAACATCCATGTAATGTTAATCAGGTCAGCGTGACCTACTCATCCTGTCCCCGTAAGCAGCGTCCGTGCCTCTGCTCACTTAATTTACTTCTGAAGCAGCGTCCTAGACTCACTTCATATCCCATTTATTGAATTACCCATCCAACCTTTCCTTATGAAGCAGCGTCCAAGACTCACTTCATAGACCATTTATTGAATTACTTTCCACCAAATAAGCAGCATCCTTTACCTCCACTTATTTAACACACAGCCTCCGGCTGCTCACTTTCCTTTCCCAAACCCTTGGAATGAACATCCAAACACCAGAGGGGGGACAGAAGAGGGCAAGCCTGCCCCTCTTCTCTGCCAACCAGCCTGACCAGGCTGTTTCCCCTCTCCCTACAAGAATGTCAACCAGCTAACCCCCATACCCAAGGGGAAGAGGTGACTCAGTCAAATATCATTTGGTGTACCCTTCTTCTATAAACTCCCTGGATCCCTGTCAACCCTTAAAAGCCCTATCCTATCAACAGTAAAAAAAACGTGACTTGACCAACAGTTAAGTCACAATCCCTTTCCCAATACTAAAGTAATAACTATATCATTGCATAACTCCTATATATTAACTAACTTCTCATTCATTACCAACCACCAGTATTAACTGCGTAAGGAGTCCCCAGGACCTTATCCATCCTTGGCAACACCAACATCTTAGACCCAAAACCACATGGAACCAATGGAAAGGCAACTACCTACCATTATCCCAACAGCAGCCCTATATCAAGTCCTGACTATCCTGCCAATCCCCCAAACTAACCAAACAAACATAGCACATAATGACCATCCTAGCCTTTGTTGACCCTCGCATTCAAAACTAAACACGACCCCACATAAAACGTTCAAAACTGTAACCTTTACTGAATGTCTGTTCCTACTCAAACTACCCCAACCCTTTTAAACTTTAATCTAATAGCAATCCTGCCCTCACACCCTTTATCCCATGATAAGCAGTTAAACATTAACCGACCAGCATGGCATTTTAGCAGCACAACCACACCACCCATACCACTAGCGTATTAAACTGAAATAAACCTTAATCTTTCTAACAAACATACCATAACCCCCCTTAAATTATATCACCCAAGAATTATTCCAGCAGCTGGACAGCATGTGATCTCAAAAACCCAACAGCTACATGCCCCTTACTCTGCTGCTTGTTCTAAACTTCCCATTCCAAAGTTTCCTCATCAGATAAGTTTACAAGAATAACCTATATCTTCAACAAAACCAGCAACGATGTCTTACCTAAGTTTTTTTTTTTTTTTAATAGGGTATACCCACCCACAGTTTCCCACATATCCTACCCACACTCACCTCCTGTGTGTACCAAAACACTCCTACCAGCCCAAAACATAATTACATTGTTAACCACAAAACACTTTCAAACCTGGAATTGGTCCTCGACAACAGCAAAGCATAATTGAGCAGTTTCATCTCCGAGGAAAATGCCACCTTTCTGAACTCCTTTTCTTTCAAGCCACCAATTGATGCCCATTCCGCACTTCCTCATCTGCGACCTCATTATGATCCAATGGCCCCACTGCTTAATCGACACCAAAGCATGATCTTCTGTGAATTCAATGTATCTCACCACTGGAACTCAGCCCACCACCATCTACAAAGAAAAGGATAAACCCTCTAATAGGAACAATAAGTCTCCACCTTATACCCAGCTATTCCAATTACCATCACAGCATTCCAAGACCCCATCTGCAAGAAAGAAAAAGACATGTAAAACATCCAAAATACATAACACATTCCAAGACATCAAGGACAACCTATCCTGCCAACCCGGGAAGGAATGTACCACCCACACTCCCCTCCATGACCATGCAGCCATAACTGAAGCAATGCTTCCTATGACCCTATTAAATACCCAAGATAATTTAACTACCAGTGGAGTATATTTAAAGTAAACCCCACACCTGCAGAGACCTATCCCTATCCTCAACCTGGGTAACTTTGCAATTCCAGACCACCGGAGCTGTTGGACACGTTACACTTAAAGAAATCCCAAGCCCTCAAGAACCACACGCTCCAAGGATATAAACCTTTGTCATCACAATGAACAAAACATGCTGGTGGGATAGGTTCACGAAAAGCCCTGTGATACAAGTACAAAGACGTACCTTAATGAACCTAAATAAAGTAGGATCACCTGTAAGCCCACTGTGTCACACCAAAACATCCACTCCAAAAGAATACCTTCCCATTTACTCCACTTCCTTCAATCTACTAACCATTGCTCACTATTAATTGCCCTCTGTAACCTTGTTACACTCTACTCTGGTGACCATGATCAAAACTCACATGCATATTACTATTCACTGACTTCAATCAGGTCATCCCGATAATTTGCCAAAGCCCACAAATTTTGGGAAACAGACCAAACATGAGGCAAAATCTGGACAGTTGAGAGGTGTGCTGGGAACTCTAGAGCAAAATCCCTCCAGAGTCAAAACAGCTAACCTAAAGAGGTAAAGTCTGGCCATTATACCACAGCTGGGCAGAAGCACTGACCTATAATGCAAATAGCGAAAAGTGCATGCTAACCATACCTCAAAACCTCCATGTTATGTGTTAGAAGTTAAACAGTTTTTAAACAAGAGTTCTGTTAGCATGCATTTTTCTGAAGGATATGAAGTCTGCAACAACAATATATTTAACACAGTGAATTCCCCAACACACATCCTCCTCCATCAACAGCAAAGCAGCTCAGCTGTAACCACTCATGCACAGCAACGAACATCCATGACTGTTCCTAAACCTTAAAAAAATGCTGCTTCCTAAATGTCAACTACTCCACGAGCCAGTACGCATGCCACCGACTTAAATCTAAACAAAAGCATAAACAGATCTGTACCATTGAATTAAGCAAGACATATGCCTCAACTACCCCCCGAGCTGTCACTGCTGCATCGCGCATCTGCAATGACCCTTGCTCGAAGAGCCTCATAGCCTGTGAAACCCTCCTTCACATCAGAAAACCAACCAACAAAACAAAATCTTCGTACCAACTACCTTGCTGTCTCTCTCACTCAACTATCAACCATTAACTTCCAACTCACATCCCACGATATATCCCAAACCACAACCAACCTTCTCCTGGCTGGCAACAAGAAAGGAACTCACCTGCTGCCCATAACATTTAGCACTATTACAGTGACATGTCAGAATAATCACCATCTTATGAATAACGGACCAATTAAGAAGAATATACCAACAGCTGCATGTCTAGCTCACAATTAATCCAGCAGAAAAGGCAACAGAATCAGTGACAACTCCCAAATAGCAAGGGATGATCAGGGAGACTTTTAAACTAGGAGTGCTGTAACCCGAGGCATCGCCAGAATAAGCCAGGGTGAATTGATATCCATTTCTAAGCTAAAACTCCAAAGGGATAAGATACATTCGTATAGATAATTCAAAATATCTTACTGAGATATGTAACTGCAAAGAATATACGGTTTATGTAAATCACTAATGCTTCTCCTATAAATAGTTTTAGCAGTGTCATTACCATCAATGAGCTGTGACATAGCATCATTAACTACCCTGTATGACCGGAAAGTAAACAACAACACAAAAGTGCACACTTATCTAGTCAGTTAGAATCAGTAAATACTGTTAGACAGCTTATTATACAGATAATGAGCAGAAAAAGACGGATCATACTCCTCAACTGCATTGCAGGTTGGACTTAACTCCTAAATAAATATCATCCCAGATAGCATTATTGTCCTCACGAAATATGAAGTTGAAAGGTATGATGGCCCCTCTTCTGCCCCTGTGCCACCACACATGCGCAGTGACACCCATCCATAACCAGGCTCAGAGCCCGTGAAAACTGGCTGCATCACCTGAAGAAATTCCCCACAAAATGGGCACAACAGACTGCCCCCACAAGCAAAACCCAAACCCAGCTGGAACCAAACTCGCACTCCACCACACCCAAAAACCAAGTATGCATCTTTCTTCGTCCCTTTTTATTTTTTATCTCCGCACAATTCTCAAGACCCCACAGGACAAGTAGGACCACCATGAAGCTCCAAATCCCCAACACACAACCAATGCCACTCCACAAATCACTGTCCACTCCCCAGATCCAAACAGCCAACAGAACAAGAGGCTCTGCTCCAGCATGAAGCCCACAAAAAGCATGCAGACTAAACCACAAATGTCTATCACCACCCTCCAACCTCAGCACCCATGCCAACATGCATCCTCCAAAGTCTACAAAGACC
This sequence comes from Protopterus annectens, assembly GCF_019279795.1. Taxonomy (NCBI): domain Eukaryota; kingdom Metazoa; phylum Chordata; order Ceratodontiformes; family Protopteridae; genus Protopterus; species Protopterus annectens. Next base: position 1,777,505,262 of record NC_056726.1, on the reverse strand, counting down.
GAAACTCAAATGCACCTGACCAACGAGAGCCCCAATCCGCTGACCATCCCAGTGACCTGCTCAAAACCGCAAACTCATGACCGGCAGACCAAAGACGCCATGCAAAATCCAGCCACCCTGTGAAAATCCAGACAATCAAGAGCCAAGCCAGCAAGGCCGTCCCTCCCATAATGAAGCCAAACTTCTCCTTTTTTCTTTTTTCCTTTTTTTCAATAAACAAGGGCCCACAATATATGTGCCGGATCCCCCAAGTGCAGCAACCCCCCCCCCCCCCAGCCACCGTGCCCATTCCAGCAATGATCTCAAAGCCTCAGCACAAGAAACCCAACAAAACGAGATGAGGGCTCAAACAATATCGCTCTTGCAATAGAAACAGCCAACAGAATTACAGGACCGCCGCACCCCAAAACATTGAATGGGGACGAAGTCTGAACCGACATGTCGGTACCACCAACTTCAAGCTAAAATGATGAGCCACCAACCCACCAGAAAACCACTGTGTTATGAGAAAACAGGAGGTGAAATCCAGACCTCCTGCAAAACTCCACATCATGTAGAGGCACGAGTCCACAGCTGCCATAATAAGTGACACTCGTGGCCACTCCACCCCACAGCACTCGAGCAGCACCGCCACCATTCATCGGCAGCTCCAGACATGCTCCTCACCAAGGGGACTGCCAATCCCATAATCTGCCGTCCCAAAACCGACAATGAGATGGCAATCCCCTACTGGGAAAAAAAAAAAAAAAGAACTTCCCCTTGGCTCCTCAGATCGAACGACCACCCCACAGCCCCCAACCCCAAATCCCTCAAACTGAACCATCAGAAACCTTGCACAATCCACCAAACCACAGACAAATGACCCTGAAACAAACACCCAGAACCACAAGCACGTCCCCCAAACCATGAACCAACCAACCTCACCTATCTCTGCCAAGCTACAAGGCCCACCTGACCACAGCAGCAGCACCCAAGGTCATCCTGGATACAAACCTGCACTGTAGCAAGTTCATGCCAAAATGTGATTACTTACCCAGCTACACTTGTCTACATTCCTTAAACCCCTCCCCATCCTTACCTCATTTCCTCCCAAACATTCCTCCATCCATTTAACCCTCCCGATTCCCAAACCCTCTAACTCCCACTAGTATATTTATCTTACCCCTTCCTGAAGATGTCCCAGGGCAACTTGGTTTGTTACCAAACTTCATTTATCACTACATAAAACCCTAATTAAATTTATTATATCATTTGAGTATCCTTCACCTGCCATTATCTGCAAAAGTAAATGCATACCTAAGTTATTAATGTTGCTTCCAATTCTCTGTAAATTGTGAACAGATTTTTATTTTTACTTATAGGAACATATTTTTCTATTGGGTGTTGTAGCGTGTAACATGAATGTCTCTTTTGCAGAAGAAAATAGCAGTTTGGATATTCTGACCTTTTTTACGTCCTGTAAATTATTTTAGAAAAGATTTTCAGTGATGTGTTCAGTAATATCACTGGACAATATTTAACTGACAGCAAACATTTTTTGTAGTCAGAAATGACAATAATCTAAACATCACTGGCCAAAAAAACTTTTGAAATGTTGAAAATATTTTAGCATAAATCTTTAATGCCAAAATCCACAGAAGTAAATGCTTTTGTCTTTTATTTTTCAACAGAAGTAAGTCTGTTGTTACACAAAACGTAAACCATCTTCATTTTCAAAATGTACCTCCCAAAAGTAACGTGTTCTTTTGTTTTACTGGCTTGAGGAAAACTTTAATTTGATTTTAAAAATATATCTTTCTGTGATATGTGTACAAGTCGATTTTTCATCAATAAAAGTTTTCTTTTGTTCACTGATTAATAAAACATACAGCTATTTTTCTTCTGACACTTGTAACTTTGATTTGCCAAAGTTAGCATTCCCATATTCTCTGACTTACTTTTGCTAACTGTTTTCCTCTTTGACTTTTCAAATGTGCCAAACTCATTTTTCACAGATTTACATCAGTAAGATCAACAGCAGATTTGCAATTTACACTTTCATACTTTTCTGAAAAGCTGGTTATTCTTTTTAAATCACATTTATTTTCTGTCTTGCATAATGAACATTTTAAACTTCTAGAAGCTTTGTAGAACTGATTTCTGCTCTTGGTTGAGATTTTCTGACTTGCAGCGTGGTGGTTCAATAATTAGCCTCTGACATTGAGTTCTGACCTTTGGACACCATCTACATGGAGATTGCATGTTGTTTCTGTGACTACGTGTTTTTTCTCCAGTTAATGTGGTTTCATCCTACGTCATAAAAGCATGCAGATCGATTGGTTGCCTTAAACCATCTTAGTCTTGTCCTTGTCGCCAATGTTGTGGCTGAAAGGGTCTAAAAAGAAAAGAACTTTGTCTTTGTTCCTTCATTCCTTAACCAAAAATTCAAACATTTATCTGAATATTCTAAAATTCAAATAATATTCTGAATATTCTCAAATTCAGTCACTTCTTTACATGGCAGGATTTGTCATACATGTTCTGCCAAACTGTCAGTCAGGTTTCTAGTTCCACTCCAGTTTGCATACAGACCCAGTCGCTCCACAGGAGATGCTATTTATTTTGTACTCCACTTATCGCTGGACCACCTGGAGAACAAGAGTAGCTGAGGCTACTTTTCATCAACTTCAGTTCAGCTTTCAATACAGTCATCCCGCAAAATCTGATCAGAAAACTTGTTCAACTGGGCATCTCCACCCCACTATACAACTGGATTCTGGACTTTCTTATAGATAGACTCCAGAAAGTGTGCATAGGCAAGAATACATTGGAGAGCATCACCCTGAACAGTGGAGTCCCATAGGGATGTGTCATAAGCCCCCTGCCTTTCACCATACTAACCCACGACTGTACTGCCAAGCACAGCTCAAACCATATCATCAAATTTGCAGATGATATGACAGTTGTGGACCTCATCAGGAATGATGATGAGACAGCCTACAGAGAGGAGGTGACTCAGTTCATAAGTTGGTGTTATAGCAATAATCTTGCACTAAATGTCAACAAGACCAAATAAATAATTTTGGGCAACAGAGAGCACTCTCCACTTGTAATCAATGAAGAAACAGCTGAGAGAGTAAAAATCACAACATTTCTGGGGGTGCATATTGCAGAAGACTTGACGTGATCAGCCAACACAAATGCCATCATTAAGAAGGTGCACCGACGGCTTCACTTCTTGTGAAAGTTGAGGAGAGCAAACCTACCATCAACGGCTCTCACAACCTTCTACAAGGGCACCATTGAAAGTATACCGACAAACATCTGTACAATATGGTATGGGAGCAGTTCTGCTTCCGAGCACCAGTCCCTCCAGAGGGTAGTGAAAGCAGCTGAGAGGATTACCAGGAACTCCCTCCCATCCATGCAAGACCTGCACATATCCAGATGTCTCAGCAGGGGAAGAAAAATAACCAGGGATAGCACTCATCCTGCTTACAAGCTGTTCTCATATTTAACATCAGAAAGGCACTTTCAATGCACACGCTGCCAAACCATGAGATTCAGAAACAGCTTCTTTCCACTGGCCATCAGGTTACTGAACTCCAGGAACAGTACCCTTCACACTGGACATTAAGGCAGTAATCCAACAATACTGAAAAGAAGTGTCTATAGTGCAATATGTAACAAGGTCTTACCCGTACCCAGACAGCAAAGTCAGCAGTAATCAAACTGAACTATATAACTGTGCAATATAAATGTAGAACTTAAATCAATCGCTTAAGTGCAATTTTTCCAGTGTAAATAAGGTAATAACCTAGTAATGAGTGACAATCTGTTAAATCAATGCAATAATGCAAGTATTCATTATTGTTGTTTGTCATCTGTGTCTATAGAATTTTGTGTATTATTATTATCATGTTAAATGTTGTCTATGTATTGTATGCACATTGTGTCTGAAGAAACGTAATTTTGCACTGTTAGCACTTGTGTGAATCAAAGTGACAATAAAGTTTACTTTGACTTTAGTTTTCTAGTGAGACATTGCCTTCTTGGACTCAGATAGAATCCTGTGCTTTTTTGTTTATCAGAGAACCCTTAAAAATATTATTTTTGAATTTTCCATGAATATGTAGCACCTTTTTTTCTACATATTTTTGGTAGTCAATATGCTCTTCAGTCTTAAATTTCTGGTGGGGGTGTAGTACATATACTCAGGCTCAGTGGCACATTCTACACAAAAGTAAAAAAAAAACATATTCTTGCATTTTTATAAAGTAGAGTTTTAGTTCATGTTCTTACTAAGGGTATTACATTATTTTTTCAGCATTAAGCAATCTTGTTGCCATAATTCTATTTTAAAGCAGAGAACAAAAAGTGTTTGTGTGTGTGCATGATTGAATGTGTGTGTGGACAGCTGCTCATCTGCATATGTGTGTGTGTCTTTGTGCATGTTTGTGTGTGTGTGAGGGCGGATTCCACTTGGTATTTTATACTAGTGTAACAACTCTGACTCTGTTTAACAGTATAAGGAAAGCTTACAGGCTGATATAAAAGCAGTGAGTGAGTGAGAGAGAGAGAGAGACTGAGAGACAGAGAGAGAGCAAGAAAGAGAGAGAGGCAGAGACGAGACAGAGATTTCACCAAGATAATGTTTTACAAATGTGCTAACACCAACATACACTGAGTGGTGAGATGAGGTATAGAAAGTTGTGAATGGATAGGGAACAAATGGAGATTTCTGGAGGAATAAGAATAAACAAGATTTTTCTGACACATTTTAATTAAGTAGTTGGATGTGCACGTACCAATTTTTTACACTGCAGTGAAGTCATAGAATCTTACTACACAGATGGTAAGGCATCTATGCGAGTTTAAGATTATATAAAAACAAAAGGATTTGATTTAAATAAACAGCATTGATGGGTCAGGTAAATGCATCAAATTATTTCTTTTTTTTACAGAAATGGTGTTGGATAAATAGACAAAACCTTCCAGAAGAAGATGCGGACCCCACATTTATGAGGGTGTTTTCAGACTGCATGGTCAGATGCATGTTCTCTTTCATTGTAGACTGGAGGAATTAGGTTGAAAATAGACTGATCCATTGCTTATCTATCAGAAAGCTGAGTGATTAGACTATATGAAGGAAGTGATGCTCATCTGGAGCCAGAGATTATGTTCCCATATTTCAATGAGGAGGCCTAACACTGACAGAAATATGATATGCTGAAAGGAGACTTTTGTAAAGTAGATTAAAAACAGTTTTACAAAGAAAAAATAAATAAATATAGCACTTCTTTACTCCCAGTAAATAATATTCTGGAATTTGTTTCATTAGTTGGATATTTGCAGGAGGGATTGAGCCTTTTTTAGAGTTTGTAGTTTCTGGGCAATTAAATTTGCAAGCCATGGTGTAAAATCACAGTATTATTGACCACAGTATATTTCTTTTTCTGACTGAGAAATCTGTTTTGTCAACAAATAACAAGCAACATGTTCAATAATCAGCAAGTTGTTGTCCACTGGCAGCATGACAGGTATGTGACACACTTAGAAATGAGTATTATATTAGGAAACTTCACATTCTAAGAGTGAAAAATGAAAACATGCTGTTAAAGCATGGGGGAGTGAAGATCATTGTACCTCCTCTTCTACCTGCCGATACTAACTCTAAGATCATCATTCCTCAGAGTATGAGAAATTCTCTGTATTTCAACAATGTCAGTTCTAACATACTGTTTTGAGTGTCAGCATTTCGCTTGATACATTTTTGTCTTGCCTGACTCTGGAAAAAAACAGTAATTTATACTCTGCCTCTGCTTCTCTGTTATCATGGGCCTGTGTATTTCCCATGCACACAGAGGCCTCCGACCCAAGCACTAGACCCCAGCCTAACAAAGTGAGTGGCAGTTACAGCATTCTACCCACCACCATGACAATCTGCCAGATAAGATGCTGTGAATACTTGTATGGCATTTGGCATCACATTATGTAAAGGATCAGAGGTCTAGGACACTCATTGTTTCTCTTTCTGCTAACAAGGGGTAAATGACCTATTTGGTACTGGGCAAGTATACATTTGATTCCTGCTGACAAACTCAAATCATAGCATTCTAAGACCCTGTTATTGGGCAATAGAAATCAAGTCAGAATGGGCTATGTGATTTCACTGTATTTATGCAAGGCAGCTGTATACAGTTAGCACTAGTTTCACTATATTATCCGCCAGTACTAGGACTATAGCAGAGCACTGGGAAAAGGGCATTTAGTCATATCAGAGTCTCAGATCAGCACACAAGACTGAAGTATTCACATTTCTAATATGCCTCCTCACATATTCAGCTTCAGTGGACCTTGGAAAGAGTTGTTCCTTGCATAGTAGGACATTTTATTTTCAGGGTCCTACTTTCAAGGTTAGAAATTTCAGATTAGGTCTTTTATTAGGGACAGACCTGCATCCAACTGAAGAAGGAGAAGATGCAACAACCCAAATTTTCCAAAGCAGATACTAAATTTTTGGATAAAGAAATTGCTGGTAAGTGACTCCTTGGCCACCATATACAGTAAGGAATAGCAGATACATAGTTTCTCCCCTGGTAAACATATTCTACTATCAAACAGGTAATGGCCATTTGAAGCATATTGGCATAATTTCTGCATGACTGCAGAAATATCTCCATAGATCTGTGAGTATATTGTGCATTGGGAGGGATAACATGGTAAAAGTTACCTCCAATGCAACATCTCAGCATATTATACAGGGGTCTATTTCTTTACAGGTCACAGTAGGGCCCTTTTTGAATCAGTTCTAATGAAGAGGGTCAGAGAAAGGGTCCCCTTCTCCATCTAAAGAAACAGGATATCATTCTACATTGTATCATATCATATGCTCAAGAAAGGAGATCATTAGAGACTAAAATGAAATTTTCCTCATCTTAAGAGATTCAATAAGGTGCAAAAGATTTATTTTATTTATATAAAATTTGTTTACCAGGAAAATCTGACTGGAAAAGAGCCCATTTTCAGTGTTGGCCTGGGGAGAAATGCTCCAGCCACATGTCTTTGGAATGTGGAGGGCAAGCAGAGCACCCAGAGGAAACCCACACAAATGCAGGAAGGATATGCAGACTCCACACAAAAGGCACCCCAGCCAGAGAACCTCTTGTTGTGAGGTGGCAATGCTAACCGCTGTACCACTGCGCCATTTAGTATTTTGACAGTGCAGTCAGTCTTACTGCTGTTGCTATAAGCGGGGAGGGAGTCCTGGATGGTGACCCTGTGTCAAAAAGATACTTTTGGAACTCTCTTAGCTTTCAGTCCATACAGGATTTTGTTTAGATCTCAGGTGGGAAATTAATGATACCAGTAATAGTGCTTTGCTCTTTATGGTCCCTGGTAGTTCCCTGGGTGTCCTCAAAATACCCTGTGGTTGACAGACAGTGATATATTTCTATACTTTGATAAATGTTTCTTGCTAAATCAGTTATTGAATCCATTGTTACAGCAGTCACCCTTCCTTGGTACTTTCTGAAGTGCACAAGCAATGTGGAAAATACATTAGTCTTCCCTATTTAGCAGAGTAACGATATATATATATATATATATATATATATATATATATATATATATATATATATATATATATATATATATAGAGTGACATCCCCATGCTGGGCCAGTAATCAAGGAGCCTGAATCTTCACCACTGACACTGGAGAGGGACGTTCAGTTGTAATACAAATAGATACACTCAGTATTCCCAGATGCAGACCTTTCTGCATCAAGCACAATTTTCATTAAGAACACACCACAGGGCATACACTCAGTCTGGGGGCTGGTTTCTCTCTATATCTGTCCAGACCCCCAATAAGACTCCCCATGGTATGGCTGTAGAGTTAAGCTGAGTGCCCAAGATAAGTCCTCCATAACTCTCTCTGTGAAGCCAGTGCTTTGTGTCCATGCTCCACGTAGCTGACACAAGCACACACATACTCTGAGATTTGATTTGCATACACACACACACACACACACACACACACACACACACACACACACACTCTGAGATTTGATTTGCACGCACATACACACACACACACATACACACACACACACACACACACACACACACACACTGGGAAAGGCTGGCTATGCCCCCTTCTGCCCAAACTATAAGGTAGTTATCACTGTCACCAAGCACTACAAAGCCTGCTACCTAAGGCTGTTGCAAGGGTACCCAATTATACTGAGTGAAATTGATATTAATGCAAATAATAATGTTGACCAAACAACCCGGCTTTCAGGAGTGGCAAGAGTTATCAACAAATAAATAAATGCAAATACTCTCAAAGCTTAAATATTTTCTAAAAAGGACCAGCCACAATGAAACATTTAAATATATTTAATAATAAATAATAAAAGAACAAGAAAATACTAAATATCTATTTATAGTAAATACCAGAGTTTCAGTCACAAAAAGTATTAAAAAATAACACAGATGGAAAGTTTCACACAGTTATAGAAAATCAGTATTTAGCTAGTCTCACTATCTATTCCTGGTTAACTAAAAGAATTAATGTCCATACTCACTGAATTGAGCAAGGCAAGATGTGTAAGTGGTCCTTGTCAGATCCAAGACAGAAAACATAATGCTGCCTTGCTTGACAGGGGCACTGGGAACTAACTGTGGGCTGCATGATGCCAGGGAATCTTCTTGGGCTAGGTTTATATAGGCTCCAGGGCCATAAGCCTAGTACACACCTATGAACCTAATCACTCAGAGACTTCTCTCTGTAATATCTATATATTATTTCAAAGTTGATTACAAGATGACATCACATCTGGTCATCTGACCCTGTTTCCCACACTATCACCAACACTAAAAACTGACAGGATTTAACCCCCTACATGTAAAAAACTACACACGCAAGAGCTTTTGCTCAGATCTGTACAGCCATTGGAAGTTATAAAACAATAAAACACTTTCAAGACAATACAGAAAGCTTCCTAGTAGAGACTTTCTGTCCCTGGCTGTATTGAGAACTGAAAGATACCTTCTTTATGGCCTAGGCCTAATAATTTAATTTCTTATATTTTTTAAAAGTTAGCAGGACTAAGATCTACGTCTTCTGTTCCAGTATATGCTGTTACAATGTATAAATTTAAACCGTTACAATAATGCATGTATATTTCTGTTCTGTCCAGCAGAGAACACTGCTTTTACATTTTAACACAAGCAAACCTCACACATACATTTTCAGCACAAGCATCTGTAAAAATCAGTTTGATATACAAATGATATATAATTATTGGGCACTCTAAATTGGCCGTAGTTGTGAGTGTGTGCACGAGTGACTGGTGCGGATGAACTACCACAGCAGGGCTAGCCACTCCGTGGTGTAAAAAAAAACTTGGCTTGAGATGATTGTCACTGTAGAAGTGACACCCCGACCCCATATGAAAAATGGGAAAAGGGGTTGAAGATGGATAGATATATGCATTTGTGTGTTTATATATATATATATATATATATATATATATATATATATATATATATATATATATATATATATATGGGTCTACGACATTTCACTGAAAGCACATTTCACTGAAAGTCAAATTAGTGTGCACTTTTCACTGAAAACTCAATTCACTGAAACACATTTCACTGAAAGTTATATATGGCCTTTTCCCACTGTAGTGTGACCCCGGAGTTAGTATATATTGTAAGGGGAGGTGTGGGGGGCACTGCCACATATTTTAAATATTTTGAACTATATACATGGATACTTGCAATTTCAATGTATTACTCTTTTCCAAACATGATATATACTACCCCCACACCCCGCTTACTCTCCTTACTATATATACTAACTCCAGGGTCGCACTACAGTAGGGAAAAGGCCATATATAACTTTCAGTGAAATGTGTTTCAGTGAATTGTGCTTTCAGTGGTTTGTGTTCAGTCATTTGAGTTTCAGTGAAATGTCCTAGACCCATATATATAGATATAGATATATATATATATATATATATATATATATATATATATATATATATGTATAAATATTTATTTATTTATTTTATTTTACATTTGCTAACCGGGAAAGTCCGACTGGATACATATCCATTTTCAGCGGAGGCCCAGGGAGAAAAGCTCCAAACAGATAAACATTTAAAATGCAGTATACAGTAATATTTAGCAATTAAACAAAAATCAAAAGAAAAAAATACACATAGGTTACATATTTAAGAGAATGGTCTGAGTAAGGTGATATTTACAGAGATATTAAGCAATTTAACAAAAATAAAAAAAACAAGTAGGTTCCATAATGAAAAAGGTTCAAAGTAAGGTTATATTCAGGTAAGAGAAAGTCAGCAACAACGTGGGAGGTGCAGGGAAACTACAAAGGGAGAAAAAAATAAAACATATAAGATAAATGAGGGTATAAGAAGAGGAAACAGGTAAAGGAAGATGATTTATAAAGAAAGAGAGGAAGACTGAGATAAGAGAAGGGCAGGTTAGGTAGAAAGCAGCAGAGGCTGAGAACGGAGGTTGCAGTTCTGATAATGGGACCTAGAGCTAATATAAAGGGGTAGAAGAAATTAATTGAAGGAGGGTACGGAGAGAAAAAAGTTAATTATCTTAGATAGCTAGGATGGTTTAATAGATTATATGAGTAATGTCGGGTTTGACTGGGACTAGCTAAGACTGAGACAAGCTTTGGTTGAAACAAAAGTCAGTGAAGTAACTCAGACTGAGTAATTTGAGTTTTAGTCAGGGTTTAGACAAGGGCATAGCCAGTTATTGTACATGTGTGTCTTTAGTGATATTGTGAAGTGAGGCAAGGAGCAATTTGTGGTTAGTTCACCAGGAAGGGAGTTTCATTTTTTACCAGCAGTGTTAGAGAATAAGGAATCTCCGGCAGAGTTGTTGGCTTTGGTAAGTTGTACTAGCTTTCTGCTGGAAGAGCGAAGAGATGCTAGGTTGCAATATGGGGTAATGATATTAGCTAGACTGGGGGTGTGGGAAGGTTGGTGGAGGATTTTATGAGTTACTATGAGTTGGTTATAATAGATCTGGTTGGGTAGCTCTAGCCAACCTAATTTTTGAAGATTATGGCAGTGGTGAGTTCTGTATTCTGAGCCTGTGGCAAATCTCGTTATATTGTTGTAACATTTAGTGATTTTGTTGAGATTTGATTTGGATAAGTTAGTGAGGATGGGTGATGCATAGAGAAGGGATGACAGAAGATGTGTGCGAGCTATGGCTGTTCTGGCAGTTGGGGTTAGAAATTTCTTAATCCTATACATGGAGCCTATTTTTTTGTTTACTGTTTTTATAGTTTTGTCTATATGGGCATTGTAGTTAAGATTATTATGAATGATTATACCTAGCAGTTTAGTAGTTGGTTCTGGAGAAATGATGGTGCTATTCTGAGAAGAGACTGACAATGTTGGTGATGTTATCTTACGGGTCGGGGAGAATAATAAAAGTTTGGTTTTGTTTGGGTTCAATGAGAGCTGATGATTATTAAGCCAGTTCTCTACTTTGCTGAAGGTTGTTTGGTATAGGGATTGTAATTCTGTAGGAGTTGTGGCAGAGCAGATTAGCGTGGAGTCGTCTGCGTACTGTATAGTAGTAGCATGAGGGATAGCTTTGGGCAGGTCGTTTATGAAAATAGAGAAAAGGAGGGGACCCAGAATAGAACCTTGGGGTACTCCTAGAGTGACAGGTAAAAGAGGAGATAGATGCTCTTTCCACAGGACTGCTTGCTGCCTACTGTGCAAGTAAGAGTGGAACCATTTGATTGCAGGGTTTTCTATGGACAGGGATTTGAGAGAGTCTAAGAGTAGGTTGTGGTTAACCATGTCAAATGCTTTTGACAAATCAAGGAAGAGGGCAGAGGAAAGCAGGTTTTGATTGCAGTTTTGGTTTATTTTGTGGGAGAATGTGAGAAGAGCAGTGGTAGTACTGTGGGCTGGTCTGAAACCGTGCTGGGATGATGCTAGGAGATTATTGTGGGTCAGGTGGTTTAAAAGTTGTTTTTGTATGCATTTCTCCATTATTTTGGCTAGGGGAGATAGTATGGCGATAGGTCTATAATTAGAAAGTTCAGTGGAGTTTCCACCTTTATGAAGTGGAATAATATGAGCTGTTTTCCAAATGGGGGGAATGTAGGATTCCTGGACAGAATGACTGATTAAGATGGAGATAGGATAAGCTATTACATTGGCAGCTTTTTGTAGAAACTCTGCGGGAAATTGGTCTGCAGCCAGGGAAGTAGGTTTTAATTTCTTTAGTAAGGATTTGATAAAGTCTGTAGGTATATAATCAAATTTTAAGGGGGGGGGGATTCACCTGATTAGCTGTGCTAGTAGTTGAGGAGGAGGGAGATAGATTATAAGCTAGGGATTTTACAGCTTTAGTGAAGAAAGTGTTAAAGGTCTCTCTCTCTCTCTCTCTCTATATATATATATATATATATATATATATAAATATAGATAGATATAGATATATATATGCATACATATATGGATCTACTTTCTTTACAAGAAAGCATGATCCACTGAATTGTACTAACCCGAGCTGAAACCACCAAGCTGCAGTTTAACAAACGAACAGACTGCTGAGTTCCTTTCACAGGGAAAGGGACCACTTGACCGCCATGGAGAACTGTGCCCTCTCTTCCATGTAGTACGATCTCGGAGTTAGTATATTTAAGTATGGGAGGTGTGGGGGGGGTGAAGCCTCCCACTTTGGTGGGCTTACATTTTCTATGTTTTGTTTGGTTTCCATGGTGGTCAAGTGGTTCCATTAACTGTGAAAGGAACTCAGGAGTCCGTTCATTCATTGAATTGCAGCTTTGCTGGATTCAGCTCAAGTAAGTACAATTCGGTCGATTGTACTTTCATGTAAAGAAAGTAGCTACTATATATATATATATATATATATATATATATATATATATATATATATACATACATACATACATACACACACACATATATATGTATAAAATGAAACTTAGAATCCCGTACTGTTATCTTTTTTGCCAGGGCAAGTAAACACTTTCCCAATGTGGGGAATAGTGCTCTTTTCCCCACTGTAGTGCGATCCCAGAGTTAGAATATTTAGTTAAGGGTGGTGTTTTTTTTTTTGCTGAGAACAAGTTTCATATTGTTTCATTTTGTTTGTCGACCAAAGGCAAGAGTTTGCACTGCCCAGATCCTTGCTCACTATACTGTCATCCTGTTTCTTGCTGATTCATAATGACAGACTGAATATAAGGAATATTTAGAATTTTAGAAAGGCCCACATCATAGTGTTGTGCATTGCTTCCATTTTCACCCATTCCATGTCAAAGACAGGTCAAAAATTCTAAAAGGTGCTACCTGAAAGACACTGTACCAATTTTTTTCTCATTTAACACAAACAATCTTAAATATATAGCAGTAGGAATAGCCATTTTCAAAATTAACTTTAAAATCCAAAGGAAAATCCATATACCAAGGCTTGCCATACAGGTTCGCAAAATAAGTAAAAACATAAAAAAACCTATATATGTTATTTAGTAAGCTTAAATATCTCAAAGAATATATAAGGATTAAACCCAGCCTATGAGCCTAGTAGTGAAATGACTCCCAACATGATATCTAAAAAAGTATCAGATAATAGACTGTTTGCATTATTCAGCAGCAAGATTTCCTTTCTGATGTACTCTGTCAACTAACTGTGGCTTTCCATTATCACATATATGCATATTACATATATGCGAAAGTAATTGCTTTGCAACATATTTATCATCCGTCATTTGTACAATATCTTCTATAGCTAGAATGTTTGTTTTCCATTTCTTTGTAACACCCCTGCACCATCTTTAATAAAAAAACATGCTGCCCATTCCTTTTTATACACCTAACCTGCTAAACATAATCCAACAGACATTATATGTAGTTGTCTCTATATTGCTCCAGATCACTAATTTAATTAAATCATTTATTTCTATCTTAAAGTCTGTCAATCTTGAATGAGGCCATAAATATGTTCCGGAGTTCCTGCAGCTCAGTCATTACATTACCAACATATATGGTCTCCATTCAGGGACAATCTCCTTAATCATTGCAGGGTATAACAATGTGCAAACATTTTCATACAAAAATTGTGAATTTTCTAGATTTAGTTGCATATTATGACAACTGATTGATCCATTTTGATGTTGCATAATCTGTTTCCAGTTTTAAAAGAGATCCTCATATTTCAGCATTATTTGGCTGCATCCCTGAGTTAATGTCCATCAAAGTCTTATATGTCTAACTGGCCACGTGTTTAAAACATGGCAATCTCCTCTTCTTTTTAAAAAATCAGCACCAAGGTTGGAGGCTTCTGTATTGTCTGGGCTGTGCCTACTGTCCCTCAATATTCTGTTCTTAGGGCATTAACTAACTCACATTTCTGCTAAACCTGAGAACAAGTACCAAGTTATTGCTAAACTACTGTTGCTCCTAAAAATTATATTGGCATGTCCTGTCTCTCACAACCTTAAGGCCATCTCCCATTAAACATCTGTCTTGCTATAGACAATAGGCACCATTAACTTTAACAATGATATAATTTCTAGGTTAGTTAGAATATTTTGCAGGGTGCTAGGCATACTTGCTTCAGCACCTATTGAAGATCTCATCTCCTTCCATAACACAGTGAAACAGCTACCCTATATCATACCTTCCCATGGGGCAGAGGAATGAAGCTCTGATTGCAACCCAGATGACCCCTGTGTGATTCTTCAGCTTCACTGCCAGGATTTCTTTTTCTGTAAAATGTGGTTAAATAATTTAATCAGATGAGGAACAACCCTCTCTTTACTAATTCTCTAAGTTCAATAGATGTACCATTGCTGCCTGGTGTTTTATTAATGCCGACTTTTGCATCCCTCCAACAACTCAGGAAGTTATTAAATTAAAGTATTACTACTCTGCATAACTGTACCATCTTAACCAGACAGTGTTTGGGGCAGCTGGAAATTTAGGCTAGGCTCCCTAATGGTATCTTAGACTACATGCCTAATAACTAACTATAAAACTATAAGCTATGTTATCTATTAAAAAAATCCCCTAAAACCACCCACCAACAAGACTCACCAAAATAGTATGCATATTGTCAAATGTACCACACCTAAACCAGTGGAAAAAACACAAATCCCAAAATAAAACAAGTAAACATCACTACTAAACTCAATAACATAAAAAAATGACTAACTAGAACTCCTCAATACATAAAACTAACAGTCAGGCAACAATGTTACTATATACCCAGGTCATCAGCCAACATTTTGCCTGCATAGTCATTTCAGATAACTAAAAGTGCTAGATATCTAGAATGCAATCCACTTTTCAGCCACTCCCCTTCTTACTTTAGATGTGGCGTGCACCATATACATAACATTTCACTAATGAAATATGTGTATACATTTATTTATGTTTCTTACACTGATAACCCATTTTCATCAAAGGCCGGGGGGGGGGGCAGTAGTTACAGAGAAAACATCATCTAAGAAACTACAATCATAAGATGAGACAACAAAAATTACTCCACAGAGAATACATAATATAATAAAATACAGACTCAAGCTAAGGCCTTCAAAAAAGTCCCATAAGTTACAAAAAATTCATATGTAATATAAGAAAAATACAAAACACATGATGAGATGATCAGCTTCATCTCCTTTGGTTAATAATAATCATAAATGTGTTATCATAAAATTAGAGAAACAACATCATACTTATGTACAAAGATCATTATAATATTTAGATATATATATATATATATATCTTAGTGGTTAAAAAAGTGGGAGTAAGAGATTTAAGAGCAGCTTAGTAAATTCAAGATCTGTTATTGAAGTTTTTCAGAAAGAATTCAACAGAGACGGTGTTCAGTCGGGATTTAGACAAGAGGAAAAAGCCATGAATTACATAGGTGAGACTAATATGTTTAGTACCACTGTATCCTAATTAAATAATGTAAGCATATTTATGAACCCAGCATCTTAGCATTAATGAACTGGTTGTTCAGAATATGGTACTTCTACATATATACATGGAGCAGAAAAGCTATCCAAACAGAAAAAGAGAGGATGTATGTGTTCATATCTCTTTTCATCAAAACTGACAGACTGGAATATCAAATCTTCTAAACTCCACAATTTCATAGAATAAGTTGGAAACACTTTCCTAACATTCCTTAAGATAGATTTCTATTAGTATTCAGTTTACAAAATGTTGATTTGCTTAACAGACATTTTATTATTTATTATCATTTGTTTACCGGGAAAGTCAGACCTTGAATTTTCAGCAGATGCTGGGGTAGAAATGCTCCAGACACGTCTTTGTAGCATGGGAGAAAACTGGAGCATCCAGAAGAAACCCACAGGAATGTAGAGGGGACATGCAGACTCCACACAAAAGGCACCTCAGTCAAGAATTGAATCAGAGAACCTCTTGCTGTGAGGCAACAACACTAACCACTACACCAATGCACCGCCCAGTTCTTTCCTGCAAGCTGAGAATTGTACAATCTTTTTTTTTTTTTTTTCAGTCTGTGCACAACAGTTTTCTCCAAAAATCTTACTCCTCTTTCTCAGGTGATCTGATCCACTTGTTTTCTTCAGGCAGTTCTAGTTGAGTTACAACATCAGCATATTTTTTCCTAGTTCTTTATTTCCTTATTGCAACTCTTCAGTAGAAATTGCACGACACTTTAGGATGTCAACCACTTCATTATTTTATTGGTTTGTGGGGCAGTTTCACGATCGGAGTTTAGCACTCACTTGTTCATCTGCCAATATCAATTGCGCCCAGGCACCTTCTCAACTACTGCAGTCATGGTCACTTATTATAGGCCCTCCACTACGGCCACAGCACTATCAGCCATGTGATTGGCAGCCATCTCCAGCTTCTCCAGCACAGTCACTGACCTATGTACCTTCTTAACCTTTTCAGTAGTTTTCATTATTGGTGTTGGTACAATATCACAGCAGGACTTGAAAGTGGAATAACCACTTGCAAAAGTGAAAAAAAGTTTAAAAAAAAGTAGTAAATGAATATCAACAAATGTTAACATCTTACACTGATGTCACAGGCACCTAGTAATGAGCAATAAGTATGTACGAGGGGAAACATCTATCCAGTGTTGAGGGTAACAGTTTTGTGACTAGAAGCTGATCAGAGAAAGGGAGAAGCTGATCAGAGAAAGGGAGTATGGGAACAGAAAATTCATAATGGGCATTTAGATGTGTTTGTTGAGTGGAGGACAGTAAACATGAAAAGACAGGTGCTAATGCTTCAACATATGAAACTACTAAAACAGTATTTTATTTGAGCATAGCATATAGTGTGGATGTTCACGTCTTTTCAAATAATGCAAAACTTCCCCAAACCAAAGGCAGCAGGCAGGATGCTGGTCTCAATCAATGTTCACTTCCAACAAAAATAATCCAACGACCAAACAATAAAAGCATATGGATTTATTGAGAATGTAAGCACTTTCGCGGATTCAGTGTTCCGCTTCATCAGACATAATAAAATGCAACAAGTTCAATGTATTTAAACACCCAGCTTAATGATCAATTAAGCAATTAATGCATGAAAACGTTAAAATCTTTAAAGCTATATTAAATCACTACATTCTATAAACATAGGTATAAAATATAAAAAATATATATAGATAAAACTCAATATTAAATTCCATTTACTATAAATCTATAAAATTATTTATCTAATGTTTAAGCTTCCTAGTCTTTAGTATGGGTCTCAGAGAGACGGTTTCATTCAGACCTCCACCCCGATGTGCACCTAGTCTCAGGATCCATTTTATTTCAGCTTTCTCAGTTTCAGTAGTAATGTCGCCTAGTCTAATATTTTCATGTTGAACTTGTAAGATCTGAAATAAGAATACATGGTCCTTTCCGATAGTCAGGGTGTGTTTTGCTATGGCGCTATAATCTTGGCCTCTATTGGTGCAGTATAAATGGTCTCTGATTCTCTTCCTCAAGGACCTGTTTGTCTTGCCCACATAGTATCTGAAACATACCTGACAATGAGCTATATATACTACATTTCTGGTTTGGCAGTTGCCAGTACCTCTAAGTGTCCACAAGTGCCCAGTATCCGGATGTCTAAAGAAACGGGACTGGTCAATATGTGGGCACTGAGCACAACTGCCACATTTCTTAGTGCCCATATTCATGATGTTGATGTTATCAACTCTGGGCTTGTGATAGCACAACCGTTGTTCCAAACATTGTTTGTTGCTATATACAAACTTAGGAATTGTGCCCAAAAGTTCCTTGGTATGCTTATCCACTAAAAGTATGTGCCAATTACACAGAACAGCTTCTTCAACAATTCTTACATTTGTTGAATATGGAAGGACAATATTCAAACTATTATACTGTCTTTTCTTCCTTCCCAAATACTCAGGACCATTATTAGATGTAAAATAGGGTCTGGCCCTAGTAGATTGTAGGGCCAAAGCTTGTGAGCATGCTTCATTTACTTCTTGTTCATCATATCCTCTTGTAATAAACCCTTGTTTAAGGGTTTTCATTTCTTTAGAAAACATGTCTTCCTCACAACACAGCCTAGAGAGTCGCATCGCCTGTCCCTTGACAATGTTTCTAAAGAGTTTGGTATCATGCATACTATCCCTGTGTAAAAACGATGGCCTGTAACAAGGTTTTCTATAAATTTGCGTTCCCCACTGGTCATTAGTTAAAGTTATGGTAACGTCCCAAAAGAATATGGATGTATAGGATATATCATAAGTAAATTTCAAAAATGTACAGGAGGAATTGATGTATGTGAGAAATTGTTGGAGACCCTCCTTATTACCTCTCCATATCAAAAGGAGATCATCCATAAATCTCCTATAAAAAAAGTACATCCAATTGGTTGCACAAGTACTCCTGTTCCCAGGCTACCATGACCAAGTTGGCATAAGTGTTAGCACAACTGGTTCCCATGGCAATTCCCTTCTTCTGCTTATATACATCTTTCATAAATGCAAACACATTATTTTCCAAAACTAATTCCAATAACAAACATAACAAATCTGCCTTAGTATAACTTATTGCATTTTCAATAAGCAGACATTTAACCATCTTTATCCCTCTGTCATTAGGAATACATGTAAACAACAAATTAACATCCATTGTTACCAGTATTATATCATTCAAGTTATCAAGCTGTGATGTAAAAGCATATAGATCATTCAGAAGCTGCTCCGTGTCCTTAAGCACATACCTGTAGTGAGACAGAATTTGCTTCAACTCATAGTCCAAATAAATGGATATGGGTTCAGTTACTCATCCTGCACCAGCCACAATAGGTCTAAGCTTGGGCTGTAGAGGATCTTTATGTATTTTTGGCAGGCCATGTATTCTTGGTATCAAAGGAAACGTCACTGAAAAATATTGTAACAACTGTTTAGTAATAATACCCATATGAAAACATTCCTGAAGACTGGAGTTAACATGTCTATGTATGTCTGAAACAGAATCTGAATCAATCAACTCATATTCATCAGTTCGTAGCATGTCAGTCATAGTGGATGTATAGTAGTCAGTATCTAGAACAACTACAGGTCCACCCTTGTTGGAAGGTCGTATAGTTATAGACTCATTCTTTTGCAAGAGAAGCATAGCTTCCCTTTCACCCTTTGTCAAGTTAGGATATTTAGTTCTGTGTCCAAAATGAAAGTTATCATATAAACTGTTTTCAACTGCTCTCAGAAAAATCTTCCAAATGTGGGGGCAGTTGTGGAGTGAACATACTTTTACTTTTAAAAGATTCATTACAAGTCAAATCTTGCTCCCCAAACATTAGTCTCAAAGATAAATTTCACAAGAAGAGTCTAATGGCTAAATCAGCCTCACCATAATCCATATTAGCAGTGGGAATGAAAGTCAGCCCTTTATTCAATAAACTGCATTCATCCACAGTCAGCGTATGTCCTGATATGTTCCAAATTAAATCCATATGCTTTTACTGTTTGGTCGTTGGATTATTTTTGTTGGAAGTGAACATTGATTGAGACCAGCATCCTGCCTGCTGCCTTTGGTTTGGGGAAGTTTTTCAATATTACAAAGGTTTTTCCTTTCTGTTCATCTTTTCAAATAATACAGACAATGAAGTAGTTAGCAGAAAACTTATGAAAATGTTATAAATCTTCCATCATGTGCATATTGTTGCACAAGCTGCACATTCTCTCTAGATATGCTGGGATCAAAGACAATTAAGGGTTTCTTGGGATAGGCCTCAATCATTGCACAGAAATGGGTGGGGAAGTAGTTCATACTGACAACTAGATCTAGAGGCTAGCACAACAAAGCTAGGTCATACTGACTTGTTGACTTTCTAGAAGAATTTTGCACATTTCTTTATTTTTCTGTTTATAATTTTCTTGTGTTAATGCTGCAGTTGTCTAATATCATTTGTGACCTTGACCTCCGGTTTGATCTTCTACTCCAACATCTCTGGTGCCTACCCTTCTTGCCCTCATAGACCAGAACTCTCCAGATGCAGAATCCTTTATATATACAATAGCCTGTGAGTAGGCAGAATGGAGCTCAGGCTGTCCCAGTATGAGGTTGTCTTGACAGCTGCAGATGGCTTTTTATTATACCCACCTGAGCTGTCCCACTTAGTATGAAATATGCATTATGTAATGCCCCTGACACAGAACTAGATCCATTGGTCACCATCAAATACGTATTATGTAATGCTCCTGACACAGAACTAGATTTATTGGTCACCATTTAGAACTCTAAGTCCTTGTTTGGATATGTCACGTCTCTCCTTGGGATAGTTAAGTAGGCAAAATTGACACTCAGACCCTATTTTCCATGGACGACTCCTCAGGAATTAGGGTCACTAATTTAACTCAGATTGCCTGGATCACAATTAGAGCTTCATCTCTCTGCATCATGACGGTGGCTTATTCACATTGTTTGAAACACAAATATCAGGCCACATTTGCTCTGCAACAGTAAAACAGCAGTAGGTATAATACAAGCTTAGAAAGATAGAAATCTTACACAACCACATCTCTTTTTTATACATGATATAAAGCTTTTCTGAATATGTCACAAAGTCTGAAAGCCATTCAAGTCTGTAAATTCCCTGCAGAACTGACAATAGGACATATCTATCCATAAAAGCTTAATAAACCATAAATAAATACAATACCAACATTAATAGTGTTTATACATATTTTGCCTATTTATCCACCTTGAGTTTTAAGAACAAAGATTGTGGGCAACATCTGAAGCTGTGAAAAAGTTTTATAAACGTATTTTAAGGCATTAAATTATTGAATTAGATCCATGCCCTGCCAATGTAGAAGGGCCTAAGCAGATAAAAAAATACAACAGTAAAAGACAATAGACAAAGAATGTTTATTTTTTTCAGATGTAAGGTGCAAAAAATTTGACCACTGATAAATATTTTAATAAATGAATTTCAAAGGTATTGTTATACTTCAGCATTGTGAAATGTTTAAGTATAGACCAATAATTAGATAAGGATATTGTTAATGATGATCTATAACTATATATGGATCTACTTTGTTTGATAGAAAGCACATTTCACTGAAACTCATTTCGTCAAAGCCTCATTTCACTGAAAATGAATTCCCTGAGCACAATTCACTGAAAGCTCACTTCACTGAAAACACATTTGAGTGAAACTCAGTTCATCTAAACAGGTATATGCCCTGTTACTATATATAGTTAGAGGGAGGTTTTGGGGGCACAGCCCCCACATAGTTTGGGTATATTTTATTTTCTGGAAAGAGTTATTCATTTGACCTGTAAGAATCCATGTCCATGGTTTACAACATTTAAAATAGGTGGGGGGGGCTACACCCCCTAATGAGGAGGGCTGTGCACCCCACACCACCCCTGACTATATATACTAACTTCAGGATCTCATTACATCGGAGAACAGGGCATATACCTGTTAAGACGAAATGAGTTTCAGTCAAATGAGTTTTCAGTGAAGTGAGCTTTCAGTGAATTGTGCTCAGGGAATTCATTTTCAGTGAAATGAGGCCTCGACAAAATGAGTTGCAGTGAAATGTGTTTTCTATCAAACAAAGTAGATCCATATATATATGTGCAAGAAAATGCGATGTAAGGTGAAACAATGAAGCCACGGAGGGAGATTCAAACCAACAAGTTTATTCTGCTATAACATTAACGTTGACACAATTTGTTGTCACAGTACGTTTTTGTTTAAAGTTACTTCGTCAGATGTGAGCGTGCAATACCTGTTGCTATGACTCCTGCACTGTTTACAAGGCTGGTTATATCCAAATTTCCAGCAGAAAAGTGGGACTAAAAGTAAAAACGAGACAAACTCCACTCATTGAAAACCACTCATACCGACATCAAAAAATGTCTCCAGCAAAACTGCAAAGATATTACTAACTGCTGCCAAAAATCGATGAATACTGCCCAGTGCACTATAAAAAAGACTAAATTGGGTCAGAACACTCCATTGCTTTTCCTCAAATCAGTGAGGGTCTGTTGTTTGCAATGGAGCAACTACAACATGTAACCAGAAAAGCTTATTACATTTAGTAAAATAAAATTATCCCACCGGAACCAAAACAAAACTTTCTGATTTTCAATCAAATGAGTTTTCAGTGAAGTGAGTTTTCAGTGAATTGTGCTCAGGGAATTCATTTTCAGTGAATGAGGCTTCGACAAAATGAGTTGTAGTGAAATGTGTTTTCTATCAAAGTAGATCCATATATATATATATATATATATATATATATATATATATATATCTACCTCTTCCTACCCCCACACCCCAATCACCCACACACACATAACACGCACCTCTCACGTGCCTTATTAACAACTGTCAACTCCGTTTCCCTATCCAGCGTTCCCCATGTTTGGCATCCTCGTGCGTATGTCGTCTGTCGCATCTCTTGTGTGTCGATGTTCTGCGACCCGCCGATTCGGGTCTCGTCTTCGATCTTTCTTCTTTCTGGGAGCTCGATGTCGGTCGGTCTTCTCAGCTGTCGACGAAGTCAGGTAGAACCATATATATATATATATATATATACATATACATACAGTGCAATGAAAAAGTATTTGCCCCCTTCCTGATTTCTTATGTCTTTCAATGTTTATCACACTTAACTGTTTCATATCATCAAAAAAATTTAAATATTAGGCAAAGATAACCCAAGTAAACACAAAATGATGTTTCTAAGTGATGATTTTATTTATTAAGGAAAAATAGCTATCCAAACCTACATGGTCCTATGTGAAAAAGTATTATTCCCCTTGTTAAATCATGAAGTAACTGTGGTTAATCACATTTTTGGGAAAGCTGAGTTCAGTTTCACTAGCCACACCCAGGCCTGATTACTGCCAGACCTGTTGAATCAAGAGATCACTTAAATAGAACTTGTCAGACATAGTGAAGTAGGCCAAAAGATCACAAAAAGGAACACATCATGCCGCAATGTAAAGAAATTCCAGAACAGATGAGAAACAAAGTAATTGATATCTATCAGTCTGGAAAAGGTTACAAAGCCATTTCTAAAGCTTTGGGACTCCAGCAAACCACAGTGAGAGCCATTATCCACAAATGGAGAAAACATGGAATAGTGGTGAACTTTCCCAGGAGTGACCGGCCTACAAAAATTACCCCAAGAGTGCAGCGACGACTCATCCAAGAGGTCACAAAAGAACCCAAAACAACAACTAGAGAACTTTAGGCCTCACTTGCCTCAGTTAAGGTCAGTGTTCATGACTCAACCATAAGAAAGAGACTGGGCAAAAATGGCATGCATGACTGAGTTCCAAGCTGAAAACCACTGCTGACGAAAAAGAATATAAAGGCTTGTCTCACTTTTGCCAAAAAAAAATCTTAATGCTCCCCAACACTTTGTGGAAGATATTATGTGGACTGATGAAACAAAACTTGAACTTTTTAGGAGGTGTGCATCCTGTTACATCTGTAGTAAAAGTAACACAGCATTTCAGAAAAAAACACCATGCCAACAGTCAAACATGGTGGTGGTAGTGTGATGGTCTGGGGCTGCTTTGCTGCTTCTGGATCTGGATGACTTGCTGTGATTGATGGAACCATGAATTTTGCTCTCTACCAAAAAATCCTGAAGGAGAATGTCCAGCCATCAGTTTGTGACCTCAAGCTGAAGTGCACTTGGGTTCTGCAGCAGGATAATGATCCAAAACACACCAGCAGGTCCACCTCTGAATGGCTTAAAATTTAAAAAAAATTAAGGTTTTGGAGTGGCCTAGTCAAAGTCCGAACTTGAATCCAATTGAAATGTTGTGGCATGACCTTAAAAAGGTGGTTCATGCTCGGAAACCCCCCCAATATGGCTGAATTAAAACAATTCTGCAAAGATGAGTGGGCCAAAATTTCTCAATAGCGATGTGAAAGACTCTTTGCCAGTTATCTGAAATGCTTGAATGTAGTTGTGGCTGCTAAGGGTGGCACAACCAGTTATTAGATTTAGGGGGCAAGTACTTTTTCACATAGGGCGATGTAGGTTTGGATAGTTTTTTTTTCTTAATAAATAAAATCATCACTTAAAAACTGCATTTTTTGTTTACTTGGGTTATCTTTGTCAAATATTTCAATTTGTTTGATGATCTGAAACATTTAAGTGTGACAAACGTGCAAAGACATAAGAAATCAGGAAGGTGGCAAATACTTTTTCGTTGCACTGTATATATATATATATATATATATATATATATATATATATATATATATTATATTAAAAAAGAATATTGTTGATGATATATAACTATAATCTATTAAATAAGGATATTGTTAATGATAGTATATAACTAGATATATATAATGTATTAAATAAGGATATTGTTAATGATTATATATAACTAGCTGTATTAAATAAAGATATTAATGATGGTATATAACTAGATATATATAATGTATAAAATAAGGATATTGTTAATGATGATATTTAACTATATATATATATATATATATATATATATATATATATATTGTATTAAATAAGGATATTGTTAATGATGATATATAACTATATATATATATATATATATATATATATATATATATATATATATAATGTATTAAATAAGGATATTGTTAATGATGGCATATAACTATATATATTTACAATGTATTAAATAAGGATATTGTTAATGATGATATATATAATGTATTAAATAAGGGTATTGTTAATGATTCCAAAGACATGCATCTGGAGCATTTCTCCCCGGGTCTCTGCTGAAAACAGGCTCTGTGGAACCTAGTCAGACTTTCCCGGTCAACAAATGATAAATAAATAAAAAAATAAATAAATACATAAATGGTATATAACTATATATATTTATAATGTATTAAATAAGGATATAGTTAATGATGATATATAACTATATATAATGTATAAAATAAGGATATTGTTAATGATGGTATATAACTATATATATAAAATGTATAAAATAAGGATATTGTTAATGATGGTATATAACTAGATCTATATAATGTATTAAATAAGGATATTGTTAATGATGGTATATAACTAGATATATATATATAATGTATTAAATAAGGATACTGTTAATGATGGGATATAACTAGATATATATAATGTAATAAATAAGGATACTGTTGATGATATATAACTAGAAATATATAATGTATTAAATAAAGATATTGTTAATGATGTTATATTACTAGATATATATAATGTATTAAATAATGATATTGTTAATGATAATATATAACTATATATATATATATATATATATATATATTTATATATATATATATAAAATGTATTAAATAAGGATATTGTTAATGATGATATATAACTATATATATATATATATATATATATATATATATATATATATATATATATATTGTATTCAATAAGAATATTGTTAGTGTTGATATATAACTATATATATATATATATATATATATATATATATATATAGGTGTATATACTGTATTCAATAAGGATATTGTTAGTGATGATATATAACTATGTATATATATATATATATATATATATATATATATATATACATATATATATATATATATATATATATATATATATATATACTTGCAGTGGTGGTGCTGCTGTAGCGTTGTCGCCTCACAGTAAGACGCTGTCCGGTTCAATTCACAGCTAGAGCGTCTTCTGCATGGAGACATGCGTGAATGGGCGTACCTTCGTTGAAGGTTGTGCGTCAGGCCTGGCAAGCTGGTACGTAAAAATCAACTGCCAATCATTAGCAGACCGGAGTTCTGCTGTGGCGACCCCTAACCGGGAAAAAGCTGAAAGACACAAACATATATATATATACATAGATATATATATTATGTATTAAATAAGGATATTGTTAATGATGGTATACAACTAGATATATATAATGTATTAAATAAGGATATTGTTAATGATGATATATATAACTAGATATATATAATGTTTTACATAAGGATATTGTTAATGATGGTATATAAATATGTATATATATATATATATATATATATATATATATATATATATATATATACACATATAATGTATTAAATAAGGATATCGTTAATGATTATATATAACTATGTGTATATATATATATATATATATATATATTTATTGCATTAAATAAAGATATTGTTGATGATATATAACTATATACAATGTATTAAATATACTGTTAACAATATATAACTACATGTGTGTGTGTATATATATATATATATATATATATATATATATATATGGGTCTATCTGACTTGGTCGACATTTCATTTAGTCGACAATTCATTTAGTCGACATGTCATATAATCGACAAGCTTTTTAAGTGGGGGGTTTCGCCCCCCACACCCCCCAAGTGGGGGGCTGTGCCCCCCCCCCTAAATATATATTCTAACTCCAGGGTCGCACGATTTTGGGGGAGGGGGCAAAAGCTTGTCGATTATATGAAATGTCGACTAAATGAATTGTCGACTAAATGAAATGTCGACCAAGTCAGATAGACCCATATATATATATATATATATATATATATATATAATGTATTAAATAAGGATACTGTTAATGATGGTATATAACTATATATATTTATAATGTATTAAATAAGGATATTGTTAATGATGATATATAACTATGCATATGATCTTGATGATTGGATGGGAGATAGGAAATTCACCCGGGGGGATTACTTCTGTGGCTCTGCTTGACAGGGGCACAGGAAAATAATTTTCTTGGGTGATGAAAGCCAAGGTACCATTTTGCTAGGCTTATATAGGCCCTTGGGCCAATAGCCTAGTACCTACCTGTGAACCTCTAATGTATTAAATAAAGATATTGTTAATGATGATATATAACTAGATATATATATATAATGCATTAAATAAGGATATTGTTAATGATGGTATATAACTATATATATATATTTATAATGTATTAAATAAGGATATTGTTAATGATGATATATAACTAGATATATATAATGTATTAAATCAGGATATTGTTAATGATGATATATAACTAGATATATATATATAATGTATTAAATAAGGATATTGTTAATAATGGTATATGATGATGGACAGGTTGACAGATGAGATCAGACAGGAGTCCCCCGTGGACTATGATGTTTGCAGATGACATTGTGATCTGTAGTGAGAGTAGGGAACAGGTGAAGGGGACCCTGGAGAAATGGAGATATGCTCTAGAGAGAAGAGGAATGAAAGTCAGCAGGACTAAGACAGAATATATGTGTGTGAATGAGAGGGAGGATAGAGGAATGGTGAGGATGCAAGGAAAAGAGGTGGTGAAGGTGGAGGAGTTTAAATACTTGGGATCAATAGTTCAGAGTAATGGTGAGTGTGGAAGAGAGGTGAAGAAGAGAGTACAGGCAGGATGGAGTGGGTGGAGAAGAGTGTCAGGAGTGATTTGTGACAGACGAGTACCAGTAAAAGTGAAAGGGAAGGTGTACAAGAGGGTAGTGAAACCAGCTATGTTATATGGGTTGGAGACAGTGGCATTGACAAAAAGGCAGGAGTCTGAGCTGGATGTGGCAGAGTTAAAGATGTTAAGATTTGCACTGGGTGTGACGATGGTGGACAGGGTTAGGAATAAGTATATTAGAGGGTCAGCCCAGGTTGGAAGGTTTGGAGACAAAGCCATAGAGGCAAGATTACGTTGGTTTGGACATGTGCTGAGGAGGGATGCTGAGTATATTGGGAAAAAGATCCTAAGGATGAAGCTACCAGGTAACAGGAAAAGAGGAAGGCCTAAGATAAGGTTTATGGATGTGGTGAGAGAGGACATGCAGGTGGTTGGTGTGGCAGAGCATGATGCAGAGGACAGGAAGAAATGGAAACAGATGATCCGCTGTGGTGACCCCTAATGGAACAGCCAAAAGACGATGATGATGATGATGTTAATGATGGTGTATAACTAGATATATATAATGTATTAAATAAGAATATTGTTAATGATGATCTATAACTGGATATATATAATGTATTAAATAAGGATATTGTTAATGATGGTATATAACTAGATACATATAATGTATTAAATAAAGATATTGTTAATTATGATATATAATTATATATATATATATATATAATGTATTAAATAAGGACATTGTGATTGTATATAACTAAATATATATAATGTATTAAATAGAATATTGTTAATGGGAAGCACTTTACTATCTTGAAATATTGAAATCTCGAATTTCTATCTCGAGATGAAAATGCCAAAAGTGCAGTTGAATGAAACTGCGTTTGATCAAATTTGAAGTGTCAAACTAGTGGTTGTGGTGGCGAGGTATGTGGGATTTGCTGTGTTTGCAAGGTGCAGTGTGCTGTGGGATATGGTTTGCCTGTCGTTGTGTGGATATATGTGGAGATTCAGATAAGTGCTGTTTCTTTATGGGTTTTAGGTAGGGATTTGAGTGTATGTGAGTGTGTTGGGAAGTTGTAGGTGTAGGTTAGGGTAGGTAGGTAAGAGTGTGAGTGTGTAAGTGTTGAGAGTGGTGGTGTTTGTACATATGTGGTATGTGTTTGTGCAAGGGGAATACAGAGTATATAGTGGTGGGTTTAGTGTCTTTGTCTTTTTAGTGTGACTTCGGAGTTAGTATATATAAGTAGCAGGGGTGTAGGGGGGCTTGCCCTCTGATTATATGTAGGGTAGGTGTGTGTATTTGTGTTGTCATGTTTGTGTGTGTTTTGTTGGTTTGTTGTAGTGGGGAGGAAGGTGTATGCATGTTTGTGTATTGGAGGGTGTATTTAAAAGTCGCGATTTTGAATTTTGCGCTTTTAGGGTTTTGATATTGTGAATGTTTGACTTTATAGTCTCGAGATACTGAAATTCAAGATTTCAGTATTTCAAGCTTATAAAGTGAATCCTGTTAATGATATATGACTATATATATATATATATATATATATATATATATATATATATATATATATATAATGTATTAAATAAGGATATTGTTAATGATGATATATAACTAGATATATATACTGTATTAAATAAGGATATTGCTAATGATGGTATATAACTATATATATATATATATATATATATATATATAATGTAAACAGTCTTTTAGCATCAGTGGCTCAGCAGGTAGTACATTTGCCTTTGATGCTGAAGGGTCAGAAGGCTTTGACTTTTATTCATTTCCCAGGTACTTGGCACAGACATTGCAGTGCTGCACGGGGGGGGGGGGGGGAATCACTCCTGAGTGTATTATCTTCAGATGAGACATTAAACTGAAGTTCCATCTGTCAAAGTTGGTAGTAGCTTAGGTGGATGTAAAAGATCCCACTTACAGAAAAAGACTAGTGTTTTTTATTGCTACATTAATATATATGTATATATACATATATACACACACACACACACACACACACACATACTGTAATTATTTACATATTTACATTTATAATTATTTACACTTTTCACAATATCACATAAAGATGTAGTAACAAACTCTTCCCCCCTTTTTTCCATAACCAAAAACATATTTCCCATTAAACTTAATTTCATTCACTCTTTCAGTCCATAATGTCTATGATACATAAAATAGTATTTTGTCTAATTTTCTCACATAATCTTTTTTCTCATCACAGTAACCATACTCAATCATGTCCGTGTTTATTTGATCAACCCTTGTAATTCCATCAAACATTTATTTTTACATAACACTTCCCATAGTTTATTCACCCTCACACAAGTCAAAAATACGTGTTCTGTAGTTTCATATTCACCACAACTAATACATATTCTCTCTTGTTTTCTTTTGTAAGGCAGATTACTTATTGATAGTCTCCATAGAAAATCCTTATGCATGCTCTTATATCATGGGTCTCTCATTAGTATTGCTTTCTTTTTTATGTCTAAAATGTTTCCAAGGATCAATAATACAATGTGTTCTCATAATATTTGTGTGCCAGTCTTTTCTATTCTTTCCAGTTTCTTTCACATTCAGTTTCCACAATATAATTTTATTTTGATACTCTTTTGCCTCTTCATTCATCACATATTTAAACATTTTCTTTATTTACATGTTTTTCCCAGAAACACATATTTATAATATATAATACTGCCTGTCAAATTCGTTTTTACATTCAAATAAGCTTTCATAGCTCTATATAAATTCAAAGATGCTACATGTACTACTGGATTAATTAAACCTAATCTTCCTTGCTCTTCCTTCATGTATAAAATTTCCCTCTTAACTGGGTTCAGTCTCAAACACCATATAAATGAAAATATAATAGACATTAATTCTTTCTCATATTTTGTTGGCAATATATAGGTGTAAGCTATGTATGCTATTTTCCTATTAAGATCAAATGTATTAAATATACATTCTTCCTATATGCTGATCTAAATGTTATCCAAAATATACATATTTCTTTTATTTCTTGGAACACCTATTCCCATTGATTATTCTTATATTCATCTAATCCAAATACTGTTCCTAATATTTCTATTGATGTTTCATCAAATTTTATATTTGCAATATTTTATTCACATCTAAAACCTTTAATTTTTTTCTTCATTTATGTATAAACCTATCTTTTTAATAAAATATTTAACTCCTTACTTGTTTCCTTCATTCTTTCTTTATTTCTAGTGATTAATGCAATATCTTCTGTGTAAGTATACATTATAGGCAAAAGTACTTCTGTCAACTTACTATATCTTACAAAATGTCACTTTTTATTAACTTTATTGACTGTAACATTCATGACTAAAGAAATCGCGAGGCTACTATATGGACATCCCTGTCTTATTCCACATTCTATGTTAGCTTTTTCAGTTATCCATCCATTTACATTTATCCTAACCTTATTCTTTTTATAAACTGATTTTATTATCTGTATTATTTTCTTGCTTATATTATAAGATTCTAAAATTTCCCATAAACAGTTGTATTGTATTTTGTCAAATGCCTTACTTACGTCTACTATCATGATCTTTTCTCTACCTTCTTTATCATATCATCTATTACTTCTTATAATCCATAATAAGTCTTTTCTTCCTTTTCCCTTTCTACCAAATATTGTTTGATCAAGTAACTTATTTGTTAACCTCTTAGTTATTATTCTCATCAGTATTTTATAATCACTGTTATTTAAAACTGTTGGTCTCCATTTCTTTATATCCTCTTTTTCACATTTATTTCATATGAATATTACTACTCTTGTGCATATTTCTTCATCTATTATTCCCATCTCTAGCTATTCATTCAGTACCTCTAAAATAGTACTTTTTTGCCATATTTCCATTTTATTATACATATAGTATTCAATACCATCTAACCCTGTTGCAGTATTTATTTTAATGTATTTTAATATATCATTTAAAACTTTCAAAGTTATCTTTTGTTCCAGACTTTCATTATCTTCTTTAACTAATTTAACTTCATATTTTTTTTATTTCTAATCATTTCTTTCTTCATAAATGATTGTTGTATGTATTTTTTAATAATTCCACATATACGTTTATGTGTTGTTACTTTCTTTTCTTCTTTATTCTTTAACTCCCTTATTATTTTCTTATTTTGTTTCATCAGCGTACTCAAATAGGGTGCTGCTACTTTTTTTCCTTGTAAGCAATATTTTTGTTTTTATAATAAATTCTTTATCCTTGCTTGATTCATTTCATATAATTCTCTCTTTTTCATAGAAAATTCTTTCTTTATCAATTCTCTAAACATAACTTGTTTTAGTATTTTATATTTTTCTGTTATTCTCAGTAGAGTCTAAAAAAACACTTTTTACATTTTTCTTTAAAACATATCCACTAACTTGTCCAATTTTCATAGAACATTCTCATATTTATATGATTTTTCCATAACTTATCCAATTATTTTCTATCGTCTTGATTTCATTCATTTTCATTCACTCTTTTAATTCCTTTTCCTATTTGTATATACTCTTCTTTTTCATCTACTTTTATCCATATCACTGTATGATCTGAAAATCCTGTATGGTTGAATCTACTAGACAGAGAGATAATATGAGGTACCAGTACAAACTAATAGAAATGTAGTCATGATGTCTGGAAGGCAAGAGAGACAGCATTGCAACTTGCACTATATGAAATGTTAATGGTCTGAGTCCTTTGGAAAAAGGAAGGGGGGCTAGCAGGAAACTATTACACATTTTTCCCTTGGACAATAAAAATATAGCAAGTATGTCCTTTTTGTCACTTGCAGCTAGGTCAGTAGAATTTCATCTTCAAAGCCCTGCTATTCTCATCTGCTCTTGGGATTTTGCCATTGTACATTTCTCCAGGGAGGGTAGGGGAAAGAATGAAGGAAAACAGTGTAGTTGTCACCTAACAACATCAGGTGCTGACCTCTTGTAGGCCTCCCTGATGGTATATAGGGCATTATATCAACTTGATTACTATAGTGCAGAGCTGTAAATTATGCAAAGCAGTCTTACTACATGTTAATAGGCTGAAGCATATGTATTCAAGGTTATTTTAATTGGCTCATTGTAAGACATGAAGTCTGAAGTCTGGCACTATTTTAATATTAGATGACTCATTAAAACATAAAAAAGAAAATGTCGACTTGTAGCTGAAGTTTCAAGCTTTATGCTACTACCATATGTCCATTGACTAGTAAAGCCACTGAATTACTGCTTCAGTTGTGTCAGTCTATAGCTTGAATGGTTCAGGTCCATTTCATCATCAAAACACATCATGTGTTGTTTCCCTCTTGTGGCTAAGGTATAATCGATTAGTAAAGACATTAGTGAGATGTATAAATAGGATGATATAACAGCATTATGAAAGGTAGAGACTAATATTAGATGCCAAGCATAAAGAAACTCTGAAGGGAAGACTACAGAAAGTCTAGGAGAAGCATATAAATATACATGATGACTCTTTTCACAACTTAGGCTGAAGTGATCAAAGTAATAAACAAAAAAGATGTAAAACTGTTGCTCCCAGTCAACTTAAACTAAATGACACACTGAAATGTTGTACAAGAAACTATCAGTAGATACTGGATTGTGTGATGTTAATGGTGATGTGCTCAGGCTAAGCAATTAATCTTTATGTGTATTAATCATGTACAATCTAAACTTCTCTTTGACATATCTGAGCCACGGGTCTATAAGTAGGAAGCGGCATTTTATTTTACTGTATTTCATATGTTTTTTCTCCACAAGACCTCCTCTAAATTGGCCTCAAACTGAGATCACAATACTCCATGTACTGCAGCAGTCCCCCCCACATTTGCTGATACTTGCTTCTTTATTTTCTGTTGTCCCCATCCTTCTAGTAGCAGATTTCACCTTTAAAGAATCTCAGGTGTAAGCTATCATAATTCAATTGGACTGCTGCATTTCAAAAGTCTCTGTCACAGTAGAGGCCTGAAAGCTATACTGCTACTCAGAGAAGACATTTTCCTGCTCTTTTCCATGCTTTTTAAGAATGCTACATGGGATAATACTGAAACACACGTCTCATTGTTTTTGAAATGCTTCAAGCTCATGCCTTTTGTCCCCTCATTCAACTTCTGTAAGATGCTGCACTATACTCGATATATACCACACTCAGAAGGAGTGCACCCTTTAGAATCTTTACTTCTTTCCTCTTAACCTATTATTTTCCTGTTAGGATCTATTCTTCAGTCCAGGTGTTTAGAGCTACAAGTTACACAGTCACTCCACAGATGAAGCATAAACTCAAGAAGAATATGACAGATTTTTCTTTTTAATTATATTTATCATCAGGAATATGTGTCATTTATGTATTAATTTATTTGTTTGCTTGCTTTTGTTTACAGTGAAACTATGAATGGGTGGGAACCCCTTTTTAGAAGAGGCCTTTGGAAAAACACTGCACATATGCAAATACAATATTAGCAAAGACAATAACAATCTAAGAAATACAATATACAGAATATACAAAACATATATGGCCTAGCGATTTAAATTAAACAAGCAGTGAAAAGACAACAGAAGAGTGGCAAGCATATAGAAAGTGGAATGGAAAGAGACCTGACAGTGAAAAGAAGTGAAGGTTCAGATAATCCACTGGAATTTATTGTACTTTTGTTTTCATTTCTGTTTGCCTCATTTTTAGCTATGTTCACCTGTTAAGCCTACTGTTTTTCCTACATCTCTTCCATTTTTTAATTATGTTATAAGCCACCATAAAGTAAAGGGTTTTCATTGATAATGCATGCATATAGTAACTGGCTAACACAGCATAAAGTGCTGTAAAAATTAAAACATGCAAAATAGCATAATTTTTGAAAACAAGGACAAATGGCTAGTGATTTCAAAACAAAGACAAATGGCAAGTGATTTTAAGCGCACTCAAAAAACTGAAGCAGATTTGGCTAAAAAAAAATAATAAATGTATCTTACATGTTCTGCTATGGGCACCTGCCCCTTTTTATAGAAATGACATATGATTTTTTGTGCAGACCTTATTATATGTAAAACACTAACACGGCAACAGTGGGAAGCTGTCTTTACTGAGATAGGAGTAAAATAGTGTGAGAAGTCATTACCCATAAGACACTTGTATAAAAAGACAGAAGTGACCTTGACACTTCTGGTTTCATTACTCTTCCTTTTTTTCTTTTCCTCCATCAGTGTGAAAAAAAATGTTTATTTTAACTCTCCCAAAAGAAAGAATAGAGATTTGAGATTGGCCTGCAGCTTTTTTACATTCCAAAATGCATGGACCATATATACTTAGTTATTAAAAAACAATTGATCCAGTTTGGAGTACAAGCTGATACAGCAGGAAGTAGAGGTACAAACAGGATATTAAGTGACTCAGAAAATGGATCACCAGTATGCAGTAGTAACCTCTGTTTCTGCCTACTTCTTTCTCCTGTATCCTTCATCTCAGCAGCCCTGGTAATGAGTTAACCTGTTAAAACTTCTGTATCTGAAGAAATGAATTCAACTCTAATATGGGTGATTACCTGATGCTACTAAAAGGGGATATAATAAGCTGAGGAAGTGAGCCCAATGCCCTGCATGTCAGAACCACAATGACAGAGAAAACAAGGACCTCTTCTTGATAGATCAGCACACAAATCACGTCTGAAAACTCTCGCTCTCAAATCTTCAGCAGAGCAGACATTTGTCATCCTATGTCATGAAACGGGCAATCATTTTCACAATCTGGTCAGCTGTTAAATAAACTAGGATTGCCAGATAATACAGACATAGATTAGTTCAGCTGCAGTCACCTTTACCCATTTTATAAGAGAAATACTATAAAAGAAAACATTGATAATTATGTAAACCCACACTTTCTTTTCATGGGGTACAAAGGGACAATGCCTAGTTAAGGGATGTACTCTTTTTTGCAAGGTAAGAAAATGGGTGCTGTGAGAATCAAACACACAAGTGCTTCATGCTGTAGATCGTACATTCCATAGTATTAAATCTATGCATTAAGATGGGCTGATATATTCATAAGGGGATGGACATGACACACTTAGGCACTAACATTGCATAACATCATATTCCCATGATAAACTATTTTTTAGAACCATTCAACACACTTTCTGTTGTGCCTTATTAAACAACAACTGATCCAGTTTGGGGAATCAGCTGATGTGCATGAATCATCAGTGTGTGCTTCTGCATTTTTATTTATTTATTTCAGTTTGATGACCGGGGAGGTCCACTGGGCTCAGGGAACCCGTTTTCAGGGGAGGTCCTGGGAGAAAAAGCTTGGCATTACACAGTGTATTCACAGTTACAATCATATTAAAGAAAACACAACTAAAATATCATTTTGTGACATAGAACAAAATAAATTCTTTGGTTACATAGTATCAAAATATATAGGATGGCATTATATAGTGTAGGTACAGATAAATCATAGTAAAGAAATCATGGTTACAATGTTATGTTAAGCTGAAGAACAGGAATAAGTTCCTTGATTATAAGGCATCTGAAATTTAGGATGGCAGAGGAAACTAAGATGTGAGGGGGAAAAGATTAAGAACAGAAAGAGAGCAAAATGTGGTAGCGGTTATTTGTGAGTTGTATGGTTGTGATATTTACGTCATTTACATTTCAGTTAAGATAGGTTTATGCTCAGAGTTAGAGAAGAGTTTAAGGGAAGGAAAGAGTATTATGCTATATGTGGAGAGAACAGTTGCATTTCCTGTTAGATGAAAGGTAGGAGTGTAGCTGAGTTTTAAAGGTTTCAAAGCTGTCACAAGTCCTTAGAGAGGATGGCAGAGAATTCCATTTTTTAGCTAAGGAAAAGGATAGCAGAAGCTGACCAGCAGGACGACTGGGTTTGTGGACAGTGATTAGGTTTTGGTGTGTTGATCTCAGAGTTCTCAGCGGGGTGTAAGGTTGGAGGATATTGGTTAGAGCCGGGCTTAGTAGGTTGAAAAATTAGTCTGTGGGCTTTAGTATTTTGGAGATAGTCTAGATGGCTGGGGAGTTCAAGCCAATTTAACAAATGAAGGGCAGTGCAATGATGGGAGGAGAATTTGGCTTTGGTGGCAAATTTAGAAATCTTATTATAATAGCCTTCCAGTTTAGAGGAGAGAGAGGCAGATATGTTTGTTAGAAGAGGAGTGCCATACAAGAGTGAGGGGAGTAGATAGGTAGTGGCAAGAGTTTGTCTGGTGGAAGGGGAAAGAAAGTGAATGTTTCTGTACAGCATACCAAGTTTTGCATCAGTTTTCTTAATGTTTTGCTGGATGTAAGTGTTGAATTTTAGGTGTTCATCAATAGTTACCCCAAGTAGTTTATCAAAAGGAACAACCTCTATGGCAGTGTTGTTTTGGCTATTAATTTGGAATTAATTTTTATAAAGAGGGGAGGCTTTTGAAGGAGAGAATAACAGTATTTTGGATTTGTTGGCATTTTGTGAGAGGTGGTTTAGAAGCATCCATTTTTCGGTGGAGGAGAAAGCAGTTTGGGTCACTGTTTATAGCTCAGAGAGGTTGGAGGTGCAGCAGACTAAAGTTGAATAGTCTGCATAGTGTACAATTTTGGTATTGGGTATGGCTTTGTGGAAGTCATTAATAAAGATGTTGAACAACATTGGACCAAGTATGGATCCCTGAGGTACCCCAGTGGGGTTAGGAAGGAAGGTTGAGGTGCCTTTTCCCCATTTCACGGCTTGAGACCTGTCAGAGAGGTAGCTTGAGAACCAGGATAAAGAATTTTGGGAGAGATGGAGGCTGGAAAGGTGGTTTAAGAGGTGGGTGTGGGAGATAGTATTGAATGCTTTGGACAGATTGAGTAGAACTGTAGAGACAATGATAAGGGCAGTGATAGTACAATGGCCAGGTTGGAAACAGTGTTGGTTTGGAGTAATTAGTTGGTGATTGACTAGGAATGGCATAAGCTGTAGGTGAATGCATTTTTCTAGGAGTTTTGAGATTGGGGAGAGGATAGCTATGGGGTGGAAATTAGAGATGCTATTGTTTTTGCCTCCTTTATGGAGAGGTAGGATAAAGGCAGCATGCCATAATTTGGGCACATAAGATTCCTGCATGGATCTATTGATCAAGATGCTGATGGGGAGAGCAATACTGTCTGCGGCCATTTTTAGGAAGGAAGATGGGATATTGCCAGGGGCATTGGAGCATGGTTTTAATTTAGAGAGTAATTTTTTTTATGTGGGCGGTAGAGAGGGGTTTGAGTTTAAATATTGGGGGGATTGGGGCAGAGGGTTGTGTAGGGGCGAGGAAGATTGGATAGGTTAAGGGGATGGGTTGTTGTTAGGGAAGGTCTTGGTGAGCTCTGCTATTGAGTTGGTAAAGAAGGAGTTGAATAGGGAGGATATTTCAGAATCAGATTTGCCGGAGTCAGGGCAGAGGTTATTTTTGGTGCCTGGTTTGAGAAGAGAATTAATGGTATTCCAGAAATGTTTGGGGTTATTTGATTGGTTAGACTGGAGTTTAATATAGTAGGACTTTTTATCTCTGATGATTTGTTTTTTTAACGAGGTTGCAATGTTGTTTATATATAAGAAAAGTTTCTGACTGCTTATTTTGGTGAGATGTTTTCCAGGATTTATCTCTTTGTAGCATAAGTTTTTTGGTGTCTTTGGTTAGCCAAGGGGTGGTCTTCGTTTTTATCCTTCTTGTTCTTGGTGGAGCTAGGGAGTTGAGGATGCTTAAGAAGGTTGATTTGAAGAGTTCTATGGCATTGTCAAGTGGTAGAGTTTTAGGGGGTTCCAGTTTGTTTTAGGGCATTAGACAAGGTTATGGGGTTAAAGCTTGTGAGGTTATGAGTGTGGGTGTATTGGTGTAGGTAAGGAGAGGAGTCAGTAGCTCTGTGGATGAAAGATGGCAAGTGGTCTCATATAGAGTCAGGAATAATGCCAGAGTTTATGACTTTATAAGGGTGGGATACTAGGATCCAGTCTAGAGAGGTGCCTGGGGGGTTGTTTTGTTGGGTCTGGTGATGGAGTTAGTTAGTTGGGTATAGTTATATAAATTGATGGATATGGTGGAATTTGGGTTGTTGATTTTATTCCAGTCGATATTTACATCTCCAAGTATGATGATCCTGATAAAGGAATATTCCAAGCAGTTTTGAACCCTTCCAGTATGTTTCCTGCACTATTCCATACACATATTATTATGCATGATAGAAAGCAATTTCCAGTGTTGCTTACAAACTATCCCCTGGGCTTCACATAGTGCCACCTTCCTCTTAATTATTTATTTTTTCTCCACATCTCTTAGTTGGGTGTGAGGGGTGGTAAAAGAGGCCCATTTCCAGCAGAGTACATGCGTCTTCATAACTTTTTTTTTTTTCAAAAAATAATACTGCCTTTCATGAGTTCTGTTGATTTGCATAAGGTTCTTTGCTCTGTAGTCCATATACTAAGCTCTTCCCATTCCTTTACATGATTGTGGTATAAACCTTGCACATTTTACTGTCAATGCAGTAATTACACACTCTTACTGGATTATTAGATAAAATGCATAAAGTTCAAACCAGGTGGGAGATCTTAGTGCATCCTAATTTGGTTTAAAATTTATACCTGGAAAAATAATTGAAGTGGTGTTTCCCCCATGTGGTTTTAAGCCCTATGAGTTCTACCTATAACACATTTACCGTTCTACCCATTCTATCTAGGGATGAAAATTGGCCTGCCTGTACTGTTACACCATTGGAATTGGCCTTTTCAGTACTGTACGAGTAGCATAAAAACAAACAAACATGTTTAATATTCAAACACAAACATAAAATTTAAATAAAGTAGCATACCTTCATAAAATCTCTTAAATTACTTACCAAAAAAGGTAAACCATATTAACAAGGTCAGGTCATGCCTACCTCACCCTGGTGGACTTCTTTAAGAAGGTCAGCAAAACAACTGATTAGGACAAAACAGTTCACACTGCTACCTTGACCTGTCCAAGGCATTTACCTCACACAAGTATTGGGGATAAACTCAAGAGGTTAGGAATAATCTCTCATGCCACTGGCTAGATAGCCAAATTGCTCACAGACTGGACACAGGATATTAAAACTGGGGAGTCTACCTCTACAAAGAGTCCCATCACCAGTGAAGTCACACAGGGATTAATTCTGGGACCACTCCTTTTTTGCATCTAGTTCTCTGAAGTCAAGGCCAGCATCAAGGGCATCTGGTTGACCAAAGCTGTAGATGATTGCAAATTAGGAGTACTCATAGAATCCCCCACCAACACTAATGTTCTTGGAGAAGGGCTGATACAGACATTTAACTGGTAGCGGAGCCACAGACTAAAACTAAATGCCAAGGAATGCATAATGGTATTCTTCATGAAGTCAGAGCACATTGTAAATACCATATTGACAACATACCCCTATAGTCAACCTAGTAGTCAGAGATTTGGGGACACACATAGAGTTATCTAGCTTTTGACCATCGTGTATCTACAGTAATGAGGAAATCATTCTATGTTGTGCAAGTTATAAAGAGGTATGGCATCTAAGTCCAATGAGGTCATTGTTCCACTGTATTTTGCACTCGGCAGTCCTATCACTGAGTACAATATCCCATTTGGTATGTACCTAACCAGGCACATTCAAAAATCTGAACATCTACAAAGGATCTCTCTAAAAGAATATAGGGTGTAAATAACATGCCCTATGTAGACCACCTCAAGGCTCTAACCCTGTATTCTGTCTCCTACAGGCATTTGAGGGGAGATCTATGCCTGGCATACAAGGTATCATCAGACCCAACTCTGATGGACCTCCTACATAGCCACAAAACAAACTACACCAGAATTACCTATTCTAAAGACTTAAAACCTTGCCTGTGATATAAATAGGACTTGCTGGAGAGACAGATATGTATCGCAGAGACTACCTCTTCTCATGAACAGGCTCCCCATCAATGTGAATCAAAGTTCCTCCCTTATTAAAGTGTAACTTGGACAACTGGATAAGAAACCAGAAATTCACCCCTGGTTTGGCACCTATGTCCTTAATGGACACAGTCTGCAAATTGTTAATCTTCCAAGCTTGTAAATGTTTTATCTCACAAGCCTCTGGTTACTCTACTGAGGATACCAGCACTTGTCAGAGATTTTGGGATGCATGGCTTGGCTTAAAAAGACTCCAGTGGTTGTTAGTTTAGTATATACATATGAACTTATGAACCAATGAACAAATGCAATCTGATCCTCTTTTTTCCATATGCATTCTTTTGGTGTTCATTTTTTTTTCACCTCTCATTATATTTTATGTTATTGACTGGTTTTATCTTTCAACAAGAATATCTGTTAGCAATATTAATAACTTCTAATACCATTATGTTTGTCTTTTGTAATTCCTATCTTTTTGACTAAACTTCTCATATTGCACTTAATATAACATTTTAAACTCCTCACTTTCTGTTCACACTTATCCTGTTGCAAACACTATATAGCCACAGCAATTATTGCTACATGATTTCATCTTTATTACTACAGCTCACCCTTAAGTACTTTCTTTCCTCTTCTATTTTATATTTCATATCGCCTTTTAATTAAGTATTAAGTATTTAATTAAGTATTAATTAATTAAGTAGGGGTTGGGAGGGTGGCCGAATGGTTAAGGTGTTTGCCTTACAAACACAAGATGCATGGTTTGAGTCTCACAAGGGATAATTGGCTAGGCTTAAAATGGCTCGGAAGGGCAGTTAGCTTAGTACTAATCTATGAATCTATGAACCTGTTGCAGAAGAGCTGGTTGATACTCTGCAAATAATGCAACACTTGGATATTATTCATAACTCTCAAAAGGTTGTGGTTGCATCTGATATTTACTCCCTCATAGTTTTATTTCAAAATCTTTAGTGATGATATTTATTTCCCTTCTATCGATATTCATTTTCAGAGCCTAATCTCAAAAAGGATTAATCTGTCCCTATATAAACATCTTCCATCTTTTCTTACAGTTTCCTCTGTTTCCACCCTTTATGCATGCTTTTTCCCTACATTACCGCTGTTCTTGATGCCAAAATATACTGACTCCTTTTAACAAGTTTTAGTAACAATACATAAATAAATAAAAATTTACATATTAGGCTTATCGATAGGCATTTATTTGCAAGCCTATTTCCTTTACTGTTATTATTATTATTATTATTATTACTGTTTTGTATAATATAGTATGAATTAATGATTGTAATCAGTTTCTACAAATCTAAAACATTCTTATCTCCAAGGATGTATTAACATTTTTATTAAAATCACCAATTACTTCTTAATTGTTTGGTACTTTTCCTATCATCTGACTATGCCCTCTGGCTGTTACATCATTCTCATCCCGTTCTTCACTACATGACCATGCCCACCAAAATATACTCATGAGATCCTTACTGACTATAAAATAATGCAAACTACTATCAACCTTCTAATACATGAATTTCCCATCTTTATAACAAAAGCCCCATTCTCATTGGAAGTATAACATAATCAAAGCATGTACAATACCTCAATATCCTGTACCATTAATTTTAAACAATTAGCATAGGGCCAGTTTTAATATTCACCAACTCAATCATCCTTGACTATTAATAAAAATGTATTTATGTATTAAATGTTAAGCAGTGTCTCAGTGAAAACTCTTACCTTACTATCTTCACAATAAAAGTTTAACACCCTCAAAGCCATTGTTGCATACCTTTCTAAAAGCACCATTACATATGTTATGAAACCACTTCATAAAACCAACCCCTTACCACTTTCATCTTCATATTTCCTATAATTTGCTATAAGGTACTTTATTAAATATTGTGTTCCAATCCATTGATATTACACAATCATTTACTAATCGGAAATATCCCCTAATATATTTTATATTTGAACTGTTTATCTTTCCTTTGACCTGTAACTTTGTTCTTACATTTGTTATTCTTGGCAACATCACCACCAAGCTATTTTTAATGCTTGCATCTTTAAATTGTAGCCCACGTTTAATAGGTATGCTGCCTTTAAATCTACTTTAGATTCATCACTTCTCCATTCATTTTAAATTTTATAAAATAAACACTCTGTCTTTTCCTTCACTGCTTTTAAATCCTCATCATTTTTAGAAATCCTCTAATAACTCATTCAGCATTCTTCCCTCAGACATCAGGGACATAACTGCAGTCATGATATTTAAAATTAAATTGT
The DNA here is from genome assembly GCF_019279795.1 of Protopterus annectens. Classification (NCBI taxonomy): domain Eukaryota; kingdom Metazoa; phylum Chordata; order Ceratodontiformes; family Protopteridae; genus Protopterus; species Protopterus annectens. The sequence goes on along the minus strand of NC_056726.1, from coordinate 1,777,462,066 downwards.
TTTGCCATCTGAAAGAAAGAACTATCTGCAATATTGTCACCTCACTCAGTTTCCTAAAAGTTGTTGTCAATGAATATGATGCTATTTCTTGTGTCCTTTATCATCAGTGTTCAAGTAGTAATGTGAGCTTGGCTATAATGGCTAAGATCTTCACCACATAGGCACAAGTTACAGGGTTTGATTCTGACTTTGGAATATTGTCGCTACTTAAAATGGCCCTTCATAGCAGTTAGCCTAATACTCACCTATGAACTAAGACCCAGCTGTCTACTAACACCCGTTGGAGTCGGTTATTAAGCAAAATGCAACCCACCAACCAGATGAAAAAAGACAATTGATCTCTGTAGTCAGAAAAGTTGTGTTATCTTAATGCCCCTGCAGCACTCTAAGTAATTATTAACTTCTATCTTGTTCTAACCCAAAGAATTTGATGGGGCAGATATCAAAACATGATTTTCTTACCCTGACTAACTGGTGGATTACTTGCATATATCTCATGGGCAAACACTATAAGATGTTTAGGGTATTACACAGTGAAATCTTCAGCTTGTCTGTGTCTTTCTTGCAGTTGTTGAATATGTTGTCTGTGTGACCTTTTTTACCTTTTGGTTTAGATGCAGCTTAGAATTAAGGGGAGCATCATATCAGGCAAATGCACTGGTTGCCAGATTGTCAGATAAGGCAGCTTTGGGTCTGACAGACAAAGGCATTGGACGACCTATATGATCCCTTGATATGATGTGGAAAAGGAGAAATGCATGGACTTCCCATACAACTGGATATGAAGGCATGTACAGATCTTACCTTTCTAGCTAAAAAAACTTTATAGAGATAAACCGGGGGCTCAGTGGTATATCACAGGTATTGCCCTGTAGAATACTCAAGGTGTTCTTCAGTAAATTGCTATCACATTTGGACAATATTGTCAGTTTTACCAACATTATAGAGGAGAGAGAAGAGAAGAGACACACTACCATACATTGCTGTTATGATACTTCCAACCTACCCAAAGTGCTGAGAACTGGAAAATGCAAGGTGGTATTCCTGGAAAGCAGCACATCAGCAGGAAGGGATACCCTTCATTAATTTTCAGACATTGTGCAATGCACAGGAGTTTGTAGCCTATGCATGGACAGCATTACATCAGTAGGAAGGGATACCTTTCATTAATTGTCAGACATTGTGCAATGCACAGGAATTTGTAACCTATGCATGGACAATATTACATCAGCAGGAAGGGATACCCTTCAGTCAATTGACAGATATTGTGCAATACACTGGAGTTTGTAACCAATGCATGGACAGCATTACATCAGCAGGAAGGGATACCATTCAGTTAATTTTCAGATATTGTGCAATGCACAGGAGTTTGTAACCTATGCATGGACAGCATTACATCAGCAAGAAGGGATACCCTTCAGTTAATTATCAGGTATTGTGCAATGCACAGGAATTTGTAAACTATGCATGGACAGCATTAGATCACCAGGAATGGATATCATTCATTAATTGTCAGACATTGTGCAGTGCACAGGAGTTTGTAACCTATGCATGGACAGGACTTCATTAGCAGGAAGGGATTCCATTCAATTAATTGTCAAATATTGTGCAATGCACAGAAGTTTGTAACCTATGCATAGACAGCATTATATCAGCAGGAAAGGATACCATTCAGTTAATTGTCAGACATTGTGCAATGCACACAAGTTTGTAACCTATGCATAGACAGCATTATGTCAGTAGGAAGGGATACCATTCAGTTAATTGTCAGACATTGTGCAATGCACAGGAGTTTTTAACCTGTGCATGGACAGCATTACATCAGCAGGAAGGGATACCATTCAGTTAATTGTCAGACATTGTGCAGTGCACAGGAGTTTGTAACCTATGCATGGGCAGTATTACATCAGCAGGAAGGGATACCATTCAGTTATTTGTCAAACATTGTGCAGTGCACAGGAGTTTGTAACTGATGCATGGATAGCATTACATCAGCAGGAAAGGATACCCTTCAGTTAACTGTCAGATATTGTGCAATGCACAGGAGTTTGTACACTATGCATGGGCAGGACTTCACCAGCAGGAAGGGATTCCATTCAGTTAATTGTCAGATATTGTCCATTGCACAGGAGTTTGTAACCTATGCATGGACAGTCTTACATCAGCAGGGATGGATACCCTTCAGTTAATTCTCAGCTATTGTGCAATGCACAGGAGTTTGCAACCTATGCATGGACAGCATTATAGCAGCAGGGAGAGACAGCATTCAGTTAATTGTCAGATATTGTGCAATGCACAGGAGTTTGTAACCTGTGCATGGATAGCATTACATCAGCAGAAAGGGATACCATTCAGTTAATTGTCAGGTATTGTGCAATGCACAGGAATTTTTAACCTCTACATGGACAGCATTATATCAGCAGGAAGGGATACCATTCAGTAAATTGTCAGACATTGTGCAATGCACAGGAGTTTGTAACCTATTCATGAACAGCATTATATCAGCAGGAAGGGATACCATTCAGTTAATTGTCAGATATTGTGCAATGTGCAGGAGTTTGTAACCTATGCATGCACAGCATTATATCAGCAGCAAGGGATGCCATTCAGTTAATTGTCAGATATTGTGAAATGCACAGGAGTTTGTAACCTATGCATGGACAGCATTACATCAACAGGAAGGGATACCATTCAGTTAATTGTCAGATATTGTGCAATGTACAGGAATTTATAACCTATGCATGGACATTACATCAGCAGGAAGGGATACCATTCAGTTAATTGTCAGATATTGTGCAATGCACAGGAGTTTGTAACCTATGCATGTACAGCATTACATCAGCAGGAAGGGATACCATTCAGTTAATTGTCAGACATTGTGCAATGCACAGGAGTTTGTAACCTATGCATGGACAGTCTTACATCAGCAGGGATGGATACCCTTCAGTTAATTCTCAGCTATTGTGCAATGCACAGGAGTTTGCAACCTATGCATGTACAGCATTACATCAGCAGGAAGGGATACCATTCAGTTAATTGTTAGATATTGTGCAATGCACAGGAGTTTGTAACCTATTCATGAACAGCATTATATCAGCAGCAAGGGATATCATTCACTTAATTGTCAGACATTGTGTAATGCACAGGAGTTTGTAACCTATTCATGAACAGCATTATATCAGCAGGAAGAGATACCATTCAGTTAATTGTCAGATATTGTGCAATGCACAGGAGTTTGTAACCTGTGCATGGACAGCATTACATCAGCAGGAAGGGATACCATTCAGTTAATTGTTAGATATTGTGAAATGCACAGGAGTTTGTAACCTATTCATGAACAGCATTACATCAGCAGGAAGGGATACCCTTCAGTTAATTATCAGGTATTGTGCAATGCACAGAAATTTGTAAACTATGCATGGACAGCATTAGATCACCAGGAATGGATATCATTCATTAATTGTCAGACATTGTGCAGTGTACAGGAGTTTCTAACCGATGTTTCTTCAGAGCGGCATGTCAGTACTTATGATTACCACATATTGCATACAAATCATCTGTATCAACTTTCTGCACAGTAACCTCTAGAAGAGTCATCCATTAGATAAATGCAGGTGCACTGGTGTACCCACATATCTAAAGCCACAGAGAGTAAAGTACACGTCTCGCCCCCATGTATCCATTCTCCCTGTATGTCTCCAATCCCTAGTGCTCTGGTTGACAATTCTTATATGGACCCCATAAAGCATGGCCAGTTGTCGATATAATAATTTCCACATCCAAACTAGAAATGTAGTAGAGCACATGTTTAGCCAGCTGAAATCCAACTTGTGGTGCCTAAACACATCTGGGCATCCAGGGGTGAGGGCACTGTGCCACAGCCTGTCAGCATATCTTTCAATCTCTTACACACACTAGAAAGTTGCTAGAATAGCAGGTTTTGTGTTAGCATGCATTTCCTGAAGAATATGAGGTCTGAAACTCAAATGCATGTCATTATTTAGTGATTTCATTCTCTAGCGATATGAAAGAAAGCAACAGATTTTATGGGGAACAGACAAAAATATGAAGCCAACATCTGGACAGTTGAGAGATATAACCAGGAACCACAAAAATCAGCAACCAAAACTAGCAAAACAAAAAAAGCAGCACGGCCGTGTGTAGAATCCCAGGACACAAACTTTAATGAAAATAAACACTTTTGTCAGGTACAATAACCAAACTTCTTCAGATAAAGAAAAAAAAAGTTATCTGTCCTACGTATACCACATTTGAAATGCATCATGGTCCAACAGCCAATGAATCTAAAACAATGATAAAAAATGCAAATTGCAAGCTGAAACCCAATAGTAACCCTTTGGTCATGAAAGTCTTTAATCATATATTTTTTTTTTTTAAAAAATATATAGAACAAATGTATGAAAAACTATTTATATGTTTACCAATATATAAAAAATAAAAAAAAACATTCATGCTTGTTGACAGACATGAGTTTAAAAACTGTACTTATTATCTTACAAACTGTTTTAATTTTAAAGTACTGGAGATGGAAATACTGTCATTGAGCCCAGGGGGAATACATGCATTCAAATAAATTTTGTTCCAAGTATAGTTTCCAAGGGCCATTATAGGGACTTTTTTGAACTTGATGCACTACCACAAATTTAAATTGATGTTTAGGGTACTTAGTCAGATGCCAGTATAAGGCATTAGTCTCCTTCTTGTAGGCTATATCATATTGATGTTCATATATTCTCTGAGAAAGTTTACGTTTGGTTCTGCCTACATAAAAGGCAGGACAATGCAAGCACAAAGCAATATCTACCATTGACTGGGAATAACAGGAATATTTTCCTTTTATATCAATATTTCCTCCCCTTATACTAACACTTATACCAATAAAAATGTGTTTGCATTGACTACATATTCCACATGGAACCATCCTCCCAGTGTTAGTACTGTTCTTAAGCACTTGTTTCTCCATAATGATTTTTAAATTAGGCGCACACCTGTACACCATATTAGGATGTAACCCCAGTCTGTCCTGGATATCCTGGTCACCTGTAATAATTTTCCAATTTTTATTCAAAATATCAGTAATAATGAAACTGTTACTGTAATATGTGGTAACAAAAGGGCAAAAAATGTTTTCTTTGCCCTGGGTTTTATTCTGGGTACCAGATCCCATCTGAGACACAATATCTTGATTACCAGTCATCAAAGATGCCATACTTGCGTCTTCCTGATGTAAGGAAAAATCCTTCAGGAGGGGCTTATATTCACAATTATTATGCTTGTTAACCACCTCATTATGAATTTTAGTCAATAACCATGGTGACTGGAAAACATTTTGAGTATATTTGTACATTCCTGAAGAAAATCATCATGGTCTGTGACCATATGAGCCACCCTAACTAGCTGCCCTTTTACCACTCCACTCTTAATATGAAAAGGGTGACTACTGGTGTAGTGGAAATAACTGTTGAAGTGGGTAGGTTTTCTATAAGTAGAAGATCTTGGTGCATAATTGTCTGGTGACTTTGTAATTAAAACATACAAGTAAGCTATTTTATCCAGAGTAATGGTATGGGTAAACGTCAAAAATGATGTGGTCTGACTAATATACTCAATAAAATGTGGAATTTCATCTAAAGGTCCTACCCATGCAATAAACAGATCATCCAAATATCTCATATACATCTTAATATAGTTGTGAAATTCAGAAGGAAACAAATAACACCTCTCCCACCAAGCCATGACAATATTGGCTTCCCCCAGCATCTGTTTAAAATAATTCCCTTCAAAATAGATGTAATTATGCTTTAATACCAGTTCCATTAGTTGACTAAGGGTATTGACTTTATCTTGACCTAAACCCACCACTTGACACAGAAAGTCCAAAAATCATTCCATGCCCACATCATGAGGAATGCAACTATACAAATCTTTAACATCAACAGTGATAAAAACCCCTTCTTGAAATGAACTGATCTGATTAAATAAGGTCAAAAAGTGCCAGGAGTCACGACATAAACAAGGGATGTTAGATACTACATGTTTCAGTTGCTTGTCACATAAACGTAACAAGTCTTAGACCAACCTGAGTCAACTATGGGACGTGGGGGGGGGGGGGCCTTAAGTTTTTGTGTATCTTTGGTATACCAAAGATACCAGAAATTTTTGGTCAGGTAGTTGTCATGTAATTAAATTCTGTTATAGAAATGTGACCCTGAGTTAACATGTCAGATAATGTATAATCTATGTATTTATAACCTATATTGACTTCATTCAAGGACACTTCAGTATAAACATCATCATTTAACATAGTAAACATTCGCTGAGCATAATCATTATTTTCCATGACAACTACCCCCCCACTTTATCTGGTTGCATAAATCTCAGGTTGTTCTGTCATTTTAATTCCTCAAGTAACACTCACTCTGCAGATGAAATATTTTCAACATAACCTGTGTTGGAAATAAAATGCCTAAAATCCACCTCATAGGCTTTCTCAAAAATGTTTAAAGTTTGATTTAAGTCTGGGTTGTAAGTACTAGGAATCCGTAGGACATTATAAAACTCTAAATTGTCACAAAACAATAATTGCAAGTTCAAATTATGAATATACATTTTTAAGTCCCAAATAAGCTTAACCACATCAGCTGATTTACTGGGCACAAAAGTATACCCTTTACAAAACAAATCAATATGCACAGTAGACATAGCCACCCCACTGTAATTGTAAATCTTAAAATCTCCATTGGAATTGGAAACAATGATATAAGATTCAGTTGCAGTCACCTCTGAAAACTGGCATTGTCGTATCCATTCCTCCGATTCTGCCAATTTGCTCGATTGTTCTGAGGGTAGGGGTTCTGGTTCTGTAGCCTCTGATTTTAAAGCCGCTCTGAGTGCCGTACTGTGAGCACTTCTAAAGGATCAGCAGCTCCTTCACTACCTACAACTTCATCACTAGGTGCTCCAGACTCATTGTCTCCCCTCCATGCAGCTTGCTGACCTTTTGGTGGATTAGGGAAAGCTTTCCCCTGATGGTAAGCCACACGATCCCTCTCAAGCTTTTTGTTTTTTTCTACTGGAAATGAGCATACACATATTGTCTATTTCCTTAAAAATACTTTCATATTGTGATTTGAAAACATTAAAAATCACATCACTGGTGATAGTTTTATCCATTACTTTATCTTCATAAAGTTTATCCATAGAACTGCTGTTGTGTTTGATAAATAGTTTCATTAATTCACAGCCATGCGTATCAAACATGGCTAACAACTCCTGGTGTGGTAAGGAATGCTGTACAAGCCCCTTCAGCTATTTTCAAACCCTTAAACCTTTTGGGTCCTGTTTAACTCTAAAATACATATTTTCATAATGCAATTTGCGATAAGGAGTCAATTTTGATTTAAAGACTTTTAATTTACCTTCAAAATCAGGAGATTCCACCCGAGAATTCACATCACTTGGTATCTCCCTCTGCAGCCAACTATCCAAGGTACATGGCTGCAACCACCTTTCATTACTCCCAATTACAGGAGTAAACATTCCATTGTTCTGTCGTTGACCAGGCGGAACCTGCTCACGAGTGTTTGTAGTACTCACCCCTCGCAGAATCTCTGAGGTGTTATTGAATTCACCAGCATTTAGTACAAGTATATTACCAGACCAATTCACTGAAATTCTCTGTTGTGTTAACTGCTGAACCAAAACAGTAAGATGATACACAGAATCACGTAGAAGCATAAAATCTGCCTGTGAAACATGTCCATGTTCTTCTCCCACACTACCAGAATCCATAACCAGGAACCACAAAAATCAACAACAAAACTAGTAAAACAAAAAAAAGCAGCACAGCAGTGTGTAGAATCCCAGGATACAAACTTTAATAAAAATAAGCCCTTTCATCAGGTACAAGACCCAAACTTCTTCAGATAAACAAAAAAGTTATCTGGCCTTATACCACATTTGAAATATATCATGGTCCAACAGCCAATAAATCTAAAACAATGATAAACAATGCAAATTGCAACCCTAACAGTAATCCTTTGTTTACCAAAGTCTTTAAACATATTAACATTTTTTTTAAAAACATATAGAACAAATGTATGAAAAACTATTTATATGCTTACCAATATATAAACAAATAAAGAAACAAAAAAAATCATGCTTGTTGACAGTTATGAGTTTAAAGACTGTACTTATTATCTTTCAAACTGTTTTAATTTTAAAGCAGTGCAGATGGAAATACTGTCATTGAGCTCAGGGGGAAAACATGCATTCAAATAAATTTGCCACCAAGTTTCTTTTTGTTCCAAGTATAGTTTCCAAAGGCCATTATAGGGACTTTTTTACCTTGATGCACTACCACAAATTTAAATGTCTATCATAAGATTTATATTAGAAGTATAGAGGTGGGGGTGAGGGGTCCCCTACACATGGTCGGCATTTCACAATGTCGATGACCATATGGCGGAGACCATATGATCGACATTTGAAATGCTGACCATGCGGAACCGGCATCTCCATATAGTGCGGAATGGAAAGATTTCCATTTCTGCACTGTAGTGCAATCTCGGAGTTGGTATATTTAAGTTACAGGGGTGTGTGGGGGGGCATAGCCCCCCATGGGGGGCGCAGGGGGGCATAGCCCCCCCGCTAGAAATTAAAAAGTAGGTTTATGTTGTGTGTTTCATTTTTTTTTACGTTTGAAATTTTAGGAGTCGAACATATGGTCTCAGCCATATGTGTTTCTGCTTTCTAAAATTTTGAACATGTATAGTAGACCTGGGGGTGAGCAGTGTCACAAAGTGATGTATATGGGTGAGCAGCAGCATAGCAGCATAGCTAGGGTTATCCCTATTCGACCGTCATGGTTGTGAGCTATTAGAGCTCATGATCAAACATAATACTGTGTGGCTTAACAAAATACACGAAGATGTCCATGTATTGGATTCTAACATTCATCGGAGTGGCTTATACGACAGGTGCCGACTTCAATACAATACTATCTTCCAGCAAGTGGACAACGTTGTTTCCTTGATTTCCACCCAGAAGGCCAAGAAGTTGGACCGGGATCGGAAGGCATATCAGGCTGGGAAAGCCTATCCTGCACCTCCTACTGTGTTTGGTAATCGCATGGTACATTTTCCTTCACATTTACAAAATGAGGAACATAATGGAGGTGAAGAAGAAAGGGAAGAGGTCCCTTTAGGCACCCCAGGGCCGAGATGCTCAGAAAGGATAAGGAACCACAGGCAGCAACAATGGAATCCTTATGCACAAGGGAACAGTTGGAGACAATATGGGCAGAGGAATGGCCCCTGTGCCAATACGAACAGGCAACAGAGGTGACTGTTTTCAAACCACCTACTATTATTATGAATAATAAAAAGGATTTTAAAATTCACTATACCAATGTTGTTTTATCTGTTTCTCAAGCTGATTTAATGTGTAAAGGGTAAAATTTTGTACCGAGTAGATCTAGTAATTCAACTGAACTTATTTGTGATTTAAAGTTGTATACACGCAATTTAAATTTGAAATTTTTACATAGGAATGACACTGATGCGTTTAATGGAGTAAATACAGTAATTAGAGTACCTGGTACTTGTAACCCAGACCCACATACTATTCTGAAGTCTTTTGAAAGGGTTTATGAGATGGATTTCCATCATTACCTAGGTGCACATGACCAAGCTTGTAACCTTACGGAGGCTGAATCCAATCTGCTAACAGAATTCAGGGCTAGGAGGGATCTCAGAGTTATGCAACCTGATAAAGGTGGGGGGTTGGTGGTTATGCATACAGATGTCTATGTGCAAAGCATGTTTAATCTCCTGTATAGTGATACTTACTGCGAAGCCTCCCTTAACGAAGTCAACATTGCTTATTGGAAAATAGAATAGATTGTGATCTCTTAGATATGCTAACACAGGATCAGATTAACATAGATGAGTATAACTACATGACAACCGACTCCCCAAAAACCCCAGTTATTTTTGGGGTACATAAGATCCACAAGCATTTAGTTAATCCAACATTATGCCCTATTGTGGATTCAGGGTAGTCTAAAACCCATTACATAGCTAAATTTCTGGATAGGCATCTAAAAGACAAGGTGCTGAGTTTCCCTCACATATGTCGCGATTCCTGGCATTTTTTGGAAACATTTAATGCAATTGCAAGTACGGGGGAAAGTGTTTCATTTATAACTATTGATGTCAAGGAATTGTTTAGTTATATCCCGCAAAATATTGGATTGGAATGGTTTTCAGAATTCTTATTTGAAGAATTGGGGTTGAGATTAACTTGTATGTACAACTTTTGGACATTGTGTTGAAGAACAATTATATTTATTATGAAGGGCACTATTTCAAACAACTGCTAGGGATAGCCATGGGGTCAGCGTATGGTCCTTTATTTGCGAACAATGTAATGTTATGGTGGGAAAGGTGTTTTTTTTATTCCCTTCCTCCTATTTTTTGCATTGTTCCTTATATTTACGGTACCTGGATGATTTATTGATAGCATGGAAGGGACCTAAGGAGGATATTGTCCCCTTTATTGATTATATTAATCAAAGCATGGAATTTATGAAGTTCACACACACCTGGGATGAAAAGAAAATTTCCAATTTGGATGTTAAGATAAATAAATTACAGGATGGGGGATTAAAATCTACTATATTTAGAAAAATCACCTATTCTAACAGTATCCTACATTATTCCAGCATTCATCCAATGCATGTTAAACGTGGTATAGTTAAGGGCCAACTAGTAAAAGTGGCCCGCATGGTTTCTAAGTTTGAACATTTTTTGCAAGAATGTGACACTATGGGGCAGATGTTTTTAGATAGAGGATATCCTGACAGTATTGTATACAATATAAAACAAGAGGTTATAAGAAAACGAGACAGTGGTTTTTATATTCCCATTTTGGGGGGTGCAGGGAATATTCACAGCCCCCCTACTTCTGGGGATGGTACCCGCTTATCTGGAGACAACTATGAGCGTGATGGGGGGACACTGAGTTAGATAATTCTCAGGTAATTGCTACCCAGCAGAATTGTTGCCCTTCATGTCCATTTGTATCCACTTTTTCCAGTGAGTCATGTTGTACAGGACATTCTTAATAAGAATTGGCCTATATTATTGAGTGAACCCAGTTTGGCTGGGATTTGTGGTAGGAAACCTGACTTTGTTTTTAGAAAGGGCAGGAATATCAAGGGCCTCCTGGAACAAACTACAGATGGGGGAATAGAAGGAAAGATGTATCCATGTGGTATGTGCCACCAGTGTAATTTTATTATGCCAACTACTAGTATCACTATACGTGATAAAAGGATTAAGATTAAAGGTAAATATAGTTGTTATACTCAAGCAGTCGTGTATGTCGCTATGTGTACAGAGTGCCCAGCCTTTTACATAAGCAAAACTCAATGCAAACTGGCTCAAAGGATATATGAGCATAGATATGAAATGCGGCAACACGATGAGAAAAATACACTATATAGGCACACAAAACTTTTCCCCAATCATACATTCAAGTTTGTAATATTACAACAAGTAAAATGTGGGGATGGGGGGGGGGGTGCATGGAAGATATTCCTTGAAGAGAAAGAAATGTGGTGGCAGGTTTTTCTTCATGCATACCCCCCCCCAGGTTTAAATGACACAGTTTCCATATCAAGCAAGTTAAAATTAAAAGTATTTGATAGGTAATTTTTCTAGTTCTAGTTAGTGAGGGTGTCCCTGACTTTAATTTGATATAGACTAGGTTATATGTTTTTTCAGAACTATATGTTTTAATAATTATTTGCATAATAATGTTAGCATAATTATTTATATATGTATGCATTTTTAAAAAATGTTTAGTACCATGTAGGTTTAGTCTATTGTATGACAATTTTTCTGATTTTAGAACAGATACATATGTGTTTTTTATTCTACAAAGTGATTTATATGAGATGCTTTTTTTAACTGCATCATGCATTTTGGTTAGCACAAAAAGTTTTTCTTTTCTTTGAGCTGATTAAGTTTAAGTGGGGTGTGGCCAGTTGTGACTCTGATGTATATAAATTGCTTTGCATGCAGTTTTTAGTTGTCTGAAGAAGTCTGGTTATATACACCAGACGAAAGCGCTTACTTTGTTTCATGTTTTAAATAAATTTTCGTGTTTGGATCAGTGGATTTCAGCGTGTGTTACTTTGTGTGAAGGTGGGCCGAGAGGAGCACCTGCCTCAAGTGCAAAGTGTTGGGTGGGCATGATAAGCTGATCCTGAATCCCTCTTTAATGCAATACTGGCTTTTAAGAGCCGGTATTGCACTTGCAGTCAAACCTGAGTGCTGCAGTGCTCCGTGTATTGTCTAAACTGTCGCAACTGGTTGCATAATTGTAGCAAGCAGTTTGCTACAGTTGAAAAGTAAAAAAAAAACATTTTTAAACTAAAATCTGAATGTTGTAACACTCCATTCAGGCACGGTATAAACTATAGCAATTGTTTGTCATAGTATAAAAGAAGAAATGCTTTTTTTTTTTTTTTTTTTTAACTAAAACGTTAGTGCAGTAGTACTCCAAGTAGGCAGGGTATAAACTGTAGCAACTGTTTGCTACATTTGTAGCATGCATTTCTGCTACAGTTTAAAAAGAAGAATTTATTTATTTTGATATATTTTTTAAATTTTTTGAGGTGGCATGGATCTGACTGCAATGAGCTTAATACAGAAAGTATTTTTTATTTTTTTTTTTTGCTCTTTACTTGATGTGGATGGGGTGCTTGTTCATGGTACTGGCATTTGGCACTGCTTGGGCCATCTGTTCTTCTGTAGCTGGGAAATGCTTTAAAACTATTTAGGTATTGGTGAAGACTAGTTTTGCAGTACAGAATTAAGTTGTTAAGGGCTGGGCACTTTTCTGTCTTATAGAGAAGTCTGTATTGTAGTTAAATGAAAAAGAGCTTGGTGATGTGGTAGTTCTAATCAGTTTAATTCTCTGAGGACTAGGCAGCGGTGTATTGTATTCTTATAGCTTACTGCAAATTTGGCTATTTCATTATAACATTGCTCAAGTTTGGACAGTTTTGCAACCTGTAGGTTAGTGAAGATTGGGTCAGCATTAAGGAGAGATGGCAGTAAGAAAGTATAGAATGTACATCTTCTGGCTATGTCAGAGGCAAGCTTTTAATCTGTATAATGTATCTATTTTTTGATAAGTTATTTAACCACATGTAAAACATAGTGGTCAAATTTCAATTGGTCATCTGTGATGACACCCAGTAATTTGTGCAGCTCACTTGTTCTATTATGCTGTTGCTTGCAGAAACTATACTGAATAGTGTTGTTTTGGCAGAGATGTGCTGTGGGGTGAAAAGCAGTAATTTAGTTTTGTAGGGCTTAAAAGTAGTTTGAATTATTTAGCCATGCCTCAATTGATAAGGATTGCTGTGTAAGGTCTTGAAGTTTAGAGAGAGATTTAGATGCACATTAGCAATTATCATGCACTTACCTATGCTGGTGGTGCTCTGACACTCAACACAAAGTGTACCTATATAGGACATAGGCAGTGGTTAGTGTATTTTCCCTAATGCTGGTCTGGGTCCACTCGCTGTACTGCATATGTGATATGGCTACTAATCTAGCTGTCTTCATCTGACATAAGCAGCATCTGGCTACTCACTGGTCTGGGTACACTTGCTGTACTGCATATGTGATATGGCTACTAATCTGGCTGTCTTCATCTGACATAAGCATCCTCTATCCACATCTACAGGTATGACAGATGTTTTGTCATTGTCTGCATGCGGGAATGATGGAATAATTCATCTATAAGAACTGGTGTGGGAGATACTCCTCCTTCAATTGCAGCCTTTTCCTCTGCTACATTGCATACCTTCTGTAAGGCTCTACTTATGATGTCCTTGATTTAGTTCCCAACGTTGCAGTGTTATGTGAATCTTCCCATCCACATTGTTGACATCATAGATCACTGTGTCCCAAACAGGATCCCATAGAGGCTGGTGTGTACTCCTTTTCCAAGTACATATGCAGAGCTGAAGTCTCATGTGCTCTACAAAACCTCCAGAGTCCCAATGCCCTGACTGACCTCCTAAGAATAATTTATTTAGGATTTTGGATGCATTGCAAAGTAAAGTACACAGTTTCAGAAAACTGTGGTATGTCCATAAGTAATACATATGTAACACATACATTATGTAGCTGCAGAGGACACACAAGAAAGAGGTGATGTGTTACATTTTACAAACAAACAAAAAGGTAAATCAAAACTGGGCAAGTAAAATTCCCTTTAGGTGCAGATCTAATATGTTTTGTTGAACTTTAGCATGCGCCTGTTTTTTGTGTGTAGTATATAGCATACATTTTTCAACACCTCATGATGGTTTCTTTTTAACATTCATATGCTGACTCGAGGTCCATAAATTTGTAGGCTGTCACTGATTAATGTCCTGTATGGGCGTCTCCCTTATAGTTTCTGAATCAGCATTCTGATTATTAGCACAGAGGATTAAGGTTATGAACTGTTAATGAGCTGCTTCCTGTGGTCCAGAGCTCGATTCCTTTAGCCTCCATTTGCCCACTGTGCGACTATGAGCAAGTCATTTAACCAGAAAGTTCTTTGGGAAACTTGGGCAAGGCTTATCAATGGTCTTCAAGACTGTATGAATAGTAACTGTCTATGGTCTCTATTATTATGATTGCTTGCTGTGCACTAATAGAGGGAAAATGTAAGGGACTGAGATAAGGCAGAGCATGGGAAACTGTGCCGTACTTTATATTTTTTGTTTTTTAGCAGCAGTTTAAAAGTTTAGTCTTTAAATTAGTGCACATTTTTTAATAAAAATTAGCTAAATGAAACAAGAGCAAGCTGTTTTCTGTCTGTGAATGCCTGCCTTTGTGACCTGTTATCTGTTAAAATAATTCCGGGGGTTTCATATGCTTATTTTTCACTACATTTCACTGTCAGTATAGTTGCTTTCTAAAAATTGGCATCTTCAGTAGCTCATTTTCTCGGGTTTGGGTATTTATTGCAAATACTTTTGAAAAATAGTATGACCATTTCTGCCAGTGTCTATTATGTGTGCTGTATATCTTAAAATAGGTGCCAAATATTACATTACATTTTATTACACAATCTTGAGGACATAAAAAAAAACTAGTTAATCTATCTTATTAGTGGATTCAACATTTTATCTCCACTCCATCCTTACAAAAGACATCACTATACCTGCAAACCAAAAACTATGGCTGGCAAGTGAGATGTACAAGCTTATAAAGGCATGTAATGCAGCATTCAGATCTAAAGACAAGAATGTCCTAAGGGTGGCCAGTGCAAACCTAAACAAAGGCATAAAAGGGTCAAAGAGAACCTACAGAAGAAAAAATCAGGGTCACTTTAATAACCAAAGGGACTCTAGATGTCTATGGAAAGGCATACAAGCCATAACTGACTACAAACCTGCATCTACGCAGTGTAACGACAGTACAGAATTCTTAAATGAACTAGACTTCTTCAGCAGGTTCAATGCAGACAACAAAACTGTGGCAAATAAACTACCTGTCGGTCAGGATGAGGAAGTGTTATGCCTCAGCACAGCTGATGTACTGAAAACTTTGGGTCGATTTAACCCAAGGAAAGCAGATGGTCCAGATAACATTATGGGCAGAGTTTTCAGGGACTGTGCTGCACAGCTGGCATTGGTACTCACAGACATTTTCAATACATCACTGCGATAGCTATCATACCAAGATGCTTTAAGAACATGACTATCATTCCCTTACCCAAGAAACCACAACCAGCAGGTCTGAATGATTATCATCCAGTTGCTCTAACATCAAGAGTAATGAAGTGCTTTAAGTTGCTGATCAAGGAACAAATCTCAGCAAGCATACCAGCAACACTAGATACATTGCAGTTTGCCTACAGGTCAAAGCTCTGCACAGCAGATGCCATCTGTTTAGCACTTCATGAAACTCACTTGGAAAATAAGGACTGTTATGTCAGGATGTTATTTATCAACTTCAGTTCCACCTTTAATACTGTCATCCTTCAGAAACTAATGATGAAACTAATCCAACTGGGCATCAACACTCCCTTGTGCAATTGGATATTAGACTTTCTCACAAACAAACCCCAAAAGGTATGTCTGGGAAATAATAGCTCTAAAAGCATAACTCTGAACACGGGTGTACCACAGGGCTGTGTCCTGGAGTCCTCTACTATTCACCTTGCTTACACATGGCTGTATAGCCAGCTATGAATCCAACAGAATTATCAAGTTCACAGATGACACCACAGTCATAGGTCTTTGTCAGGAATGGTGTGAAAACATCATACAGGACTGAAGTGGAGCATCTGCTTCACTGGTGTGACAGCAACAATCTGGCACTCAATGTCAGCAAGACCAAAGAACTGATTGTGGACTTTAGGAGGTCTCTGGGAGCACATCAACCTCTGGAAATCAAGGGAGTAGCAGTAGAAAGAGTCAAGAGCACTAAGTTCCTGGGTATACACATATCAGAGGACCTGTCTTGGTCAGTGCACACCAACCATACTGTCAAAAAAGCACAGCAATGTTTGCACTTCCTATGTAAACTAAGGAAAACAAACCTGTCACAGTCTATCCTCCAAGCCTTCTATAGGGGAACCATCGAGAGCGTACTGGCAAACAGTATCATTGTATGGTATGGGAACTGTAATGCCTCAGATCCCAAGGCTCTCCAGAGAGTAGTAACAGTAGTGGAAAGAATCATTGGCTCTCCACTGACTTCCTTGGATGACTTACATAAATCTCTATGTATTGGAAGAGCTAGAAAGATAATAAATGACCATACTCACCCTGTTTGTGGTATGTTTTCCTGCCTTTTCTCTGGTAGATGTTACCACAGCATGCACTGTAAGATTTCCAGGTTCAATAGAAGCTTTTTCCCCTTATCCACCAGACTGCTGAACTCTAACGACAGGCATGCCAGAAGCCATTCTGCTCTTTCAACCAGTTAACTGAAAATTCTCTTGACTAATCCAGTAAATGACATACTGCCATGTCCATTTATTCTAAGATCATTGCTACTAGTAGCATACTTTAGTGCATTATCCAAATCTTCATCTGTCCTGAAACTTGAAAGTGCAATACTCTATGCAATATTTTTGCTTAACAGGTACCTATTAATGTAAAAATTCAAGGTTGTGCAATACCCTAAATGGCACATTTTATGCATGTAATGTCTGTAAGTGTCTGTTCTAATATTATTAAATAGTGACTGTACGTTTGTATGTTTCTTGCACTGAGAATAAAGCAACATAACTATGTGTAGATCTAAATGACAAAGTTTACTTTGACTTTGAGTTTGACCATCACCCTTATTCTTTCTCCACCTCTCTATGCTATTTTGAATGCTGTTGTGGACCCCCTTGCCACTGCCCATGCTGCTAGTCCATTCTATGGGTTGACAGCTATTTCTGTAAAAACATATTTTGGAGAACTAATGAGTAGTTAGCCCTCTAAAATCTGCTGCCTGTCCCATCCATTTTTACTATTCTGTTTTGTACTTGTTTGATAAATTAGTGTTAGTGTTTCATACTTTTCAAATGTAAAATTGGTAAACCAGTCAAAAAAGGTTTTTATACAATGACCCCCCCCCATTAATATTCAAAAACGTGCATGCTGATTGGTCTGCGTGCACGTTGTAAATCAGAGTTATAGTAATGGAAAAAGGTCCGGTCGCCTAGACTTTTTCCATTACTATAACTCTTTTTTTATAGCAACGGAGAACGCAAGATCTTTGTTGCTTCACACTGTCTCGCTATGTTAAGCTCCTTTAACATAGCGAGACAGTTTGTAAAAAGCAACGGAGATCTTCCTTTCTCCGTTGCTTTTTTCAAAACTGTCTCACTATGTTAAATGGGCTTAACATAGCGAGACAGCTTTAAAAAAAGCAATGGAAATTCTCTGTTGCTTTTTTTTAAAGCTGTCTCGCTATGTTAAACCCATTTAACATAGCGAAACAGTTTGTAAAAAGCAATGGAGATCTTCCTTTCTCCATTGCTTTTGCCCACAGCTCTGATGTACTGTGTAGGCATATGCATGTGCAGTACATCAGAACTGCCGCAGAATACCAGACAGGTGCGGAAGGGCAGCGAGGAGGCATTATACAATGCCATTATTTAACAAACGTAATTATTTTTTTTCTTAAATAATGTCATTGTATAATAGCAATAACCCACTTCTGGGTGTGGGTAATGCTGGATTTACCCACGGTTGGCTTTGTTTGGCCACTCGGGCTTTGCCCTCATGAACAAACCACACCAAACGTGGGTAAATCCAGCATTACCCACACCCAGGCGTGGGTTATTGCTATATTATACCATGATCCCCCCAAAACGTGCACGCTGATTGGCCAGCGTGCCCATTGTAAATCGAGTTATACTAATGGAAAAAGGTCCGGTCGCCCGGACTTTTTTCCATTAGTATAACTCGTTTTTTTTAAACACTGTCTCACTATGTTAAATGGGTTTAACATAGCGAGACAGCTTCGCCCTCGGGACCAAACCACGCCAACCGTGGGTAAATTTAGCATTACCCACACCCAGGCGTGGGTTATTGCTATATTAATTAACCATGTCTGACTAAAAAGATCATGTTAAACTCCATTTTTTCTGATATCAACTTGCATCATGCAGAGTTTCCATTAGTGATGAATTTAAGACCTCTTTTTCTGGGTGGGGAACACAATGCATGTTAGAATATATGTCATAGCTTTATGCTGAGTCACAGAATATCTGCTGTAAACATGGGTGTGGTTTCTCTAATTAAGAGAGGTGTGGACAGCACTGAAAACAAGAATATTTCCTTTGCTTATGTTTATATTTTCATTGAAAGCATGTTTGCTGTTAATTTAAAAAGTCCTAACATATTTTCCACAGTTTTATTTTACTGACCTTTATAATCATATATATATATATATATATATATATATATATATATATATATATATATATTTGCAAGATACATATAATTGACTCAAATATTTTGAAAGGCAACATATGTAAACAGATAACAAATGCCCTAAAACAATTCATAATGGAAAATGTATCAGCTAATCTTCTTATTTTGTTAAATGTAGCTTTATTTTCAAGACTGACTGCCTTACCTAACCTTTTTAGTGTTGAAAAGAGGTGTAATTTGGAAGCATCCAACATCCATTTTTTGTGGGGAAGTCTACATTCTACATGTTGAAATGTTCATTACATTTGGCACAGAACCCATAAACATTTCACCTTTTCAGAGTATGTTTTAATCATGAAATGCAGAAGAATTGGTTAAGCCATTATCACTAGCACAGGTCTAACAAGATTCTAAGTAGCATACCATGTAATTATTCTAGCCAACAATATCACAGAGAAAGTAGAAGGTGAATGTCACAATGTCTTGTGAAACAAGATCCTGGCACAGAATGACACCTTCACACAAGGAAGAGTTTACTTAATTAGTTTGGCTGTTTACATGCTTGCTGCTCTGCACCATTACAAAAAATTAAGGTCTCTAATAAGGAATACAGAACATTTCTAGTCATATTCCCAGTACCATTCTGTACTAAATATTCTAGCAGTCTTGCTTTGCTACAAAAATGTTTAAGTCATCTTTTCTGCCTACTGGAATCCATTTTTGGTACATGTGAAACACAGCAATATGAATCAAAGTGTTGGAATATAGCACAGTATCAACACACTGACTGTATTACATCTTTCATTATATACTTTCTGTGGCTCATTTTTATATTTTATTTTCAGATTTTCCCCATTTCACTTGTGTATTTTAAGACTGCTCCAAAATTGTATGTACATTTCTTCCTCACTTTTAACTTTCTATAAATAAGTTTAGTGTGACAGTAATTTTGGTGTACAGAAAGATTTTTCCAGCCTAGTGTCCACTCCCCATCATCATGTTCAAGTTCTTTCACAGTGAAGTTTGCAGGGTGTGTTTTTCTCATCTCAAAGGAATCTAGGTTATTTCTCATCCCAACAGATTATTGTATGAAAACATGAATTATATAGTCCAGTTTGATATAAGCAAACACATTACAACATGATGATCCACTAACTGTCTCAAAACAGCAAAAGGTTGCTGACACCAGTTTAACTATGCCAGATACTACTGACAGATGAAGTATTCACAGAGGTATATGCAGTTGCCAGTTTCTTTTAGTATGGTCTGTTGTCTAAAGTAAACATCAATGTTTTGCTTTCTCCTCTGTTTTACAATATATCTACCATCCTTCTAGTAAAGAATTCTGTGATCCCATAAGGCTTTCCTAAAAGTTGAAGTTCTACAGGTCTGCTGCAGTCCAGCTTCCTATACAATGGTCACCTATACCACTGTCTGCTTTGCCCTTTTCTTTAATGCAGCTCCTAATACCTTGCCTTTGAATGTTTGATATGTTTATGTAGCACCTCCGTTTATCCTTCTTTCTGCATAGGAACATATTCCTACTTTGCACTGTGTTTTGCTACAGTCTAAACCTCATCCCTTGACCCCACTCTTATCTTCATGGTAAGTATGCTATAATGCAGCTTGATTTTTTGTTTTGGTTTCCAGATCTTATGCAGGGGCAACTATTTTACTTAAAGAACAGTAACAACTACTGCTAAAAAGTTTGCTGCCCCATTCCATTCAACATCCAGTGTAAATGTTTCCACGTAAAAGAACATGTATCTGCAAAACATAAATGCATTCTTTCCTTGTATAGTAGAAATCAGTCAGTACCAAATAATGCAGCCCAGGTAATATTTTCTTTAACTTTGGAATTCACAGGCTAATTATAACTAGTTTGGATTCATCTCTCTTTTCCGCAAACCAAACTTTTCCAGACCATGTGATTGGCTTTGTTGTAGTACTGTTAATGTTAACAAGGATATTTAAATAATTCTTTTCCATCTTCAGGATTTCCATTATTAGCATGCATGAAAAGCAGAAATGTGAATGAATCAGTGTTTACAACAAATACTATACTCTGACTGGAATGTACACATCACTGACTAATTTATGTATACCAACAACATAATGTATAATGTGTGCATCCTTATTTATTAAAATATTACAAAATAGCATTTCTGTTAAAAAAATTTAAAAATCTAATAAAAAGAACATGTACTGTTAAATATTACACTTTTTTTTCTTTCTTACAAAGAAAGGGCAACCATACATAATGCCTTTTTTCAGGAAGATCAGCAAAAAACAAAAGAAAAATCCAGCCAAGCTAGATTTTCCACTGTGTAATTCCTTAAAACCTCTTGTATTAGAGGTAACATGGGATATATGCAAACGACCCCTTAAGGACAACAGGTGTTTCAGCAATATGGCAGTTCTGTACACCCATGACTTTTTTTCCTTTTAAGTTGTTGTGGACAAATTCAGGCCAATAAAGCCAAACCCCACTTTTCAACCAGTAACATGACTTTCTAGCGTGATAAAAGTTCAGAGGAAAAATCTGAACAAAGGTTTTGCTGTCTTTGTACCAAGAAACAGCAAAAGATATTCCTTGGTCTGTGCAAGGCTGAAGTGTCCACCCATCTGATACGGTGTATTACATTCTGTATTGTTAGAAATTTTCTGAGATGTCAAAGTCAAAACAGCTTTGTCACAAAATGTAGCTGGAATTTTGTGTCTTCTCTGCCCTCCAGAAATCAAATTATCTTTTGATTCTCTTTCCAGGGACATTTTCCTTGTCATAAAGCTAGCTATCATTTATTCCTAGTACATCCCAAAGTAGTCTTTTCAATATGGTGCAATCTCTCTCTCTCTCACATGCAGTCTTCTCTCTCTCTCTCTCTCTCTCTCTCTCTCATGCAGTCTTTTCTCTCTCTCTCTCTCATGCAGTCTTTTCTCTCTCTCTCATGCAGTCTTTTTTCTCTCTCTCTCTCTCTCTCTCTCATGCAGTCTTTTCTCTCTCTCTCTCTCTCTCTCATGCAGTCTTTTTTTTCTCTCTCTCTCATGCAGTCTCTTTTCTCTCTCTCTCTCATGCAGTCTTTTCTCTCTCTCTCTCTCTCTCATGCAGTCTTTTCTCTCTCTCTCTCACATGCAGACTCTCTCTCTCTCTCTCTCTCTCTCTCTCACATACAGACTCTCTCTCTCTCTCTCTCTCTCTCTCATGCAGTCTTTTCTCTCTCTCTCTCTCTCTCTCTCTCTCATGCAGTCTTTTCTCTCTCTCTCTCTCTCTCTCTCTCTCTCTCATGCAGTCTTGTTTCTCTCTCTCTCTCTCTCTCTCTCATGCAGTCTTTTCTCTCTCTCTCTCTCTCTCTCATGCAGTCTTTTCTCTCTCTCTCTCTCTCTCTCTCATGCAGTCTTTTCTCTCTCTCTCTCTCTCTCTCTCTCATGCAGTCTTTTCTCTCTCTCTCTCATGCAGTCTTCTCTCTCTCTCTCTCTCATGCAGTCTTTTTTCTCTCTCTCTCATGCAGTCTTTTCTCTCTCTCTCTCATGCAGTCTTTTCTCTCTCTCTCTCTCATGCAGTCTTTTCTCTCTCTCTCTCTCTCTCTCATGCAGTCTTTTTTCTCTCTCTTTCATGCAGTCTTTTCTCTCTCTCTCTCTCATGCAGTCTTTTTTCTCTCTCTCTTTCTCTCTCTCACTCTGCTCTTCCTGTAAGTAGTTGATTTTTTTATTCATCTTGATTTCTATACTTTCCTTCATCATTTGGATTTTAAATCTCTCAAGTCTATTTTCTCTGCATTTTGTCCCAGCGATTCCCCAGTTTCAATTGCTTATTTTACTCATTTAGTCTCCAGTTTTCTTTCCTTGAATGTTGTTGTTGTTTGTCTTTCGGCTTTTCCCGGTTAGGGGTCGCCACAGCGGAACTCCGGTCCGCTAATGATTGGCAGTAGATTTTCACGAACGCCGAGGTGCCAGCTCGACATTCAACCTTCAACGAAGGCACACCCATTTATGCATGTTTTTCGAACGCCCACCCAACCGCGGGTACCTTTAATAAAAAAAATAAATAAAAAAAAAAAAAAAAAAAAAAAAAAAAAAGCATCATATAATTCCATCCCTTGCAATAGTACATTTTGGGTCTAAAATCATGAGATGATATTATGTTTTTCAGTCAGTATTGCCTACTGGTAAGTGAAAGTTTCATACTCATCAAATTCTATGAACAATGCAAACTTTCAACATGCATATACTGATTGTGTCCAAGTTCCAACCATCATCAGCGTGCTTATACACAAAAATTCAGTTCACAACAGTGCAAGTCATATGGCAAAATTCCATTTTCTTGGCCATGGTGAATCATTGAAGTGGACCCAAGGATAGCTAATAGCAACACCATTGTATAAATTACTATAAAAAAAATCATAGTCTGTAAACTAAAATGTCCTTGTTGCATATTTTACCACAGTTTCTAATAATATCACAAAACTACAAAAGATACTCAACAAAATGAATACAGACCTAATTTCAGTCTTTAAAAAAAGTCATTCACAAAACACTGATCAATAAATTAGAACATTCAGGTTCTAATATAATCTTGATAAGATGGATAGCTACATGACTTACAGATAGGACATGGAAAGCATCATAGAGCAACTGGATAAGTGAAATTCTATGATACAGTCAGGATGTCCAACAGGGTACTGTCTTACGTCCATACTTGTTTAAGTTGTATCTTTCAGATCTATCCTTTTCATCTTAAGTGTTCTATAGTTTGAATGCAGATGACATGAAAATGTCTTAACTGATTGCATCTGTTATAGACATGGCATATTTGTAAAAGAATTTGACTAAATCGACCATTTGAGCATAGGAGAATAATAAGCTGATAAATACATCAGAAATTAAGCATTTGTGATTTGGGAGACTTAGACTTAAGGGTGAGTATTTAATATATCAAACAATGATTAAAACTGTAGAGCTATTTAAGGACCTGTGCATATGGATAGATCCAGCTTTGCATTTTTTCTGATAATATCAACCAATTCGTTAAGGATAGTTGTAAAACTATAGGTTGTATAATAAGACTTATAAAGTCTAGCAAATTAGAAATAATAAAATCATTGATTATAAACTACATCAGACCTAAAGTAGAGTATGTGATAATAAAATGGAAACCTTACAAGAAAACTAAAATGAATATATTGGAAAGAGTACAGCGGAAATATATTAATGGAATTCACAAATGTAAAAATTTAAGTTATTACGAAAGATTAAAAATAGCTGAATTTAGAGTTTCTTTAAGATCTGAGTCGCCTAATGGGCTAATGCACTGTGTAATGCACTCAGATAGATAGGGTATTTAAAGACAACTACTTCTGGGAATGTTTGGGTTTATCAAAGAGTAAGTAGAAAACAATCAGATATCATGTGTAGCGGATTATATAGGAATGAGAGGTGTACAAATTGGATTTCTGAGGGAACAGCCTATTAAATTATATTAAAGCATGCCCTAGTTTAGATATTTTTAAAAACAAATTGGACACACATTTTGAAAATAATAGTTCTGGTACATTGGCAGTTTAGAAGGGCATCATTGCCCTGCCTGAAATATGATTATGAGTGTATGTATGTATTTAGTTCTTTATGTATGTAACAAAATCTCACCTCATATACTGTTGAAGTCCATACTGACCAGCTTTCAGGGTGGTCAAAGTCTTTGTGAAGCACAGGACGTTATTTTTTTTCATTGTTTGACAATGTTCGTCCATCCTTTTCCTACACCTCTTGTCCTGATGAGGGTCATGATTGTAGCAAGCTGAGCAAGGCACTCAAGGCTTCCTTATCCCAGCAACAGTCTCCAGCTCACAGGTATTCCCACATCAGCTGAGCAATGTAATCTCTCCATTGTGTCCTAGGTCTGTTACAGGTCCTCTTTTGATGGTCTGTAACTGATAGCCATTCATAGGAGGTTCCGAAGGTCCATTCTTACAAAGTGTCACAAGCCACCTCAACTGACTCCTCTCAATCTGGAGGATCAGTAGCTGTACTTAAAGACGTTTCTGGCTCATCACATTCCTTAGTTTCTCATGGATACTGAAATCAGCCATTGCAGAAAAGGACATCTTTTCTGTCATTACCAAAATTTCATGCCTTTAGGTGAGGATAGGCATACATAGTGGGTGGTAAGTTGAGCGGGTCTATCCTATGTCCCTGCTCTCTCTTCATCACCGCAGTCCTGTACAATGCCTGTGACATTGTCATCACTGTGTCTGTCCATTGTTCAGTCTCCAGGTCTTCTTTGCCTTCTGTTTTAAACAAGACCCCAAGGTAATTTAAACTCCTTCACTTGGAGAAGCTGTTTCCCTATCATTTGCAGACACAATCTACTCTCCTCCATGACAGTACCATGACATGTGGTTTAGAAGTATTGATTTTCATCCCATCTGCTTCAAGCTCCAAATGCAGAAGTTCTCTGAAACCTGCAGGTGGCCATTCACAGTAGTAGACAGTTCAAAGACACTGCAGCTGTAGAACAAAAAATATAGCAATCACAGCTGCCCAGTGAAAAGTTCTAGCCAGTCTGAATAGCAGCCACAAACAAAACACAGCAGTCACAGGTGCTGAACACAGTAGCCTTGAAATCTCTGCCTGGACAAAATAAAGCCTGAAGGTTTTGTGAAAAGTCAAATATAAACAGAACAGCCCCAAGCACAGGACACAGCTGTTAAAACAATCCAAATCCATTTAAGAAGTGATAAGTTCAGGGCACACAACCTAAAATAAAATACTAAGCTAACAAAGGTCAACTTTGGCAGCTATTTGGGTCACATACCTTCACTAGTTCCACAACCAGACATATACCATATTGGTAAACTTCCACATCACTTCACATTTCCAAGCAAGGACCAACAGTTGACCTACTGTTTCATGGCCACAATATAAACTGGATTTCTCTTCTTAAATCAGTCTCAGTTTTTGAATGGTCTCCTTTGCAGTACATTGGCATAGATCTTTCCAGGGAGACAGAGGAGTATGACACCTCAGTATCTTAAACATACCCTCCTGCCCCACATTTAGAAAATAATATTGAAAAGGTTTGTTAACCATAAAATCCCAAAGAAAAATATCATGTCCAGCATTTCTGCAAAGACTACATTCCGTCCTGCAGTCTTGTCACCTCAGAATTGTTCAGTTGCCACAATGACTTAATCTGGTACTTACAAATTAGAGGCAATGTTCCTCCAGGCTACGGATAACCATAAGGCATTTTTCAGTTGTGTACACAAGCTTAAGGGGACACACACAGCAGTGTGCTGAACTAATAGTAAGTGGATCCCTCTATACTGAGCTGGAGGATTCAACAAGTTTGCTGACTGATACATTTAGCTCCAGTTTCACCTCCCTATCACCCCTATTTACCTCCCAAGAAATCTACCATTTGTCCTCCAACTATCAATAAAGAACAAGTCCTCACTGCACTCTCCATAGCTAAAACACTGAATCAGTGAATCCTGATAATATCCCCAAATACCTCCTAAACAGTTTAAAACACGACCTGTCAGGACCACTAGAATTTGTTCGACCATAGCCTGCAGACAGGCTTCATCCCTAGGCAATAAAGAACTGCAACTCTCATGCCTCTACACAAAGGGTGACCATCATCATACCCAGGGAACTACAGATCCATAAGTTTGACTAGTCATATATGTAGTATCATAGAAATCATTATCATGGACCTGGCAATCAAAGACATAAGAATTTTTTAAACACTGGACCCTTCCCAGTTCGGTTTTGTCAAGGGCAGGTCATGCTTACTAAATCTGGTGGTCTTTTTGAGAGAGTCACTAGAGCCATGGACAAGGGCAAAATGGTGCATACTGCCTACCTCGACCTGGCAAAGGCATCTGACAATACCTCACTCAGGTATTATAAACAAACTCACAAATTTAAGCTTAAATCCATATGTAACCTGACAGATAGCCAAATGGCTCATGGTTAAGACACATGAAGTTAGGATGGGGGATCCACTTTCACCTAGAGGCCTGTTACTAGTGATGTTCTAAAAAGCTTGGTATTGGTACCACTCCTGTTATGAATATAGTTCCTTTAAGTCAAGGCAAATGTAGTGGGCCTTTAGCTGACTTGATTTGCTGACCTGATGACTGCAAGCTGTATTAAATCACTGAATCCCCCAAAGATGTAGATCTCATCCAGGAAGGTCCGATACAGACAAATAATTGGTTCCAGAACCATGGCCTAAATCTCAATGCAAAAAAATGCATAATTATACCCTTCTAGAAGAAAACCACCCTGCAAATTACAACACTGATAACACTCCCCTAAGAGTAGACCCAGTGGTAAGGGACTTGGGACCCCAGGTCGAGAGTAAACTGAACATTGAGCACCATGGCTCCATGGAGGTGAGAAAATCCTCTTACATGTCAACTTATAAATAAGGGCATAGCATCCAGATCTAAGGAGATCATAGTCCCACTATACGCAACCTTTATTAAACCAACAATTGAGTACAATATTTCAGCAAGTAACTTACCAAACATTTGGAACAGCTGGAGTGGCCATAGAAGTTCCTCACTAAAAGAATACAGAGTGTAAATAACATGTCTTCTGTGGACTGCTTCAAAACCCTGTCTCTGTACTTGGTCTCCTGCAGACTACTGAAGGGAGATCTATGGTTAACCTACAAGGCATTCTCTGATCGAGTCCTGATGGATCTGCTACACATTCATGGAATAACAGCACTATAATAACCAGACCTAAGGATCTAAACCTCATCTGTGACATAAATAAAACATTAAATCTCCAACAGAAATAATGAAACAAACTTAGAAACCACAAAACCTGTGGTACTCAACAAAATGACAAATTCAGATCCAGAAAAAATATAACTTTAATGAAAATTAATATCATAAAACATACGTTAAATGCTTTCATTCCACTTCACATTAGATTAAAGCTGTGGGAACTTCATAAGAAAAACATCCTACTCAGTCCCACACCATATATTTATAATTAAGTCATATGACCTATTAATTCAAAATGTGTGATTAATTAACCATGTAAGATCACCAAATACTTAAAATTGTATAAAAAACTGTTATTAAAATCATTATACAGCTTTTGTTACAATGAATATTCTGCTTAACCAAACATTGTTTAACACAAATCCCTTATAACCTGTGCTCGTTAAAACACATCATTTTAAAGCATAATAGTATTTTTGAATTAAATGAAACAAGTTTCATTAAGACCTGGGTTACATAAGGCATTTAATCTTAATTGCTATGCCATCTCTCTTCTATCCAAATGTTCCTTCGTAAACATTTCCCTAGGATCTTTCACTACTTGTTCAATGACCACAAAAGTAAATGTATGACTATTATTGCTTAATATGTGTTTACTGAATGCATTAGTCAATTTCCCTTTTTAATATCAAGCAAGTGCTCATATACTCTTTCAGCCTCCCCAAAGTTTTTCCAAAGTAGAAGGCTTGGCAAGATTAGCAGCTTGCCAGATAAACCACTTCCTTTAAATTGCATGCAAAATGCCCATTTATTGGATAATCTATCCTTTCACAGTAAAATATTCTATTCTCCTTATAGTGGGGCATTGTGCACAATTCCCACATTTAAACATTCTTGGTTTGTTGTTACTTAAAATACTACTAGTCAGTCATCAACTTTTTAAATAACTCTTATTGGATTCTAATAGTTTCTTAAATTATCTATCCTTTTTGAACACAAAATTAGTTTTTCACCCACTTTTTCTAAAATTATTTCACCTACCCTGAATAAATTCCATTTTTTACATAGACTACTTACCAAGGCTCTACTATCCAAATTATAAGTAGTTAAAAATAACATCATTATTATCAACATGTATTAATGGATTCTTGGGAGTACTGAACAAGGTGGCATCATCACTCCTTAAAAGTGGGACATATTCACCCATATTTCTTTTATTCCATACTTCATCTTTGATTTTTAACAAAAACTCTTCTGGATACCCAATTGCCTAAACATTTCAATTACATTATTACATTCATTTGTAAAAGTGTCCATTTCAGAAACCATTCTAGCTAGGCATACTAACTGGCCTTTACAGTGGCTGTTTTCTGATGAATTGGATGCCAGCTAGAAAAAAAGCAAATATGTATTCAAAAAGGTAGGTTTTCTATGAACATTGGAAACGTACCTTTTCGTTTCTGCATCTTTGGCTAATTCAACATCCAGGTACACAATCCGGTCTGTACTTGCTATATGGGTGAACTTCAAAAAGGCAACTGTGTGGTTAACATAATCTATACATTAATTTAATTTATCCCCTCCATCCTTCCACATAATAAATATATCATCCAAAAAACGTGTCTAATATGCACATGAATCCTTATATATATATATATATACTAGTAAGCACATATTGATTCTCCCAATTAGCCATAACCAGGTTAACAAATGCTGGGGCACATGCAGCCCCCATAGCCACTCCTGTGATCTGTTTAAAGAACTGACCCTCAAAATAAATGTAATTAATTTTCAAAACAATCTCTATCAGGGCAGAAACAACATTAATCTTACTGATAATAGAAAAGGGAAACTGACTAATGCATTAAGAAAACACATATTAAGCAATAATAGTCATAAATTTACTTTTGTGGTCATTGAACAAATAGTGAAAGATCCCAGGGGAATGTTTATGAAGGAACATTTGGATAGAAGAGAGTTGGCATGGCAATTAAGATTAAATGCATTATGTTCCCCAGGTGTTAATGAAACATGTTCAATTAATTAAATTTTAAAACTTAAACACTATTATGCTTAAAAATTATATACTTTAAGAAGCACGGGTTATAATGGATTTGTTGTTAATGTTTGGTTAAGCAGAATATTCATTGCAACAGCAGATGTATAATGATTTTAATAATAGTTTTTATATAATTTTAAGCATTTGGTTACATGGTTAATTGATTTACATAATTTTAAGCATTTGGTGATCTTACGTGGTTAATTAATCACATGACATTTTGAATTAATAGGTCATATGACTTAATTATAGATATATATATTGTGTGGGACTTAGTAGGATGTTGGTAATGTGAAGTGGAATGAAAGTGCTTAACATATATTTTAATGATATTAATTTTCATTAAAGTTATATTTTTATTGGAGCTGAATTGGTCATTTTGTTGAATACCACAGGTTTTGTGGACATAAAAAACATGTTGGAGGGAATTTGGACATACAAGGACTCATTGTATGGAGTCAATAAGTTATTATCGTTAGACACAGTGCTTTAATACCCACTTGTGTGTAGAAAGGGAGACAAGAACAGCATAATTTCTTTCCCATAGGCCAAAAAAAAACCACATTTAAAACACTACCAGTGTGAGAAAAAAAAATGTAACTGGTCTCTATTAGCCAATGGAAAATAATTGATGCACTCATATCTAACTTTCTAGCTGTAAGTGTATACTAAAGCATTATACTCGTAAATCATAAAATCCTGATGAAGGGTTCTTCTTAGTTCAAAAGCTTTAGTAACCTTAAAATCTATGTTGGTCCAATAAAAGGCAACACATCACATCAATTCTTAGTTTCAGTGATGATGAAATGTGACATTGTGCAGCAGCAGTTACCTGTCATTCCTTAAAGGACAGGTGTCATTAGAGATGAAAGCAACATGTGCTGTAACAGGAACAATATGGCTTGCACATTAAGAATATCAAAGTACAAACAGTTTTATTAGGGTGAGGGATCTTCAGCCTTGATGCAGTGTATGAAGGGAGGCTATACATACAGACATGAAACATTTTGGAACAGTCAAATGATGCATAGGAATGTGACAACTCACAGGGTAACAGAAAGGATTCAAATAAGCCTGTCTTAACTCCTGTTTAAATAGGCGTGCACAGCTTGCATAAGGGTACATTCTGGATCTCAGCTAAAATATGAAAATAATGACAATGGAAAAGAAATCAGCCACAAATAAAAGGAGAGGGAAAAAGAAAATAAATGGGAGAAAGAAAGGGTATGAATGGTGTGCAAGTAAAATAACATTTATTGATTTCTTAATCAGGTAAATTAACTCCGCTATAACCTAGACCACAATAAGTGTAATATAAATATACAGACACTTTGAAGCAGTCCTTTAGCAAATATGTTTTTGGAAGAAAAGAGAAAAACCTTTAACAAATAGATAATATGTAGACTATGCACCATGCAGTTACCTAATGTTAGAAGGAAAACTCAAGCCATGAAGGCATTATCTACCAAGTCATCATTCTGCATTCTGAAAAAAATATATATTAGCGAGTCACAGAAAAAAAAACTGAAAATAGTATGAGAGAGCACCATATTAAAATAATTTGGGAAATAACTAGACATAACAGATAATAAAATGTGAATATGTCCTCATAAGAGTAGTACAATAATGGCAGAGTGGAAAGTAATTAATATTCTAAAACATGAACAGTGATTGCTTGTACATCCCTATGTACTCATTGTAAGTCCAGATGCAAAAGAAAGCAAATCAGTACAATCTGCTGTGTCTGTGACTACCATAAATAAAAGCTACAGCCAACATATTATCTGTACCACTAAGAGAAGCAAAAATCAAGCAACAACATGATTTAAAAGAAAATCCCATCACCCCATAGACCACG